>NW_019154132.1:14824010-14841057 GCF_002288905.1 Enhydra lutris kenyoni | reverse complement strand
TCCCTCTCTCTCTCTCTCTCTCTCTCTCTCTCTCTCTCTCTCTCTGCCTTCCTCCCCGCTCCACCTCTCCCCTGCAACCGGCTGCGACAGATCCACCTTCTTCCACATACCACGTGCCAGCTCAGAGACCTCCGAGACACCCCAATCAAGAGCTCTGTGCCCCTGCAGGGGCACCCCACATACACAAACCTACCTCCTGCCAGTGCTATAGGACAGGTTTTCCCAACACCACTAAGGAATTACCTACTGGGGAAAACTAAAGAGGGCTTCACCTCCTTCTCCCTTGGTCAGAGTTTCTGCTCCCCAAGTCATAGGGGTGAGGTCTAGTTATAAGAGGATGGCATTCAGACCCAGGGAATGCGTCAAACAGATTTTAATCCAGTCCCTGAAGTGGGCTGTTTTATACACAGCCAGCTACAGCTTTTATAGGAAGTACTTAGGTAATGTGTATCTAGAACCTCAATCACAACTACCCTTTGAATGCCTGCTTCCTGCCAGACACTAAGGACTTTAAATAAATCATCTCATTAATCCTAAGAATATCGCCTCTGAGAAAGAAATTATTACTCCATTTACAGAGCCGGGAAACGAGGAACAAGAGCCAAACGAAATGGCCAAGTCATGTGTGTTAGTGTTCTTCTCCCTCGGTGGGACCATGAGGCCATTCTTTCGGAGATGACAGCATGATCCTCCCTGCCAATTTCCAGGCACGGAGCTGGAGGGAGCTGGAGGGCAGCGTCCTACCGGGGCTGGAGCTGGCAGGAGGCTAAAGGCACAAGCAATTTTCCCCAGTAAGCACCTAGATCATCTGCGCTCACCGCTCCAGGGCCCTGAGCTCAGGAGTCCACTGGGGAGGTGCGCCTTGGGTTCACATAAGAGCCCTTCCTTGAGGGCGTACAGTACACAGATGCCCTGAGCTCCTTGTGCCCGCCCCCTGCCCCAGCGGCCCACTCTTCGGACTGTGCTGCTGGAGCTGGCTTTGTCACAAAGGGGCCTAAAAAAATTGGAGGAGGTCTAGGAGTCAGCCAACGCGGAGGGCCAGGTTCCTCCCATCCACTACCAAGAGCAGCCACTTGATGGCAATCTTAACCTATTCCCTTGGAATTCTTCCATCAAGAGCGACCCCAGCAGGGTGGGAGCAACAAGAATGGGTTGCAGAATGTGGATAGTGCTAGAGAAAGGCTCCTTCCAGTGGCCCGAGGCGGCAGGCGCACGCAGAGGCGTGGAAGGAAGGAAAAGGAAACGATGCCGATGCCGACATTCTCCCATGGGTGATTTTCATGTCCACAGACCTCTCCCGGGGGCTGGGTGGAAGTCAGGGTACAGCTTCTGCAGTCAGACAAGTCGGGAAGACGGAGATTTCTCAGGCCCCAAGCCACACTCACATCCGCTCTCCATCTACAGCTTGACGTGCGAGGCAGACAGATGGTCACAAACAGGGTAATCAATCAATGGCAAGCTCCTGCTTCTGATCTCAGCACCTTGTCGCCTCAAACCATGGGGGAAAAAGCCCCAAAATGGGGGGGGGGGTTGAAAAAGGCAACTTTCTTCCGTGGTGGGTGCTACACCTGTTGAATCAATCAGCCCGGCGCTTGTCTTAAATTATAAAGGGGAGGAGGGGATAAAAGCCATGTGCACCTATCTTCTAGAGAGAAGGGAGGCCGGGGGGCGGGGAAGGAATACAGTCACTGGATACTTCTATTTTCAGTGGCAGGAAGATTAACATCACAAGATGTGGGGGGGATTATCAGAAAACTGCCCACGTATTAGCGCGGTTAGGGATAAGGAATTGTACCCCCCCCATGGTTCAATGCGGCCCTTTGTGATGGCTTCGTAACTCTTGGCTTCTCAATTCATAAGAAGAGTTCAGGCACAGAGTGGAGAGTTTGCCAATATTTTCCTCTGAGGGAGTCAGAAACTGCCAGCTGAGAGCCTTCCAGCTCACCCTTTAAAACTCTGTAACACTTTCCAACTGAGTAAACTGGAAAGGCCCTTTTCAAATAACACTGGTCTGAAGTTGGGTAAACTGCTGAGTGAGGACAGGGTAAAGCAGCTCTGGTCCAGGCTAAGCAATTTGCAATGCAGATCCCTCCAGAAATCACCAGGCCTCCTGCATGCCAAGATGGTAAATGTGTACCATTTCCACTGGGGGGTCACCTGCCCTACTCCTGTCTGGAGAGGAGTCACTGACCTTCTAGCATCACTCGAGATGGGAAGGTACCACCTTTTTCAAAAGCGGGGATTCAAACTCTTTCATAAATACCGCAAGCCCAGTAGGGCAAAGGGATCAGAACTTTTTAAAACAGGTACACGTTTCCAAAGGGAGACTCTGAGCTGCCTTCATGTGTTGAAATGCAACGGAAATCATTCAAAGCTGTTGGAAAATTGGAAGGAAACTGCCATTTGAGGCAGCACCAAGAGCTGATTGGGGGGGGGGGGGCTCAGGCACAGAGGTCTTTCCTGGTCACCAAGACCAGGTGTCACATACCCCATCAGGAGGCCCACCTACCCACCAAAGGTTAACAGGAAGGCAATGAAAGGATGGACCCAGAAGCCACTGGAGGGGCAGGTGACACAGGAAGAGGCCCCTGTGTGCGGAACTGAAATCATCAGCTCCGAGGCATGAATGAACCAAGAGCACTAGTGAAAGATCAGGGAACGGGAGACAGGAGGAAGGGGGGCACTGGGCCCGAGGAGCCCCAAAACTCCAGAAACAAGCCTCACTCTCCTTGCAAGACACGGAGACAGCCTGGCGGACAGGCTGGACAGATACTGATCCTGGACACTCTGGTCCTTGACGGGCAGGTCTAAGGTTATAAAACAGCTCCGAGTTCCCTCACGGATCCCAAACCTCCACACGGGAGACACCGGTACAGTTTCAGAGTCTTCCAGAAGAAATCATGAGGAAGCTAGTTTTGGGGCTCTGCAGAAGTCCCCCTAAAGCCTCAGAGAAAGCTGGAAGGACAGAGGAGATCTGACCGCAGGAGAGCGTGAGTAACAAACAGTAAATTAAGGAATTTATGGGTTGTAGGGTAATTTCCCAAAAGCATACCCAGTTATCACCCTTCTGGCTTTAAGGATATGCCGTACGGGACACTGAACATTTAATGTGGCTCAAGTAATAACAGATTATTTCCAAAAGCGAGGTTAAGAGGCTCTCTAAAGTTGGGGGAAATGGGATCGAAGAAGTTCACAAGCAAAGCAAAACTGCACGAATGCCATTGTAGATCAGATCGTCATTAACGCTCCGTCAATCCACCCCAGAACCCAAATCACAGCATGGCCCCAAGCACCTATCCCCACTATCTCCAGGTAAGGAGGAGGTCAGGGACGTGCGCATCTGCCGGCCTGCGCACAGATAAACTCCATGCCAGAACAAGTCCACTTGGGCGGAGGGCAGCCCTGTCTGGGGACGCCCCAGGCTCCTCCCCTTCCTGTACAAGTTGAGAAGTAAAACCAGTTGGAAAGCCTTGCCCTAAATTACACTCACAGCACATAAAAGTAAATTGAATCCGTGTATCAAGTACAAATAAAATGAATGTGTGTATAACAAACAGGATCCATCAACCTCCAGTAAGGCCATGATTTCTCCCACGCTGACCACAGAAACATCGCTACGGGGCCATCTCGATTCCCGCTCCCTCCCCGATCCCGGGAGCCTTTGAAATAACCCGATTTGCCCCTTCCTTCGGGCTCTTGGCCTCCAGCAGCTCTCCAGCTCAGGAGTCTTGTTTCAATCCCCACTGAAGTATGGGATTTAGATAAACGCAAGAGGTCTCAAAAAGGCAGGCATGTAATAAATAAAAACCCAAGCTTAATTCCGTCCAACTGAGAGGAACAATAACTTCTCCAAGGTCAAACAAGTTCTTAGGGGCTCCCAGCATACCAGGAAACCCTTCTAGTACCCACATAAGCACAAAAGGAAACACGCTGCAGATGAACACGGAAATTAACTTAACCGAAAATTAAAATGAAATAAAACTGTTAGCATCTCAGAGCCCTACCCGTGTGCCAGTATTGGTAGGAAGACGGCCCCACCCCAAATGCCTATGCTGAAGCCCCAAAACCCACTGTGACCGTATTTGGACAGAGCGTGCAAGAAAGTGAGAAAAGTAAATGAGGTCATCATAATGGGGGGGGGGCACGATACACAATAATCTGCTAGGGCCAGTGTCCTCCTAAGGAGAGGAAGAGACACCTACGCACTCTGTCCCCCACTCTCAGTCTAGTGAGGATATGGCCAGGAAGCCATTCTTCATCAGGAAGGACTGGCTGGCACCCCAGATCCGGGACCTCCAGCCTCCAGAACAAGGAGAAATGTATTTCTGTCTAAACCACCCCACCCAGACTATGGTATTTTCTTAGGGCAGCAGGAGCTGACTAATACACAGACTCTCGCCACAGCCGTAAAAAAATGAACAGAAATCAGCCATTTGACCACAGTGCCCCCCACCTTTGCATCCTCAGGGCCATGGGGCAGCTCACGGGCTCCAGACAAGAATCACTCGAACTGAAAACACATCAGCAGAGAAGGGATATGCCCTAGGGATGCCTCTTCAGCTTGTCTTTGGGGAAAAGCCATGTCTGGAACCCCAGTTCCAAGAACCTCTGGAATTCTTGAACCAAGGTTGTGATTTCTCAACACTCACAGAGGGGGAAACACCAAGCAGGAGGAGAGGCAGAGCTGTTCAAACACTCATTAGATCCAGACTTGCACACAGCTCGGGACCAAAAACGTAAGCCCAGTTCAAGACGGAGAATCTGGCTCCACCAATGCCACCTTGAGATGGTGAAGGTCATTCATGGCCATGTCCAACTGTAAGGGGTCTTTTATTCATGCTTACCTAAAGCCAGGGCTTCTGGTACATTCTGGGAAAACACAAACCCAATTATCATAAAAGGTTAAAAAAAGAAAAAAAAAAATCAAGACAGCTATGGTGACAAACCCCAAAATGAACACATACTTTCACTTGGAAAAGGGAAGGTATACGACCAAAAGTCCTCAGGAGGAAAAGTCCTCAGTCTACAATAGAGCACTTATCACATGGGTATAGGAGCATTTGGAAATCCATCAAATCATACAAGTAAGAAGCATGATGTCGCAGAGCGGTACGGTTTACCTCAATTAAAAAAATAAGGGTGGTCGGGGCACCTGGGTGGCTCAGTGGGTTAAAGCCTCTGCCTTCGGCTCAGGTCATGTTCCCAGGGTCCTGGGATCAAGCCCCACATTGGGCTCTCTGCTCGGCAGGGAGCTTGCTTCTTCCTCTCTCTCTCTGCCTACTTGTGATCTCTGTCAAATGAATAAATAAAATCTTTAAAAAAATAAATAAATAAATAAGGGTGGGGGGTACGATCTGAGTCAGGAGTCCTGGGGTCAAATCCTGATTGCACGGCTTAGTTCTGTAGCCCTGTGCAAGCTGCTTAACATCTGAGATCCACGACACAAACCCACAAAATTATGATAGCAACAGATTACGATAATGTTATGAGATTAGAAGGAATGACTTATTTCTTATAAGCTCAATTTTAACTTAAACTACTAAACAATGTATCCTGTACCTGAATACGCAAACTAGAAAGAGCGTTAAGAAAAGGTACGGGGTGGGGGCGCCTGGGTGGCTCACTCTGCTAAGCACTGAACTCTTGGTTTCAGCTCAGATCATTATCTCCGGGTCATGAGATCAAGCCCCACGTCAGGCTCGGCGCTTTGTACAGAGTCTGCTTGGGACACTCTCCCCCTCTGCCCCTTCCTCCTCTGTGCACATTCTCACTCGCTCTCTCCCAAATGAATTAATCTTTAGAAAGAAAGAAGCAAAGGAAAGGAAAAGGAAAAGGGAAGAAAAATGAAAGGAAAGGTAAGGTATAGGGTGATCCAATCCTAAGAAACTTTAGGATAGTAAGACTTAGAAATTTATGACAACCATGAATAAACATGTGCTTCAGAGACAGGGAAAACAGCATAGGGGAAGGTGTCAGACTGTATTTCCGAACTAAAAGCTGGAGTCATATGTGGGACACTCAACCGCTGATCAGACAGGAACAGGTCCACAGCAAGGCAGAGGGTGCTGGAAGGGAGAGGCGGGAGCAACTGGTGGGCAGAAAGCAGTCTGCACACCGCGTCACATAGCACACGCTCTACAGAGCACCCAGGAGTCCACTCAGCGTGGACTTTCAATCTACTGCAGGGAGAGAACTCAGAACTAGTGAACAACAAGAATACAAGGTCAGGCAGTGTAAATTCTATGCAGACAAGTATTACAAGGTAAAGAGCGAAAGGGTAA
Source organism: Enhydra lutris kenyoni (assembly GCF_002288905.1). Classification (NCBI taxonomy): domain Eukaryota; kingdom Metazoa; phylum Chordata; class Mammalia; order Carnivora; family Mustelidae; genus Enhydra; species Enhydra lutris. Next base: position 14,834,776 of record NW_019154132.1, on the reverse strand, counting down.
CAGACCAAGAAAAGACTTTTGATAGGATGCTCAAGAGGGACACTCCAGTTCCAACCTCCAAGTTTGAGCAGGCACCTGAAACATGGGCAGGGATGAAGCACGCGGTTCTCTAAAGGGAGACAGCTGTCAACAGAAGGATCAAAAAGCACAAAAGCTCTGGGTGCTGGGATGGCTCAGACAGTCGAGCATCTGACTCCCGATCTCAGCTCCGGTCATATCTCATCCTGAAACGGGGCTCCAAGTCAGGCTCTGCACTGGGCAGAGCCTGCTTCAGATTCTCTCTCCCTCTCCACCTGCACACACTCTCAAAAAATTAACTGTTTTCTTTTAAAGGGGGGGGGGCACAAAAACTGGGGCGCCTGGGTGGCTCAGTCGGTTAGGCTTCGGTCTTCAAGCTCAGGTCATGATCCCAGGATCCCGGGATTGAGCCCAGCATTGGGCTCCTCCCTCCCTTCCTCCCTCCCCTCCTCCCTCTCTCTCCCCCCCCCACCACCTGCCCCTCCCCGACTCCTGTTCTCTCCCTCTTTCTAATAAATAAAATCCTTAAAAAAAATAAATACATAAAACACAAAAATTCTGGTGCACTTCAAACAGCAAGAAGGCCAAACCAGGGGAGGCAGTGAGGCTAGACAGATACTGTGGCCCACATCCTATGGTCAGGGTAAGGACGCTAAGCTATCACACTACGAGGCAGGGAGACACTGCAGGAACAGAACATGTGCTAATCTGCATTTATGAAGGACCATGAAAGCCCACATTCTGACTGCTGCCTGGAGGGACAAAAAGACAGAAGCTGAGATCAAAGAGCATGGGGGATCCCAGCCCAAGCTAGAGGTTTCCGGCTAGTGGCAATAGTGTGAACTCAGATTCGGAAGATGTGAATTTGGAACAAACAGGTTTTGCTAAAGGAAGGAATGCAAAGTATAGAAAAACCAGAAGTACAGATCACTCCAAGGCTTAGGCCAAAGGAACTAGAAAAACGGAACTGGCATTTACCGACAACGGGAAGATGGGCAGAGCAGAGGACAGACTCAGCTGGAGACAGAGTTGGTGTTGGGACAGTTCGTGTTCACGAGACCTTCCAAGAAATCTGTGTAGAAGCCAAGTAAGCAAGGGGAGTTCAGGACAGGTCCGATCATGTCAAATACTGCCAAAGGGGTGAATAAGGCTACATTGACTGGAATCTTGAGTTGTCAATCAAGGTCATTATGAAGCCTTAATCGAGGACTGATCCCAGGGATTCAAAGGAGAATGAAAGCGGAAAGGATATTAATATGAATATAGATAGCAGAGGGTACAGCCTGGGTAGACATTTTCTTTTGAGGCACTCGCCGTAAAGACAGACATGACAGCAGGAGGGATATGCAAGATCAGTAGAGGGACTGTTTTATCATGAGAGCAACCATAACATGTTTTGTTTACTGATGACAATCATCTAGGAGAGAAGTAAATAATGAAGAGGGATAAGTTCCAGAATGATGTCCCTGTAGAGATAAGAAAAGGAGATCACAGCAGATTTCTATCCTCCTGCCCTCAGGACCCCTCATAGCTGGGCTTGTCTAAGAACCCTGACAGGCAGGAGAGAGCACACATGCTTTCTCTGCCCACCCCACCCCGCCACACACATATACCCCTACCTGTCACAGGCCCCTCCTCTTAGAGCAGCCCAGATTTGGCAATGATGAGGACAGAGCTAACAGAGGAAGTGGGCTGGGAGGGCTGGAGGGGTAAGGTGACCTCCAGCACAAAGTGAAAGAGCAACAGCGTTCCGTTTTATGACTCCCAAAACCCGTCCGTGTTCTAAAGACACGATCAAGTGTCAACCAAACAGAAGCACGATCAAGAAATGCCCCAAGTGTCCCACTTAGGTCCAGGACGGACCACATGAAAGCCACAGAGAAAGACAAAGTTTTCTGACGTGATCATTTTCTAGGATAAAAAGTTTGGTTTTTTTCTTTTTTTTTTAATTTAAGTTGTTTTCAGTGAAATGTATTTACCCTTCATCTCACCCAGCTTTTACATGGAGTGCTGTCTCACACGTGAAGGGGGCAGGAACAGAAGGAAGAAGGGTCTCAGGTTGGAGAGTTCCAGAAACCCAACCTGCGGCAGCCGCATGAGAGCAGCCTGAGCCCGCAGTGCCCACAGCTTACAGAGGACACGGAGGCGGACACATGGCCGGTGGGGTAAGCCACTTTCTCTAGAAGGAAACAAGCAAACACCCAAAGAACTGTCTCTCCCGTTGAAAAAGCTGGATGTGAACACAGCAGGCGAACACCGCGGGCCCAGAGCAGACAGGAGAGGTGTCCCCCATCAGCTGACAGAAGGCACCCATACGACCATGACTGTCTTTTCAAATACAGCCACGTACATCAAGTGCCATCCGTGGGACGATGTGCTCGCACTTTTCACTTGGGCTCACAAAACATCTTTTATTTTATGCAGAACAATGACCCTGCGAGAGTTGGGACCAAGTTTCATTTCACAATCAACACATCGGTAATCTTTAAGATTTTCAAGGAGCTGGAGATTCTAGTCCTTAGAAGAAAGACGGTTTGTATGTAGGGGGTTTGGGGGTGTCCCCTGTCCACATCTCCAGCTTTGGCCCCTCACTACAAGTCAGCAGTGGTTGCCAGAAAGGCCCATCCCCCTCCAGCGTGGCACCAGGACCAGTGGCCCTCAGAGGGCTGCCAACCCCATGGTTCAGCAGCAGCATTAAAAATACAAAGTTCGGGGCACCTGGGTAGTTCAGTCGGTTAAGCATCTATCTTCAGCTCGGGTCATGATCTCAGGGTCCTGGACCGAGCCCCTACATCAGGCTCCCTGCTCAGCAGAGAGCCTGCTTCTCCCTCTCCCTCTTCCTGCTGCTCTGCCCACTGTGCACTCATTCTCTCTCTCTCCATCAAATAATCTTTTTTCAGTAAGTAGATTAAAAAAAATAAAAAGCTCTACCTCTCGGTGAAGAAAGAAGATGAATGCATCTGTGTACCGGTGACGGGCCCCGGGAGGGTGAGCGAGCAGGACGGGTGCCATCTTTGGATTCCCTCGATCGATGACATGCACGACAGAGGCCCACATTCACACTCACACGCCCACCCCACCCCCGAAGCCTCCTTCCCCAGCACAGCATCACACATTATCTCTTTCAAAAGAAACACCTTTTAGAAAAAGTGTCCTCCTCCAAATTCTTATTTTTGGAATCCTATCTTTACTTTTTATCAGACAGGTGGCACAGAAAGCAGCGGCTGCGGGGACCACCCGTGCAGGCCAACGACGAATCCTTGCTGCTGTACCACGTCCTCATCCACAGAACGGTCTGCTCGGGAGATTACAACAACTGAGATGTGGACCGAGTGCCGAGATCGGTGGGGAGTCAGTAGTGGGTGCCCAGTACGGACGGGCCACCAGGACCACCGCAAGGGTGCAAGGAAGAGGAGCCCGGGTCCCTCAAATCCACTCAAGGCTCTTCGGCTGGCCAGAGGCCTTGTTCGATCTCGGATGACATTTATAGGAAGCAAATGAAACTCCAAATACAGCTAATAGCTCCCCTCTCTTACTGTGTAATTATGTGTACTCATTTGTGTAGCATGTTATTATTTAAATGTCCCTAATTTCAGCCCCGGCGGGCCAAGGGCCCTCAAAAAGTGGCCGAGGCCTCAGCCTCTGCCAGCCGTTCCCAAAGCTTTTGTCAAATTTATTACAGCCAGAGTGGCATGATCTACGGCAGGAAGCAGACAGAAGGCTCTCGCAATCAGCAAAAATCCGAGCCCCACCTCCCCCAGGCCCAGCTCTAACCAACCAGCCATAATGGGGGTTTCAGTCCCTCCACACAAGATTCACATTCACTACCTCTACTAGGATCAAAAACAAACAAACAAAACAACAACAACCAAACCACAATCTCATTCCCTGTCACTTCAGAACTACGAAAGCAAGACTGATGGCCAACATGGATTTCATGACATAAACTACGAGCTCTCCCCACAGTCTCATGTCTGGCTGGGTTATTACGACGACCCGAGACCCAGAGAAATGGGGCAGCAGAGTTCAGCCCCTCAGATAAAAACTGGCGCCTTCTACGCTGGGTTCCCGGACACCCGACCCCTCACACACTTCATCATCCTCATGGGCCAAGGACTTAGAGGAAATGATGTCAATTCATTCTCAAATTAGAGAAAAAGTTCCATCAAGCTCCTCCTATTGTCAATGCAGAGTATTATTTGAAGACGGAATTTTCCCCAGGAAACACTGGGAGAACGAATAACCCAGAAACAGCTCAGAAAAGTGATATGGGGGTGGAGGGGATCGAACGCCTTGTTTTCGATACCAGTGCTGCAAAGATACGGTGTAATTTTCACCCCTTCTGCCTCCTTAAATAAGCGCTAGATCCAAAGTTCCAGGACGTGAGCTCTAATTCCAGTTCTGCTACAGCACAGTTGACAGCTGTGTGACCTTGGGAAAGTCACTACCACACAGAGCACTCCCAAAGCCCTACGAGGACACTCTTCAGCTTACAGCTGAACACACCAGGGGCCTCAGAGGTAGGTCACCACCCAAGGTCCCCAAGCTGCAAAGCATGGGGTGGGGGGTGGAGGGGTAGGGGGAAGAGATGGGCGATGGCACAGGGGCAGTAGTGACCCCACCCCGGTTCTGGGCACAGGGACCCCCTACACCCCCCCCCCGTCTGGGCCAGCTTCCTTCCCCATGTCCTAGAGCAAGGGCTCTGTACTGGGCACAGCTTCAAAACTCCACCACCAGACAGATTCCTCCTGTGACCATTAACACTGGACCAATCGTGTTGGTTTTCAGCGTTTTCAAGGGAACCTCAGGGGGTTCTGTGATGAACTGAAACAAACAAAACAAAAAAGGAAACATTTCACCTGGCAGGGCTGTGAAAACGGCTCTCCCCCCAACTAACCTACCTTCATTTGCCCGACAGTGAAAAACCCCAAAATAGGGTGCTGTGATGTCTAGCTCAGGACAAGGTCCTTCCACTGCGTAGTATGGGAATGAGGTTTATGAAGTATCCGCTGAACAAGTGACACATACACAGGCATGCGCGCACACACACACACACACACAGAGAGAACACTGCTTGCTACCCTCCTACCCCCAACCTCAGCCACCAGAACAGCCTGGGATCCTCCACAGCCTTCCGCTCTCTCTGGATCGTGCACCCTGAGAGCGCACTGCTGAGGTCCGGGGACCTCCAGAGAAGGAGCTAGTCCCCAGCGAGTGAGCAATGCTGTTTCCCGATCTCTGGCAGGCCCCCAGTGAGAAAGCACACTTCAACCTGTTAGTGGCCTCTAAGAACATTCTTCTTACAACCAGAGGGGCTTATTTCTTATTTAGAAGTGCTATGGAAATCCACGACACAGAATGACAAACATGTGGACTTTGGACAGGTGGCTGCGTGGACACCAACAGGAAACAGAAACAGACATCTTCACAGCAATCAGGCCTTGGTGTCTCCAGACTGAACACTAGACAGGAAAACGACAAGCCGGTCTTCATCAGCATGAAATACAAACCACCACAACAAAAACCCCTTTTCTTTAAAGAATTCTTGTACCAATTTCTTAAAGTCTCTAACAATCCCCAGCAGGGCAGTCTTTGCCAGTTTTCTTAGAGCTCCTTCCTGGGCACTGTCAAGCCCTCAACGAGGCCAGTTAAAAACGCGAGCTACCTTTGCTCCACGAGGCTGGCAGTGCCTGGGAGACCTCCAGAAGGACTTCAGTTTTTGTTCTTTTACCTAAATCCCACCTTTACTTAATCCTGGACACCTGGCAAACTTGTCCTAAAAGTGGATTTTTGCCCCCTCAAATGGCTTGATGTTTGTTGTTGTTGTTGTTAAGATTCTAAAACCACTACAGCTGTACCACGCGATGTACATAGCAGAATGAGATTATGCCTTTTCACGACAGTGACCTCTAACCCCCAGCCGCCCCTGCTCTGCTGTAACCTTCAGGGTACAAGGAGACTCTCCCGGGCCACACTCCCCTCAAACACATAAAAAGTCAGATACTACGTTCAACGTGAAGCAAGGACACCAGGAACAATCACGTCACACAGAGGGCCAGATTCTAGACTGGTGGCAACAGATTCTACTAATTGTGCTTCTGTGGGGGGGGGGGGGGATAGAGAGAGAGAGAGAGAATATATAAAATATATATTCTCTCTCTCTCTCTCTCTCTCTCTCTCTCTCTCTCTCTCTCTATATATATATATATATATATATATATATATGAGGGGTGGGGGCCTTCCCATATACATGTGGACTCCAACTTCCAGAAGCTTTAAGTCACATAGAAACAGGACAGGGACAGGCCCTGGGTGGGTGGCAGGGCAAACCCAGGCTTACTTCAGGGAGGGTGTCCCTGGAAACCCAGCCAAGGCTTCACACGGGTCCCACCTGCAGGCACTGGTCCCAACAAGAGACTCCCCCAGGGGTGCCTGGGGAGCTCAGTCATTAAGCATCTACCTTGGGCTCAGGTCATGACCCCAGGGTCCTGGGATCAAGCCCCACATCAAGCTCCCTGCTTGGCAGGAAGCCTGCTTCTCCCTCTACCACTCCCCCCACTTATCTTCCCTCTCTTGCCATCTCTCTCTATGTCAAATATATAAATAAAATCATTAAAAAAGAGGCTCCCCCAGACAACCCACCTTACAATGAAGCCAAATGGAAGGACGGTGGACACGCGAGGTGAATGTGGCCGCCGGACCCTGGCAAGCTCTCAAGTAGCCCACGTGTCCTGACACTGTCACTCCACGGGCCAGAGCAGAAACTCTAAAAAAAGAACCGCCACCTCTCCCGTGTCTCTCTCCTTGCTCCAAGCCACATACCAATCAGAACATGGTCCATTCATTCACATTTATCTAGAATTCCAAAGGACTAACGCGGAAGACTGTGGAAGGCCACCCCAGCCACGTCCCCTGAATGAACACAGACTGTAACCAAATGCGTGTTCTCAAATGGTTTCCACGTGCTGGTTTCTGGCCAGTCCTCCTAAAAAGCCCATGCCAAAGAATCAGCATTATAAACTCAGAAGAGCACGGTTCCTTCCAGGCTGCAAGACCTCAGGTAGCCACATGGCTGCCCTCCCAGACGCACAGAATTCCAGGCCACCATCTATTACCTGCTGCCATGCAACCACCTGCCCGGCCTGCTGAGCAAGGAAGGAAGCAGGTCCTCAGCAGGCCACTGAGCCAGCGAGCAGGAAGGGCAGCGGGCACCCACGAGACTCAAGTTACTTCCTACACAAACAGGAAAAGAACCAGGAGCTCCAGGGCGCGGCGAGATCCAAGGAGAAAGACAGAGACCCACAGAAAAACCGGTAAGGCAGACTCTACCTTCAACCCAGGACCCAGCACAAATCAGATCACAGCCCCCATCTTATCTGTAGGGAACAGACTAATTAAGGCACCTTGCCAATTATATTACACAGCACATAAAGGAGCATAAAAATGAATCCATCGACCCAGTAGGATGTCCGAAATAACTGCCATTAGGGGCCTAACCTGAGAAGCACAAGCTGACCGAAACACATCCGATTCAGAAACAAGGTCGTGCCCAAAGATACCATCCGATTCCAACAAAAGAGGCAACTCACCATTCACTGTTTTCAGGCTCCCAGCAATGCCTTCCCCGTGCTGCCTCTTCTGGGCATTCTTGAACTCCTTCAGAGACAAATAAAGGACTTTACGTACCACCCTTTCTTCTGACCATGGAATCCCATCACTGTCATCCTGGAGAAACAGAAGAAAGGGAGAAGGGAAACACAAAAAAAAAAAAAAGGGGGGGGGGGAGTAGGTGGGCAAGTAAATACTAAGAGTTTGAATAAACTTAAAAAAAAAAAAAAAGATCTAAACAAGCATCATGCGACCAAGACCCAGCTCTGGAGGCCAGAATTCCATCCTGCGGTCATGGTTCCAGCACTGCTCCTAGCAAAAAGCCAAAGGGCATGGAAGGGAGACAAGCACCTCGCTTTCTTTACAAGCCTTGCGCCCAAATACCCTCATTAACCAGTAACACTGCAGTTTCATATTCTGGGCAAAATTCAGAAAGAGGCGTTTTGTGCACCCACAAGCGGAGGCCTGAGGAACCAGTGTGCCTCCGGAGTTCCGCAGAGCAATGCCAGAAGGTGCTCTGCCTTACAACCCTGAGCTGGGCTCCTTCAGAAACAGCTGCTGGGGGCGGGGGTTGGTGCTGCCTGCCAAGAATTTACCGTTAAATCAGAAGAGATGAAATGGGATCTCCACTGACCCCTCAGTCACGGAAAGGAGCCCTAATTAGGAAAGAGAGCATGGGGCAGGGCGGGGAGTGGGGCATGAATCCTGGTGGGCAGCGGTAGGAGGGCTGGGAGGGAAGGGAAGGGATGACTTAAAAGGGGAAGGGGGGGCGAAAAGGAAAGAAAAATACACACAGGTTAATAATAGGTCTTGAAGGTCTAATTTGCGAGGCTCCCTTATGTTTGTGGTATCAGATGCGGTGCTCGCTCCTGAGAGAGGCCGGGAACACATGAGGGCCAGGTTGGGCAAATCCAAGGAGCTAACCTGCCACCGGTGCCGCCGGCACCCATCCCAGCCACTCCAGCAGTAAAGGCAGAAAGACAGAGGAGAGGCGAGGAGCAGCAAGAGGAAGAGGAGAGGGAGCCCCCCAGCTGGGGAGGGAGGTCAGAGCCCACTCTGGAATCAGAAATGGTGGATCCAGGATCTGAGCAGAGAGGGGACTATTGTAGGGAACCAGCGAGAAGGTGTGTGTAAGATCTGAAGTGTTGCTTCACACAAGGCCAAGGACAGCCCTAGATTCTCGCCTGTGCGCACCTGCCTACTGTCTGCAAATGCAAGAGGTCCTTAAGTTCACACTCACGTCAAGACTTAAGCATTTTAGAGCCTTTCACCTTAAAGGATAGGAGCTTCTCAGACCCTTGGGACCTTCGGAGAATAAGGAGAACGTTAATACCATGGGTAAAAGCAGGAAGGGAGGGTGGATATTCGAGTTCCTTCTGCTCAGGCCTTACACCCCAAGAGCCAGGCCAGTGCTGTGGTCCTGCCTGCCAGACGGAGCGGTTTCACCCTCCCTGCCGCCCGCAGGTCCCGGGAAACCTCCACAGGACTTGGTCAGGGGGGCCAGATGACCTGAGGGCTCTTCCAGCGAGCGCGTTCCTAAATTCTGCATAAACACAAACTACCTCTTAGAAATCCGACCATAGCGACTCTAAAGCCCTAAATAACTTGAAACTGCACTCCGGTTAAGCTGCCGGGATTTTCCCCAGGAGAGCGCGCTTCCATCTTCCGTAATAAGGGGGAAGAGAGCCCTGGGAAAGAACAACTAGGATTTCCACCTTGCCCATGCCATCCTCCCACTCCTGCAGACCGGCCAAGCGGAGATTTCCATTGGCTCCAAGGAGGAAGGCGCCTCCTGTCTTCCTGGGGGCGCTCCCCAGAGAAGCAAGAAGGATCTACAGGCCACAGTGGGCGAGTCAAGGTCCGGACCCAAAGGCTGAGAGAAACCAGACAACTGCCTCCACTGGCGGGACAGGCCCACAGGGTCTCTGAACCACTACCGTGTGTACAAGTCACTCTCTACCTTCCGACCACATGGTTCACCAACAGAAAAAGGAGGCCCTCTGACCAGACTCCATCTGAGGAGCTTGAATAATTAATCAGAGGACAGAGGCACACAACACACAAAGGGCACAAAGAAGGTGAATTCGCTGTCCCACCAGCTCCCCCAACAAAGGAGCATTGGCTCCTCCTAATACTGAAGACAGTGAGGCTGAAACCCCAGCTTTTCCCAGCAGCCAGGAGAGAGCGCTCTACACGGGGACCTGATCCCTGTTCTCATCCTCAAACGAGACTGGGATTATAAACTATTATTCCGTACATACCCACAGTTTATAAATTATAAGACCCGAAAATAGGTTTCAAAGCAAAGTTCCTGCCATGATTTACTGGGTCGTGTTCAGACTGGTGCCTTCATTCTGACTTCGGGCCTCCACACAAGACAGCCCTACCCCTACAACTGCAGTCTCGGTAAACCATAAACCATGGGAGCAGAAGCCACCCGCAAAAGAAGATGCGTTTCAGGTTCACTTACTGACACGAGAGCCTTCATGAAATCTATAAAGTACTTTAAATACAGGGGAGCCAAATCCATGACCCAGATTATGGGCTTTCAAATTCTAGACATTAAAAAACAAATTTGGGGGCGGGGGGACACAAGAGCTCTTTTCTATAACATACAATACTGGTCAAGCTTTGTCCTATCCCTTGATGTTGACGCAAGACACAAACCTAGTTAGTAATAAAGGGACTCTGTTTCCGAAAGCTCCATAGCTGAAATTAAAACTTAAGGTGCTTTTCCCAGCTGCAGGGTCAAGACGGATCACCCTACGCTATGCTGGGAGGCCTGGTCTCCTCCCCGATGGAAGGCCTGAAGCAGAACGCATAGGGGTGCCTGCACCCCCCGAGGTGGTAACACAGAGCTAGCTAGCCAAGATGGGGGGTCACGGAAGGTCTGCAAGAAGGTACCTCAAGTCCAACACGCACTCCGCGCTAGCCTCAGCTGTCGTTCAGAACAGCCAAGGGCTGAGCGCTCCAAGAAAAGCCCAGACAGAACTCTCAACAGGTCAGGCAACCCCAAATGCCAACATCTGAGAGTTGACTACCTTTTGTTTCCCCCCTTCTTCAAGAGGAGTCTCGTCTTTTTTTTTATTTATTTATTTATTTATTTATTTATTTATTTATTTATTTATTTTTTTTTTTTT
>NW_019154132.1:14779303-14823910 GCF_002288905.1 Enhydra lutris kenyoni | reverse complement strand
ATTTATTTATTTATTTATTTATTTATTTATTTATTTATTTTTTTTTTTTCTTAAAAAAGATTTGAGAGAGAGAGAGCACGCAAGAGAGAACACAAGCAGGGGAGACGAAGAGGGAGAAGCAGACTCCTCGCTGGGCTGGGATCCCAGGATCCCAGGATCCTGACCTGAGCCAAAGGCAGGCGCTTAACTGACAGAGCCACCCAGGTGCCCCTAATAATGGGCTCATTTAATCAACCATTTAAACAACATCTGCATGGGGCCAGGAAATCCCCTTCACCACTGACATCCCAGCACACAGGGCCTCCCTGATACAATACGAGCTCAAGAGATATTTCGGGGTAACGAAAGAGACTCAAGTTCAAGCTCACTCCTCTTCCCACTACCTTTACCCACACCTGGTCTGCCGGTCCCTAACCTTACAACACTCAGGGTATTTTAAGTGGAGTGCAGTGCAGGAAATCCTACAGTTTTCTGGGCTCAAGTCACCGCTATCCCCCCACAAAACACACCCCACAGTGATAATCTGAAAGGACTGTCTACCCCTCTCATTTTCAGCAGTAAGCTTCTCATCGTCCTGGAGACCTCATCCTGCAACCACCTAGTACCCACAAGGAAACGGCCCAATCTAGAAATCCACATGGTTTCCTAGAACCCAAACCTGACAACCCAGTCACAGCCCCTTACCGTGTAAGCTAAATTCTAACCGATTCCTTCACAAAACATCTGGACCATTGGCTTTTCCTCTCCCATCACGTCCACACAGATTCCTCCTCCTCTAGAATCCTCCAGGATTCTGGCGTGCCCTTTTCCCGGCACCCTCTGTATTCAATTATGCATTCCCAAATCATCATTTTCAGAATCATCCGATAGTCTACTCTTGCCTTGCCTCAGTGCTCAAAATTCCTAATGATCTCCTCTGATCTTCCCAGACCGCGTCAGGCCATGGGACTCCCTCTCCTCATCAGAAGGGATCCTGCCAGATTTGTCCGTGAGGCACTGAACAGGGGAAAGATCCTTTCTGGACTTCTTCCAGGATGCTTCCCCAGAACCAAGTTTACTGGTCAGCTTAATAAAGGAGGGCCCAGGAGGAGCTGTAGCCACAGTCAGAGGAACCCAGCAGCTTAATTCTGATGGAAATTCGGTCACCCAGAGTGTGTGTCCTTTCTTTCTTTGCATTTCCTTAAAGATTTTTTTTTTTTTTTTTACAGCTACTGCCATTGGGGCATCAATAAGACCTCTAGGGTTTTTACATTTTCATCAAATTATCCCGGGAAGTGTAATTCAAGGACCCTCCCTCATTCCCATCCCCTTATTTCTTAACCTCTATTTCTCCAACTCCAAAATAAATGCTTTGTAAATACTGCTATGTGTAGAATATCCACTGAAGGGGTTAAAAAAAAAAAAAAAGGAAAGAAAAAGAAAAAACAGGAAAATCATCACACAGATCTAGATTCACCTTGCTATTCTGACTGCTAAAAAAAAAAATCACTTTCTTCGGCAGATGGAAAATTGAGTATTAAGGCCTTTAAAAAAGTAAAAGTGACGGTTTTTCTTTTCGTTTGAAAAACGTTTGCCATTCTTTGAAATAACGGGAGAATCTCTTATCAAAAATGGCAGCTGGTCAGGAATTAAACTTGAATGCTTATGGTCATAATCTTTTTTACTAAGAGAAAAAGAGCACAGCATAACCCTAAGCCGCTCCAAGTTTTGCAACAGACATGCAAGAAAATGGAGTGCGCGGCCAGCACAGGAAGATATACTGTACTGAGCCCTCCCTGTGGCAGACGGAACCTACTAACAATTCTCCAAAACCCAGGTCCAGGTTAAAGACTAAAAAGCTTGCTACCACAGTCTTTTGGCTTAAAATGGGGTGGAAAAGAAGTAATCACGAAACTCATTTTTTTTTTTAAAAGAGGTAAATTTCAATGTCTTTCCCAAGGTCACACAGCTGCAGAGAACCTGGAACTGGCAAGCATGGTCAGTGGGTCCACAGGACGAGGCAGGTGCACAAAGCGAAGTTTCAAAACTCGGAAATTCATTCTTTTCCCCACCACCGCAAAGATTTTATTTATTTATTTGACAGACAGAGATCACAAGCAGGCAGAGAGGCAGACAGAGAGAGAGAGAGGGAATCAGGCTCCCCGCCGAGCAGAGAGCCCAACACGGGGCTCGATACCAGGACCACGACCCAAGCCTAAGGCAGAGGCCTTAACCCACTGAGCCACCCAGGCGCCACTAGAAATTCATTCTTAAAGAGAAAATGTCAAACCTGCAACTCACATGAACTCCTAAATGAAAGCAAAATTAAAATTACTCATTTCAAGAGGTGAATGGAAATATATGAAAAAAATAAAAAATTAAAAAAGAAACCCACCAGAACCACTCATGAACAGCACTCGTTGGAGATTAGTAAGAACGGGAGGGAGAGGGATTTTCTCTTATTGGTCTCTGCAGCTACCTCATGTAATTGGAAGAACGCGGGTTCTAAGGTCACCCCTCAAGGCATCCTTATGCAATCTGTCCGTGTCTGTTAGGATTTCAAATTCAGGTCATCTTGACTGAGGAGAGGGAAAACAAGGATGGAAATGCATGGGTTCGAAAGGTTTCTGATTTTAAAAATACAACAAAACAAACTTTTCTAACATTACAACCATTTACAAATGAATAGGGTCCACCCAATGGAAGATGCTTAATTTCCTATCACTTGTCAGCAAACGTTACATCAGAGACTCGTACATCACAGGCAGAATGACCAAGTAATTTATCATACCAACCATGGGCATTGTTAAGAAGGAACTACTGGTGGAAACTGGGACGTGGGTCAACCAACCAATTATACTAGGTGTTCCTTTCAGCAAACAGGAATCCATTAATAAAAAAGGTCTAATACACTAGATATTATTTTAACCACATCAACCAAGAAAAATAAAGCCAACATCCAAGACGTACCAGGAATGCAGTGTGATACACACCTGTGTTTTAAAATGAAACCCAGAACCACCCCATGAGGTTTTAAAGGTCGCTTGTGAGGGGAGGAGGGGACATCCCTTGGGACAGGCACAGTTAAAGATGGCATTACAGGGGCACCTGGGTGGCTCACTGGGTTAAAGCCTTTGCCTCCGGCTCTGGTCATGGTCCCAGGGTCCTGGGTCTGGCTCTCTGCTCAGCGGGGAGCTTGCTTCCCTTCCTCTCTCTCTGCCTGCCTCTATGCCTACTTGTGATCTCTGTTAAAAATAAATAAAATCTTTAAGAACAACAACAAAAAAAAGATAGCATTACATTCCCCAGAAAACACTCATGCTTCCGTAGGGAGGGGGCATAGGAAATCAAATGTTCTTCGCAGCCTCCTGTAAGTTCAAGAAGCAGAAGCCGAAGGGTGGGGGGCATTGCACAGAAAGACAATGTTCAGATCCGGAGGGAGGAAGGCCTTCTCCCACCATGAAAACTCTGTATTATAGCTTATACAAGTGCGGAGACGAATGACTCTGTGTTTGGATCCCCAGAAGCCACTGGCGAAGTTCACCAACACCACCAGCGTGTGCGTACAGCCTCTCTCTAGGCACCTTGCCAAGGCTCTGGGAATGGAGGAATTTGTGACTTTCTAATTTGTGACTTTCTACTCCTCTTAAAATGAAAAGGAGTGCCATGGCCCAATTCCAATACTCGACCTGACCCTAAGTTGGACTAACAAGAAATAAACACACTTTATGGAGAGGAGGAGAATGGGAGGGGGGAGGGGGTCTGGCAGGTGCACAGAGCCAACCAGTAATGAGACAAAATTTGAAAGACTGGGTTCGTAAGGGAGACGGGGGAGAAAAACTGCTAGCACTTCTCTCATTCCAGGGAGCACGACTGGAATCCTCCCCATGAATGCCTTTTCTCTTCAGAACAAGTTTTGCCTATACCTGTTAAGTCAACCTACTTAATACAATATGTGCTGTCTGAAATGCCAGCCTCTTCCATCAAGTGTGAGAACAGAACAATGAAAGCATCCCCCTCCCCAAAAAAAACTCCTGGGGGGTAGGGTGGGGGTAGGGGAGGTGAGGCTGTCTGGATTCTTGACAAGGATTCCAAGTAAACAAGGATTTACAGAGCCAAAAATAAATGAGAAAATACTGAAAAATATGAGTGGTGTAACTCAGCAACGGTCACTATCAAAGGGGATATTCACATCTAGAAAGATGACGAGCGGACAGGAAACCACTGACTTACTGAACTTGTGAAAGATGTTGCTTCTGCCTTGACTTTAAATTAAAAAGCACTTCCAGCAGCACATTTTCCTCAGACAGACATGCTTCCTGGGATAAAGTAAACGGCCTGAAAATGCTTATGCAAGGAGAGTTTTACTTCTTCCAAACTCCCATTAAATAATGTGTACTTATCTTTGATTACTGCCTATTTAAAAAAAAAAAAAGCCACAGCTGAAATTGGATTAAGAACTTCTGCTGAAAACGATTTATTGCATAACACACAACTCTGACAGCCTGATTCTCCGGCCACCAACTGAGCCTTTATAAAAATGTACTGGGCAGCTGCCAAGTCAGCTCTTTTGCGTCTGAGCGTGTCACACTGCTGTTGTCAAGACAGCGGCAGCATGGGCTGGGACTTCCCCACGTTCACGGCTAAGTGGTGCAGTTAGGGAACCGGCCACCCTCCCGCCAGACAGTTTGTGCTTTCCACGTCCTCAGAAAGGCCCAAGATCACAGCAGGATCACCTCCAAGAATCCAGCAGGAATCTGGATGGATCATCTACCTTCAAGTGTAGGGAAAGGGGGAAAGCAACAAAGATAAAGTTACAAAGAAATGCTTGACCGGTATCGTAGAAAACCCAAGCAGAATTAAGGAAGACTCGGCATCAGCACTGCAGACGGGGCAAGTAGACAAGGACTTCATTTGGGAATACATTAGTAACGAGTAGGTTTCCAACGGCATTCTAACCGATCTGGATCTTTTCATCATTAAAGCCTTTTTAATGTGAAGAATACACCCCCACCCCTCCCCCAAAACTCCCCAAATGGCACTAACCAATAGAGCCAGCACCAGCTACATGTGGCAAATTACGATGGACTTAATTACAATTAAAAATTGTGTTCTGAGTTGTCCTAAACACATTTCAAGTGCTCAACAGCCCCATGTCTCCCTACAGAAAGTGTCCATCATCACCGGAAGTTCCCACGTCTAACACGGTTCTAGAGCATCCAACTGCGTTTCAAGGACTGTGTGCTACCTCCTGCTGCATTTTCATCATACCCCTGACATTCTTCAAAATAGGTACAGGAAATACGTAGCAGGAAGACTCCGGAATAGTAAATACTTCGCACAAGAATCCAAGTCTAAATCAGAATTACAGATACCCAGACAACGCTCAGGAAAATGGCTGCGCTCCTCTCCACCATGTTTTGCAGGGGACGTACGTAGAGGAAATCTGGGGATAAAGTACAAGACTCTTCGGGCTACTAAAGGAAGCCCGTAAAGGCACACCACGTTTGTATGCCTGCAAATCATTTTCTAAGTTATCGCCCACAAAATAAAAGCTCCAGGACGCACTCCTGGGTGGCTCAACTGGTTGAGCGCCCAACTCTTGATTTGGGCCCATGTCATGATCTCAGGGTCCTGGGATCAAGCCCCACATCAGGCTCTGAGCTCAGCTTGGGGATTCTCACTCTCGCACTCCCCGACCCTCATGGCATGCACGCTCTCTAAAATAAATAAATCTTTAAAGTCCAGGATTAAGACTAGACACAAAAGCCAGTCCTCCATCAACCAGTTTCCAAGCACCGACCGAATAACCAAAACCACGGAGATCGAGCACTTCCCCGCCTCCTGCCAGGACCAGTCAAGGTATATGAGCCTCTGAGCCATGGTGAGGGAGGCAGGGCAACTTCCACACTTCTGTGGTCTTCCCTGAGGCCCTAGGACGCTGCTGGGAACACTTGAGGGGTTCCATCAACAGCTAGCTGAGGAGTGCCGGCTCTTAGGGTTCGGCAGTGCCCCCATCCAGGAAGTCTATTTCCGCCTTTGTCACTCCCTCCAGCCCTTGGCAGAGGAATTGGAATTGCTGTGCACCCTGCCATTACAGGGACGGGTCTCCAGAAGCCATTTCCACGCCTGCTCCCCCCTCCATGAGCACATCGCACCACTGGGAAGTGTAGACCGCTATGTGGCAGGCTACCTCCTACGTGTTTCTGGCACACATTCCCCTCCCCATTTTACAACCCGCCTATGAAGTACTATCCCACAGACACCTGCAAATGACCAACCTTAGGCACAGGGGTGTTAAGATAGATCCCACCCTAATTAGTCCGTGTTGAGTGCAGAGTACCTGCCGTGTGCCCCGTTTCTTTGTGCTCCTAGCACGGAGCAAGGAGTCTAGCACACACTACGTTCTCAAAACCACTTCCTAGGACTGAACGCTTACTCAGAAACAGATGGAAAACAAGACAATAGCCTCAAGGTAAGAGGGACCTCCATTCTAGGACTCAGTTTCCCCACATGTAGAAGAGTGACAGCCAATTCGAGCATCCGCGAGAAACCCCCACAAGGCTGGACAACCAGGCCCATGGTGGACCCCACCTCCAAGTCACTCCCAGGCGATGCAGACACTGGCAGCCTGGGGACCACACACTGAGAAACACAGGTGCACAACAGCCTTGCGGTGGGTTAGACTCACGCCCTGCCGAGGAAAATGGTTCTCACTGCCATGGAAAGCAAGGTCATTGCCAAATCTAATGCAAGCTTTTCTACTGGAAACCTGAGGCCCACCCCTCCCCCGCCACCGGCTTTCCCATTTCCTGTTCCCAACCCCTTTTAACCAGGATTTTTCTGCCCTTCCCAATCTGTAATGATCTTAATACCCATGACGACTAATGCATTTTCTTGACAATCTCCTCTCTCCTCTCCCCTGTCCCCACCTCCTTGTGGGATTCTACCTCAATTATCCCTCCTGCAGACTTCCTGGCTACCCAGGATCTGAAATCCTAAAGCAGGACTTGGCACATTCTCATTCCCCTCCACTCCCTAAATCCGGGTAGGATGGTATTTGCCCTTCTACACCTCGGATACAGTCTTAAGACACACTTTCCTCTCCCTTCTTACAGAGGAAACCTTCCAAAGTGACTGCAACAAACTCACCATCTCCCCCAGTTCTTCTCTTAAAAGGAAAAAAAAAAAAAAAAACCCACAACAGAAGGACATGAGTTACTCTGGAAAATTAGTAACCCATGTCACTCCTTCCCCTACACCAAAGCCATCCGTGGCTCCTACAGAGAAAATTTCCAAATTTCTTAGCATGGGCTACAAAAACTCCTTTATAATCCACCCAACTTACCTTCTAGGCTGTAATTCCCCCACAACTCTCAATTACCCCCACCCAGGACAAGCTCAACAAGAGGGAACAGCTAGCTCATCTTGCATCCAGATCTCAAAAGGAATTCCAGCAAACCTGAGTACTAGTGTTTATTAACTCAATGATCATCGTGACTTTAGTAATTCCACAGAAAATGGAGAACGGACTTTCTAAATGCACCAGTAAGAGTCCATTCTCAATTCGCTTTCTTATCAATACTGTGGTACCAAGAAACACAGTCAATGGGGCTCAACGGCCAATCAGAATCAATTTACCGGGGCGCCTGGGTGGCTCAGTGGGTTAAGCCGCTGCCTTCGGCTCAGGTCATGATCTCAGGGTCCTGGGATCGAGTCCCGCATCGGGCTCTCTGCTCAGCAGGGAGCCTGCTTCCCTTCCTCTCTCTCTCTGCCTGCCTCTCTGCCTACTTGTGATCTCTGTCAAAAAAAAAAAAAAAGAATCAATTTACCACCTATGGCTGTTTCAGTATTCACCTACATCTCTTGGGGTTTACAGGACATAGAACGCAGGATTCTATGTTGACCAGGACCCTCCATACAACAACAACAACAGTGGTTTTCAAACAGAGAGATGTCCTACAAGTTAATCTAGTCCTAGGCCAGTCACAAGATTGAACTCATCACAATGTCACACTGGTGTGCAAGTCATCATTATTTCTGCCACCTAAACAAAACTGCAAACCCTCTTTGGTTCCCGCATCTGAGCCAGTTCTAACATTGTTCCTTTCTTGCAGGACAAGAGTTCCTGCTGTTATCTAGCTCTACAAAACCGGACGTACCAGTGTAAAGGACCAATAAAGGGACTCATGGGGCGCCTGGGTGGCTCAGTGGGTTAAAGCCTCTGCCTTCCACTCAGGTCATGATCCCGGGGTCCTGGGATCAAGCCCCACATTGGGCTCTCTGCTTGGTGGGGAGCCTACTCCCCTCCCGCCCCCCGCCTCTCTGCCTACTTGTGATCTCTGTCAAATAAATAAAATCTTTTAAAAAATAAAAATAAAAAATAAAGGGACTCCTGCTCACCTATGGTTCAACAAAGCTCCCCCCAAAGTCACGGGGCTAATCCCCACCCAGGGGACACTACATGCATACGATCGGATTTTAAAGCAAAGCTGTTAGGGAAAGCAAATATGGCTATCTGGAAGCAAAGTCCTGATTCTTCCTCTGCTGACATTTCACAGTGAGAAGAGAAAACCCGTGTTATAAGCAACATGGATCTAAGTGGAAGCTTACCATTTACACTTCAGGCAGGAACTGTGAAAGAATTAAGCAGAAGCAGGCACGGGACAATTTCACTCTCAATGGGAAACCACTGGAGAGTTTTGAGCAAAGAAGGAACAATTTGATTTACACGTTTTTAAAAGTGTCCCCAGGCTGCTCTGTTGAGAATAAACCATGGCGGGGTGGGCTGGGTGCGTAGGGAAGCAGGGAAGGAAGGTCTCAATAACCACCTGCCCGGGCCATAAGGCCCAGGGTGGCAGAGTAGCAACTGCTGCTTCTGGTCACATTCTGCTAACTTGGTGCTTATCTAGAATGGGGCAGGGGGGAGTCAAAGATAAACTCCAAAATGTTTCATCTCTGTAAATGGACTCACTTCTTGGGGGCGGGGGGACCTCGGGGAAGAAAGGCACTTCTGAGAAGAGGGCTCTGGAACAGACAGAAGGGAGGAACCAGAGTTTCATTTTTAGACTTCTTAATCTGAGTTACCTCTCACCGGCCCGAGACGAGAGGTCAGAGTTCAGGCCATAGGTCAGAACCAGAGATCGGAGTATCACCCAGCAGCTGGAACATTAAATTTCTTGCACCCTCATTTGCTGATGGGCAGAAAACACAGTTTACCTGTCCCCGTGAAAGTTAGGAATGAAGTCAAACAAAGGGCTGGCTGACCTGGACAAGTCACTTTATGGCTATGAAGGTTTTTGGAGCCTTAGGAAAAGCGAGACTTTAAAATAGTGAGTGAAGGCAGAGGGTGAGCATGGAAGAAAATGGAGGTTTCAGATACTCAAGAGTCATTCTGCAAAAAGCCACTTGCCACCACAGCCCTGATTCACCAGTGATGGCAGGTCAGTAATGGGGCAGTGATCATCAGCTGGTGCTGGTAAGAAAATCCTACTCAGCCATGTGAACCCTAAATAAAATCAATCTCCGTCTGTCACGCACCCCAGAACATCCCTTCTTCTATTTAAGCTTCACATGCAAATAAGAAAAAGGATGAACATCCACCCGGAAGCAGAGAAAGGCGACCAAGGAGACCCTGGCCTGAGGCCTGGGGTCACAAGTAGTCAAAATACGGTCCCAAGATAAAGTTGTGTGTGGAGATCCAAGCTACAACCTGTTCCCCCTCAAGTGAACGATCCAGAGCCACCCCTTCTGGATGCCAGCTACCAGCTGAACCCAGACAGAAAAGCGGAACACTACAAGATCCAAAAGGCATAAACCCTCAGACCCGGGGGAAGAACACAGAAAAACGTGCCTGGTAAGCGATGAACATCTTTATTTTCCCCACTGCCACGAGCCACACCCCGCGGCTACCCCTGGGCTGTGTGCTTCCTCTCAGCAAAACCTCCAGCCCCTGAAGCCAAGATTCTCGCCTTTTAAAAATACTCCTTTACTGGGTTTACCCCCCAAAAAAAAAAAAAAAAAAAAAAAAAAATCCATATTCTTGTCTTCCTAATAAGTCAGTCTTTCTCGTCTCCATCGCGGAGGACTCGTGCTCAGGTCTGAGCAACCCCAGAAGCTCTTCTCCAGAATGCTACGTGTCAAGCTCAGCTGCCTTGGAAACCCCGCCCTGGGGAGCTATAATAAAATACAAACCTCACCCCCACTTTGACTTAACCAGGTCAGGGTTGTGGCATGTGCCCGAAGGTTTTGATAAACCCAGATTCACTGCTCTAGAACTCAGTCCTGGGACCCATTTACGGACACATGCTCCCTGGGTAAAAGGCTCCATTCACAACTGCCCAACATCAACCCTTCTACGCATTTCCAGCCTCAGTAATTGTGGAGCCAATGAAGCTAAGAACGCAGTAAGAAACTCATGTAAATAATAAGGAAACCAGATAACTAGATACCCAGAATGTCCTAATACACTTTATTGTTTTTACAGAAATTCTCGAAGATCAAGATTTCAGCATTCTCTGAAATATGAAAAAAAAAAAAAGTTATTAGCAGATACTCGAAGCTTTCGTTCCTTGAAACATAAACCGAGCACCTAGTAGCTTGAAGGAAACAAACTACTCAAAGTTTCCAGAGTTCCCACTGAATGAGGGAAGCCCTGTGTGTCTGAGTCAGAGATGGGTTCTAGTTTGCCAATAATAAATACAAAAATAACATCTCAGTACAAGTAGCAGGAAACCAGGTTAGGACTGCTCGTGGATTTAATTCTGTAAGGAGGGACAGATTTGAAACGTGGATGATCTCTGACCCTATGTCCCATCACAGGGAACAGAAGCTAAACCAAGATCAATTTCCTAGAAGGAGGAGGTAAAAATTAAAAAAGCCTCTGCAAGTTCTTTGACATTTTTTTCTCATTTATCCAAAACTCAAGCTACTGCCAAATAACCCGAGGCTAGAGGTGAGACTTACATTCCTCTACCTGCACAGTCTGAGCAGGAGGGTCAGGCTCTACATTCTGGGAAATCTCCTGTCTGTTAATCTATAATTCCATTTTTGTCGCCAGAGAGAATCAGTGGCCTGCGGGCTCTCTTCTTGTTCCTAACATTCCTCAAGTTATCAGGGTAGCTCTCAAGAAAACCTTCTCCAACCCCGGAAAAAGGACGGACACACACACACACACACACACACACACACACACACACACACACACACACGAGAAAATAGATCTTGTCCTTCCAACAGGACAGTAATGGATGGATTTCATCCTTAACACGGATGTAAAACTCAGGGGTCGGGGGTAGGAGGTTTGGGGGAGCGGGGACGGTCCTATATAAAACACAAAAATTTTTAATGGCCAAACTTCTCAGACCATTTTACAAAAAAGCCCTGACCTCAAAGAAAATACTCTGCAACGCTACCATGCATGCCCACACAAAGAAACACAGCAGGCACTCCCCAAGGGCCAAAATAAAATGCTCTCTAGTAATTACCATAAATAGAAAAGGAGACGGGCTTCCTGAGTCAAGAGTACAGAGTACAAAAAAAACCACCAGCAACAAAAACATCATAAACAAAATTACACACCCAACAATAAATCGGGAGGAAGGCGGAATTGCTTCTCAGTGAGATGTAAAGAAACACATCTGGAAGAGCCTTCAGCAAGAGAACAGGCCTATGAGCCTACAGGGAGGGCTGAACACACTGCTACCTTCCTTAAACACAGAAGCAGAATGCAATGACCATTCATTTTCTCTGGCACAAAAAAGAAAAGTTTCTGGAAAACCCAACAAATAAACTACAGCTTAATAATTAAGATTTCTTAAGATTTCTCATTACTCTGGGCATTTATTATTTCCCCTAAATTCGGTACAATTTCCCCCCAGTCAATTCCCATTTCCTGATTTTTTTTTTTAATCAATAAAGAAAATTAGAGATCCTCCCTTAAAAAAGAGCCTGAGAACCTCTCAAATGAGCACATGAGGCAGTTGCCCATCAGATCAACCACACTAGCTCCCACTGGGCTTATGAGGTTATCAGTTTGAAATTATGATTTAAGTTCATGGACATGTGCTGTATAAATCATATCCAAAATGAACCTCTGATTGAAGAGAAGCAGCATAGAAAATGCTAATGAGTGAAGGGCAGGAAAGCACGTCTGCACATTTGCCTCTCAATCTTCACTAGCCTGTAAATTGTATTCATCTGACCAAGAATTGTTCTATCATGAAAGACCTCTTCATCACTGCGAAATCCAGTGTTCTCTCTGCTTACCATATATGCTGGGCACCCTCTTTTACTTATTTTTTTTAAAGATGTGAGAGAGAGAGAGAAGGGGGGAAGGGACAGAGGGAAAGAGAGTCCCAAGCAGACTCTGCACTAAGCGCAGAACCTCTAGTGGGGCTCGATCTCACGACCCTCAGACTGTGATGTGAGCTGAAACCAAGAATCAGTGGTTTAACCGACTGAGCCACTCAGGCGCCCCTTCTGGGAAGGCTTCTAGGAGATTTACATGAAATAATGCATTGCTGAGGTAACAGGCAGGTTCGCCAAGGCAGAGCCTGCTGCCTGGCTCCAACCGACCTCCCTCAGGACATTCTGGGGAGCTCTCCCTAGTGATCATCTTTCACTTTGTTCAAAGCCTTTCTGCTCAGTGCGAACAGGAGTCTGGAGCCTTCTCTCTTATCTTAACCTCTAGAAAGAAAACCCTGAAAACTATACACCTTAAAATGGTTAAAATGGTGAATTTTACCTCAACATGTGAACTTTACCTCAACAACAAAAAGAACTAAAGATGTTAAATTTGCTAATCTCAAAGCAAATTCTACTTAAAATTACTTTGAGATACTGAGCACAGGGGCGCCTGGGTGGCTCAGTGGGTTAAATCCTCTGCCTTCAGCTCAGGTCATGATCCCAGGGTCCTGGGATCGAGCCCCACATCCGGCTCTCCGCTTGGTGGGGAGTCTGCTTCCCCCTCTCTCTCTCTGCCTGCCTCTCTGCCTACTTGTGATCTCTCTCTCTGTCAAATAAATAATAAAATCTTAAAAAAAAAAAAAAAAAAAAGAGAGAGATACTGAGCACAAGTACTGAGGTAACTAGTACTTTATTCCACACGGAAGTTCTAGAAATAAGGTTACTGGCAAACGGGGCTTGAGTTTAAAAAGGCTTGTAAAATCATCCACCAATATTCAAAACAAAACCAATCACTTTTTACCAAGTAAAAACAATTTCTCAATACAAACTAAACCATTAATATTGCAGCCTACGTGAACCAAAACATGAGCTTATTTTGGTTTTATGTTCACTAGAAACTTCTGCTAATGTATTGTTGAAATTAAAAAAAAAAAAGTCTATAGAATATATAGGGAAGCAGTTCCTTCATAATGCATACTACTTCTGGAAACCCACAAACTTCCTCTTCACAAAGGGCAGGACAGGGCTGTGTGGGATTTGCTCCCCTCTAGAACTAGAGCCATTGCCTGGCCAACAGTAGTGAACAAACCTACAGGAAGGGAAGGAGCAGGAAAGATTCGTCATTCAACGACAGAATGGTCTCAACCAGCATTCTTGACTTTCAGGATTTCCAACTTTGCATCTGCGCTGTGGTCTGCAGTGGTTTGAACCCATCTCCTAAATACTCTTTAACACTTGTTTCTCCCGTAACTGTCATCCTCTGGCTCTTATCACAATACTTCTCAATACCACCTTTGTAATTAATTTTCTTAAGATTTTTATTTACTTGGGGGCGCCTGGGTGGCTCAGTGGGCTAAAGCCTCTGCCTTTGGCTCAGGTCATAGATCTCAGGGTCCTGGGATCGAGCCCTGTGTTGGGCTCTCTGCTCAGCGGGGAGCCTGCTTCCTCCTCTCTCTCTGCCTGCCTCTCTGCCTACTTGTTATCTCTCTGTCAAATAAATAAATAAAATCTTAAAAAAAGATTTTTATTTACTTGAGGGTGCACGAGCGAGCACACATGTGCACACCTGGGGGGGGTGCACAGAGGGAGAGGGAGAAGCAGACTCCCTGCTGAGCACAGAGCCTGAGGTGGCCTCCATCCCAAGACCCCCAAGGTCAAGACCTGAGCCGGATTCAAGAACTAACCCTTAAAAGACAGAGCCACCCAGGGGCCCCTCAAATACCACCTTTTGAACAAAGGCTTCTAGACCATCCTACCACAATCTAAGTAACTGCTTCCACTTGCTTCACAGGACTTCTCACCCATAAAATGCTCATTTGTCAGAGGAAGGGGTACATGGTTTTCTAAATTACCAGCTGAATTCCACCTGTAATGCAGCAGAATCTGGTAGCATTCAGTGTAGAGCTGACCCCCAGACAACACGGGTTGGAACTGTGCAGGTCAGACTTACACACAGATATTTTTGCAATAAGCACAGGAGAGGACTGTACAGGTGTTTTCCTTAGGATTTTCTTTGCTCTGGCTTAATAACACACAAAATACTGTGTTAATCGACTTCATGTTATCAGTGAGGCCTCCAGTCGGTAGTAAGCGATTACTTATGATTCTTGACTTCCTCAGAACTTCATACACAGGGGGCGCCTGGGTGACTCAGTGGGTTAAAGCCTCTGCCTTCGGCTCAGGTCATGATCTCAGGGCCCTGGGATCAAGCCCCGCATAGGGCTCTCTGCTCAGCAGGAGGCCTGCTTCCTCCTCTCTTTCTGCCTGCCTCTCTGACTACTTGTGATCTGTCAAATAAATAAATAAAAATTTAAAAACAAAACAAAACACCATACACAGATTTTCAACAGCTCAGGGGGCCAGTGCCTCTAACCTCCAAGTTGTTCAAGGGTCACCTGTATTCAAAACTTGATTCTCTAGGGTGAAACTCTTCTTTTTTCTAACCTAAAAAAGCAAGGGTCAAAGGAGCAAGTTAACTCACGTAGCTCAGAGTCAAGCGTGAATCCCCACCTCCCTATAAACATCGCAGAATCTGGAGCTGCTTACAAGCCGTGTGATCATGCGGACTGACCTCATCAGCCTGTGCCCGAACAGATGCCAACCGCGTGCTGTCACACGGCAGGGCTGGCACAAAGATGGGGTTCGAGGAGAGGGTAGGCCCCCACGGTTAGTGAGGAACGAAGGAACAAACAGAACACTTGGCCTGGTTTTCTCCCACAGCTTTTCAATTCCTACAAACTAGTGTCTGAAAACACCGACTTAACGTACGGTTCTGGAAGTCCGAAGTTCAAAATCAGTTTCACCGGGTTATAGCGGAGCTGTGGGGCTGGCGGGGCTCGCTTCTCCTGCCAGCTCTGAGAGGAGAATCCAGGTCCTTGCTTTGTTGCGGCTTCCACTGGCTGCCTGTATTCAGTGGCTTGTGGCCCCTTCCCCCCTACCCCTTCAGAAAGCACCACCTGCCCCTCAGCTTCCCCACATCACTTCCCCCCACCCCCTACTCCGAGCCCGCACCGTCTCCTTTTATAAGGATCCCTGTGATGACATTGGGTCCATCTGGGTAATCCAGAGTAACATCCCATCTGAAGACCCTTAACGTAATCACACTGGCACAAAGTGCCTCCTATACCACGTAAGAGGACAGGTGCATGGCATTAGGACGTGACTGTATCAGCCTTCCTGCTGCCCACCAGAAAGTACTCACTGGTATCTTCGTTTCTGAAAAACAGACCAGTAGCTGCAGACAAAACACTCCTCATTGCTGAGCACGGCCACACGCACACTGGGATGTGTCGGGACAGAGCTGAAGGCCACCTTCAGCGCTCTGGGAGGACGTTTCAGGAACACGCCTGGCAGAATGTTTTCCCCATCTGTTTTGCTTTTTACGTCTAGATATACAATATACAATCAGTTCCTCATAAAGCAAGAACACCTGAATGGGCCAACAATGAAGAAGGGTGGAGCTCTTGGGCTCACCCAGAACCGCCGTCTCTCAAAGCTTACACTCTGTGTTTCCCTAGAAACAGCGAAGTAACTGAGTGTTTCAATTGAAAAGACTTTTTTTTTTCTCCTGCACTGAAATCATGGCACCACCCAACGGCTCTTCTCCAAAGTAGCACTAAAGCAGAAATTTTAATGAAGAAGACATGAACATGTTGCAAATTTCTCAGATAGAATGACTGGAATTAATCTCAAGATTTCTACTCTGAGACACACAAATGGAGAAGAAACACATAAAAATAAGCTTCGACAGCCTAAGTCACAAGGGAATTCCAGCTGGAAACCACAATGCGATACCACTTCATACCCAGCAGGATGGCTATAGTCAGACAGACAGTAGTAAGTGTTGACAGGAACGCGAAGGAACTGGATTCCTCCTGCGCTGTGGTGGTAGTGAAAACTGGTGTGGTGGTTGTAAGAACAGTTCGGCTCCTTCCTCAAAAGGTTCAAGGGAGTCAGCACAGGACCCAGCAGTTCCACTCCAAGTACCTACACCCAGGACAGCTGAACAAAATGGCCGCACTAAAGCCTGCCCTCGAATGTTCACAGCAGCATGATCCACGGTGGCCCATGCGTGGAGACCGCTCAGACATCCATTCCCTGATGAATGGATAAAACGGGACGTGCATCCACGAATGGAACTGCTGGACAATAAAACTGAAGGACTGATCTATCTCCCTCAAGTCACCCTGTGCAAATCGCCTCTGCTCTGCTCCACTACGTAAAACTCATAAAAAAAACTCATTACTCTACTTTGCACATCCAAGGAGCATTCCCTCCATCCGCCGTGAATCTAGGCTCAGTAGCAAGTCTGGAAAGGAAAACACTGAAGCTGCACGCCACCTTTCCACTGCCCTGCCAGCTGGAAACACGCCATCCCTGGTCTGTTCCCTACATGACAGGACCGCCAAA
Organism: Enhydra lutris kenyoni; assembly: GCF_002288905.1. Classification (NCBI taxonomy): domain Eukaryota; kingdom Metazoa; phylum Chordata; class Mammalia; order Carnivora; family Mustelidae; genus Enhydra; species Enhydra lutris. Next base: position 14,807,116 of record NW_019154132.1, on the reverse strand, counting down.
GAAACTACTTAATAGACATTCGACAACCTCATGTTCGCAGCAGGTTAAGGGAGAGGAAGCAGAGAGCTGAGGACGGGGGAAGGAAGGAGATCCAGCAGTCCCCTCCATGTGGCCCCCACAGGCCGCCCCCCACCATTTGGCCCAGAGAGGCAGGTGCATGACTCCTCGGGGCCTGCTGCTTTGGGAGTCGACATCTGAGCCAAGGGAAGAAAAAGAAAAAAAAAAAAAGGTTCGCCTACAGTGACACCACACGTATTACTAGGAAACCACACACAGACAGGGGACACTGTGACATGAATGTGGGGGAACGGGCTGGGGGTAAGAATCTACAGAGAGTTTCTTGTCAACGACTCAAAAAGCTGTACTTGTTAAAACCCACAGCCTCACAGGAATCTCAGCTAGGCATGGTTGCTCAGATTCACAGCAGCCTTTAATGTGTTCTGTTATAAAGAATTACACGTCAATAAATTAATCTGAGGGTAAGAAACAAACAGGATTTCAGGGTGAATGCTGGGGAAGACAGCAGTGAGGACAAGGAAGGCGCCTGGCCTGGCCTCCGAGGAGCCGGTGGGCAGAGCAGGAGTTCCTCCTCTGTATCTGAGAGACACGAGACAAACTATTTATGAGGGGAAAAAAAGAAGAAGAAGGAAAAAAAAAAAAGAAAGAAAGGAAATCAACCCAGGCTGCAAATACCTCCTGGCCTGAGACTGGGCACAGACATTGTCCTTTAAACGAGCACAGACACAGGAATTTAGGCTCCTCCTGATCAACTCTCCAGCCAAGCCCCAGATGAACTTGTACAGAGAAATCTCCTGAGATGTGATCAGCAGAGGGAGGGGGGCGGTGAGGCGGGTGGGAAAGCCTGGAAGAAACACCAGGGAAAATGACTCAGGCTGTCTCTCTCTCCCTGCCAAACGCAGCAGCTACTTATGCCAACATATCCCATTTATAACACTGCACAAAAGCGTGTGCACAGAGGGACCACACAGCGACTTTTCAGAAGCCTAGAATAACTTCCAAGTTTAACCCATAAAGTGGTCACTCTTTTAAAAACAAAAAACAAACAAACAAACAAAAAAAAAAACCAGCAAATATAAAAGTGACGAATAGGTGAAGAGGCCTGGCTTCTAGAAAAGAGTTGCTTCTCAGAGGCTACAGTATACACCAGGCCCGTGGGACACAAAAGCCCCTCCTTCTATTGCCAGAACTCAGCACACTTGCACCAACATTGACACAGGAGGACAGTGTGGCCTAGAAAGCTAAGTAATGGTCAGAAAGCTTGTTTGCACTCTACTGGGAAGATGATAGATGAAAACCAAGACCTCCCGCTTCGTTATCAACAATGTCTTTTCTTGACGCTCCATTGGCCTGTGCTGGAAGCAAGGTTTTCTCTGGCTGGTCTCACACAAGCCTCCCCTCTGGCAGTTAGTCTTCGGAGAAGAACAGGGCCACTGCCCAAACTCAGAGGGCCTTTCCCCTAGTTAACTCGGACCCGCCTTTCAAGTGTTGACTGAAAATGTCTCCTGGCCTCAAAAAAGTTCTTGTCCTCGAACTGTTAGAATCTTCGCATGCTGTTCGCCTCTCAGAGCAAAATGCTTCCTCAGAGAGCCCCCAACATGATCTGCTCCCCCACGAGACATGAAGCTCCCTGAGGCGAGCTCTTTGGTCTTCACGTGGAACCACCACCTCTTCCTTCACCACAAAGGTGACCTTCTTCAAGTAATGCTGTCGACGGATAGGGAAGCATTATATTTATACCTAACACTAAACACACTCCTGTCAGTCAAGTGGGACAAGATACCAGCTTTATTTGCTTTCCATTTCCTTTCTTTAGGTTTAGTTTCTCCTGCCTTCAGGTGCACTGGAACAGGCCATCCTAGAGGACCTACCAGAACCTCACCCACTGGGCAGCACCCTTCTTTTCTAAGGTCCTGTAAAACACCTGATGGCTGTTTTGCATGAAAATGCAGAATTTTGGCCACAACAAATACTTGTTGTGTGAATATGATATTTGCAGCCTGCTGTTTTCATTTCTGGGCCTTTGTCTGCTCCGCATACCTTCAGACTAGGATCTGGGGAAGGTCCCAACTTGTAACTTGACAGAAGGAATGGCAATCTGAACCACCGTGACCAAATTCGCTCATGCTCAGGCCATGGAAACTGTGTCACAGATACCACCCGGATTCTTTCTTATTTTAGGCTTTTTAAAAGTAGGAAAACCAAGTACATCTTAGAGTCAACAAAATATGACAATTACTGAGCATCACTGGTCAGCAGCACCAACATTCCCCCATGGGCTATACAGTCTCCATGTTATTAATCAGGGATAGCTGGTAGGCAGACACGTAATTAATTAACACATTTAAGTAAATAACAGATTTCCAGATAGAAATAATGAGAAACAGAGTGAGCTAGACCCCAAGACCTGTGGTCAGCCTTCATCATGAATACAACAAAACACAGAGCAGGCACGGCTGGTGCCTGGCTCATATTCTAACCAATACAAGCAAGGCCATCATGTAGAATGTTCTCTCCAGCCCATTCTGCAGTCTTAGGGCTATATGCCTCGACTCATGCCTAGTTTGCTCCAACTCTGTCAAATCCCGGTCCTGAGTCAGGACAGACGCTGTGTGCCGGCAGACTGGAATAAAGAAGGCCGGTAGGCTTACCCAACATTTAGCTCTCAGATATACTGGGCCCAGGAACCACCTGCAAACCAATTTCCAACTTTCATTATGTCATGTGGATGACAGAAGGTCACTAAAACGAGGAGTGACCAGGTGTGATGTCTGTGACAAGAAGATCAGGGGTCAAAGTGTCTTAAGAAACTTTATCATCAAAAACACAGTTAAGGGGTGCCTGAGTGGCTCGGTTAAGCATCTGCCTTCAGCTCAGGGTCCTGGGATCAAGTCCTGTGTTGGGCTCCTTACTCAGCGGGGAGCCTGTTTCTCCCTCTGGCCTGCTGATACCCCGCCTGTGCATGTACGTGCTCGTGCTCTCGAGTGCTTGCTCTCTCTCTCTCTCTCTCTGATAAATAAATCTTTAAAAACAAAAACAAAACAAAAAGCAGTTATGTGGTGTTTGCCCTGTCTCCAAAATATGACAGGCAAGGATTTTAACTAGAAAAGATGCCTACATGTGTTAAGATGAAGGGCAGAATGAGAAATTATACTTTGGGATCCACTGTATCTTGGTGGCTTTCCCTCACTGTCACTGATGGAGAAGACACTGCAACCTGCAGAAGGTTCTGGAACTGGGGGCGGGGAGACCTGGGGGGGGGGGCATCAGTGTTTCCTCTCATTCTGAGCTCCCTTTACAGTATCCCTTCGCTTTTGCTTCAGTGCTTCCTCAGGAGCAACTCCTGACTGGCGGGCCCAAACCCACCAAAGGATCTTCTGCCAAAAATGCAATTATCAAGCTCCCAGCGCCAAAACCCAATCCCACTTCTAAAAACAGTGCTCTTTAATTTGTGCTCTACCTCCAGACTGAGCAACCCTGGAAATAGAAGTGGGAATTTTCCAACCTGGAAATAGTTCTGACTGAAACCTTCTCTCTACCCATTCTCTTTGGAATAACCCAGTTGGGCCTACTGCACTCACATGTGCCTAATTAGGGCACATAATGTGGTTGTGGCAGTGGATGGAGACACTAAAAATTCACCCACCCGCAAAATTCCATTCTCAGATGAACATCTTTGTTCAGCATCTTCCATCACCAAAAGGAAGTCACCATCTTGGATCAGAGAACAAAAGCTAAAACAGCAATTAGGTCCTTCAGAACAAACCGGTACAAATCTACCCCATCGCCTACAGATGAGCTACAACCTCATGGATAAGGTTTTCTTTTCCTTTAAAGAAAAGTGGTAAGTCAAAAGGTGAGTTCACATTACAGTATGGTCTAAGGAATCTCACTGAAAATGTTTTCCATCCCTAATGCACATGCTGTTAACTTTAAAAAAAAAAACAAAACAAAACAAAAACAAAAACAAAAACAAAAACCACCTTTACAAACTGTGTCCTAGAGTTCCTCTCATGGCCTTAATTAAGGAGTCCTCAACTTCCAGCCTGTGTGCCTGAGATGGTATACTGCCTCTTTCTCGGGATAAATAATTTTTATTCATTTAAGTGGCTTAACTCCCTGTCCCCCACCCAACTATCCACCCAAAGAAGCAGTAAGTAAGTAAATGCAGAAAACCTCAACAGCAAAACATATTCTGGTGAGCTCTTCCCACCCCATCCTCCCAGTCCAGCTGCTTCACATCTAGCTGTATGTTGTTCCTATCTACAAATGCTTGCTTTCTACCCCTCTAATGGTTTTAATGAAGAATAAACCTGTTAACTTTGACTTTGACATTTTTATACTTGAGAAGAAAGCAAGAGCAGTTCTCTCTGCCCTTTCAAGTACAACTAAAAACAAAGAAAATCCACTAGTTAACATCTGGAACAAAATATTAAATCAAATTAAAAATCAAATTAAAATGTTAAGCCATTTCTATGAGCTTAGGAAAAGTTGGAAGCCGTCAATGCAAGTTTCCAAAATACATTTTAGAATACACTTTGATAGCCCCTTCCCCTCTAGCAATCTGCTATAATGAAGATTCAGAGAAGGCAGACTTAAGAGAAGTAGTAGATCTCCTTGTCCTATGAAATGGATTTCAAGCCACTACCACCAACATACACCATGCAAATTTTTTTTTTAAAGATTTTATTTATTTGACAGAGAGAGAGATCACAAATAGAGAGAGAGAGAGGAGGAAGCAGGCTCCCTGCCTAGCAGAAAGCTTGATGTGGGACTCGCTCCCAGGACCCTGAGATCATGACCTGAGCTGAAGGCAGAGGCTTAACCCAATGAGCCACCCAGGCAGCCCCACCGTGTAAATTTTTAAGCCCCAAGCAGAATTATACATACATACATATATATATATATATATTTTTTTTTTAAACAAAGTCCGTGTAATTGGTGACAAACATCCCATTCTTCGTCTCATTTTCGTCCACATCTTCAAACATAAAATATTATGCAATATTCCCCAGAGACCTACAACACATAATGGGAACTGAACCATTTCTCATAAACGCTCACCAGTCCTGTGAGTGATCAGGGAAGGCAAAATGGATTCAGAAGGCTCAGAAGGTCCAACTACTTAGAAGAATGCTCACTAGCTTAAAATAAACCACCATTTCTCTTGTGAGCAAGCACATGCTCTTCTCCCTTTCCACACACCCCTTCCCTGATTTTCATTAAAAATTTTGCATTATAGGGGAGTGGGCAGCTCTGGTCCTGATCCCAGGGTCCTGGGACTGAGCCCAGTGCCGGGCTCCTGCTCATGGAGGAGAGATGGCTTCTCTCCTTTCCTCTGCCCCTTACCCCCGCTCACGCGCTCTCTCTTGCTCATTCTCTCTCAAATGTTTGCATCCACTGGGTACATTCAGGACAAATGAAACCAAGCAATGCAAGTTTCTTTCAACGGTGGCTTCACATACCCTCTTTCCAGAGTAAGGACGAGAAATTCTTTGCTTGGTTATATACACAGGTGCACCAACTACATGCAGAAAAGCAGGAAGGAAGGAGGAAAAAAGCCATACCACAGCTGACTAATCTGCTCCACAAACCAGAGAACCATCAGCACGTTAATTGAATCCAGAATCTGGGAAAGCCAAGAAAACTTAAAAGGGATGCATTCATAACAAGAGGAGGAGACTCATGGATTTAATTACTTCCACTATACATGACAATTAAGAATAAATGGTGGAAAACCACAAGACAGCAGACAGTGAAAAAAAAAAAGTTAAATGTTGATTGCCATTAGCGTTAACAACAGGAGTTTCTAACACCTGCTATAAGCTACTGTGTAATAAAAAAAATGAAGTACTCTTCCTAGTGAATAAATGAATCCATTAATGTAAGCCAGGGTCTTCAGAAAGCACATTTAAAGTCCCTTAAGCCACCCAAAAGCCATTTTCCCCAAATAGAGGCTTCAAAACGGATGGAAATTGTCTGAACCTCTTCAAAGCTTCCAGTCTACATACGACAACACAACACAGAATGGAATATTACCAGACAAGAAATTCGTTTAATAAAACATTCATTATTTCAAACACAAAGAGCAGAACAACAACAAAGACAACAAACATTTACTGAGTTCACTGAGCATGTATCACCACCGTGAGTGGCGCCGGGGTGGCTCAGTCTTAAGCCTCTGACTCTTGCTTTTGGCTTGGGTCATGATCTCCAGGGTCCTGAGATCCAGCCCCGTGGCAGGCAACCCGCTCAGCACAGAGTCTGCTTGACATTCCCTTCCTCTGCCCCTCCCCTCTCATTCTGTTTCAAATAAATGAATCTTAAACATAAAAAATAAGAGAAAAGAACAACCCCCTGAAGGAGAAAGGCTAACTTGACCCAGACTGCAGAATTTAGTCAGGAGCAAAGGAGACGCTCAATCCCAGGAAGTTCCCTTCCAAAACAACCTCCCAAAGTGAGCCAAAGCTCAGCCTTCTGCTCTACCCGAAGCTCCATAAACCCAAACAAGCAAGCTGGGGCTCTCTTAAACCAGAAGCCTTATCCATGCTACCCTAAAACAACATAACCAAGTGGAAATCCTCTTTAGAAAATTTCCATCTAAAGGGGATAAAGCCAAGTTAAAATTTTTAAGTGTAAGTTCATAAAAGCGAAAAAATTTATATAAAGCACTGATGGGGTTTTATTTCATTCCCAACAGGACAACAAACTGTCATCTACGTTTAATTATAAGTGCAATTTTGGTTGAATCATACCCCCCCAACCCCAGGACTTGGACTACTTTCCAATACACTAAAATTCATATCAAAAGCTCTTTCTCCATTGCACAGGCAAAGACAGGAAGACAGTCAACTACACCAAGATAAATGGATAACCTTGACCTTCAGACTTTCACTCCAAAGACAAACCAATTTCTAATGTTCTCAAATTGGGGTGCAGCGCCAACAATCAGAGAAGGCCTCCACTCCAGTTATTCTAAACTAGTCGTGGGGAGCAGAAACTCTCAGTGGGGAATTTTTATGGTTCCACAAGGGATTCAGATGCTCATCCGTGGTTAAGAATATTAAACCACACTGCATTCCTGAATCTACTCTGGCCCCTCTTGCGGCCGCGTGGGGGGGGGGGGGGGATTACAAACAGCTGCAATACAGACAGAATCATTTTTGGTGCACAATTTACAATTTCGTTTTCTAATTAAATTAGGCTTTGACCCAAAAAAAAAAGTATTTAAAAAAATAAAATCTTCAACTATCCTTGTTTAAAAGGATAATCCAAAAATTTTTAAATGATCATCTAAAATAGCAAATAATCCAAGTCCTCAGAAATGTCTGATGTTATCAGTAGCAATTTAACAGCTTAAGTTATTAATAAAATTATGTATCTATGGATGTCCTGAGCATTACAATAGGGAATTAAAACTATTTTAGCTCATGAAGACTTGACTATTACAGAAAACTTGAGACCAGGGAAAGGACGGATAAGCTAGGATTAAAACTTTTCTGCAGAACATGTATAAAGTAATATAAAAAGCCACATAACTAGGTAGGATAGAACCTATCAAAGTAACTCCAACGCCGAATGATTTATACTTGTGGAAAGAAACAGATGTTTTACTTCTAAAATCAGAGAAACTGTAGGCTGGGAAGATTCTGAAATTAGACTGCAACGGTCATTCTACAACCTGGAGAGTTCACTAAAAATCACCAAACAATACTCTTTTTTTTTTTTTTTTAAGATCTTTATTTATTTGACACAGAGAAAGAGAAATCACAAGTAGGCAGAGAGAGAGGAGGAAGCAGGCTCCCTGCTGAGCAGAGAGCCCAATGCGGCACTCGATTCCAGGACACGGAGATCATGCCTGAGCCAAAGGCAGAGGCTTAACCCACTAAGCCACCCAGGGGTCCCCAAACAATACTCTTTAAATGGGTGGCTTATAGGGTAGGTAACTCACATCTCAATAAAGCTATTTAAGATAAACACCAGGGAGCACATCAGACTTTCCTGTGAACCATCTTTCCAAACAAAATCTTCCAAAAAGTTGTTTTTCATGACAACAGCTCAGTCAGTCAGAGCTACCCACACTCCATGGTCATTCCCCATACCAATGGAACGGAGGAAACCAATTTTATGCCAGTGTATTCAATCTCAGCCACATGAAACAGAAAAGAATGCCAGGGAGGGTATATACCCAAGCTGAAAACAAAAACAAAAACAGAACAACAACAACAACACAAAGTCAGTGAACATCTCCCTCTTTCATCTACTTTCCAAAACTGCCTTGGGGTTGACCACTGCTTTATAATCAATGACGAAAGTGAATTTAACAGCCACCATTGGAAACTATAAAATCACCACCTACTCCCAAGTGTGACAGAATATCCTACACTTGCCCTAAAACTCAAGCAGAAATTGCATTGGACCCTGTAATACATTCGCATTAAGTTAACATTAAGTAAGCATTAAATAAAAACTGAAGATCCAGGGCAAGTGCCAAACAGTGAGGGGTCACACCGTGGGGAAAACAACGGAATGGCTAGCTGGCCCCGGGATCCGTCTCTCTCCCTGGAGGTCTGGAAGGATAGCCCGGACTAACGCTGATGCCCAGATCAGCAAGGTCAGCAGCGTGTAGCTTAATACTCCAAAGCTATTTAAAAGGTCCTCCCAGGTAAATCTAAAAGCAGCATTCATCAGAATGAATGACTAGAAATGAGTCAAGGACACCAAAGCCATTCTCCAATTATAAATTGCTTTGTTTTCGAATTTAACAACCCACTGCCCGCTCTTCCTTGTCTAGGAGGCTTACAGGCTTCTGCTTACTATGCCAAGATCAACGTGCATTAGTCTAAGCAATCTGATCTTAACCAGACCCTGCTTCTGTCAGAGATAACTGAAGGGCAACATTAACTCACAGAACATCTGCTAACTGTTGGGAGGGCACGGTGACAGGATGGCGAGCCGCCCTTCCCCCGCTCCAAGGACACTGATGAAACCATACTAAGCACCAGCCTCTTTGATGTACAATAGCCTAATTTTACACCAAGAGGTGATCGTACTCTCAGGACGCATCCAATCCTTTAACCTGACCTCAACCCAGCTTTGGGGGAGTTTTTAAATACGATATTCACCGTCTCTGAATTCCACCAGCAATAATGACGCCCACCAAAATTACAAGACCAATTTGATTACATTTGAGAACTTAATGACCCCCTTCCTTTGAAGTGGAAATATCCCAGAAATCACAAAACTAATTAAGAAAAGCATTCGTAACAGCTTTTTCCTTTTATTTAAAGTAAAGCAGCTTTTCACACAACAACCACCCTCATTATTTTACCTGCCTAGGACTTAGGGCACCTATCTTCGAGCGTGGATATAAATAAACTGTAATATCAAAGCATCTAACAGTTGAATAATTTAGTACTAGTACTAAATGACTGAAGTAAAAATAAACAAGGAAACAAATGAAATATCGGGGTGCAAAAAGGTCACAATACATAGTCATGTTCCCTTTGAAGTAGCAGGGAATTATTTGAATAATCCTATGGAAAACTATCTCCTAACTTTTTCTGTAATTTCAATAAACTAGGAAACCTCACAGAACGTCTCCATGAATTTTAAGAGTTACGTAACACGTAAGACCTGCCAAGACTTTTTTTAATAAGATTTTATGTATTTTCTTAATAGGGGAAGAGAGGACTGATGAGGAATTTGAGAGGCAGGGAGGGGGGTTGTGGGGGGTAGGGAAGGAAAAATGAAACAAGATGGGACTGGGAGGGAGACAAACCATAAGAGACTCTTAATCTCACAAAGCAACCTGAGGGTTGCTGGGGGGTGGGGGTGGATATGGAGAGGGTGGCTGGGTGATGGACATTGGGGAGGGTATGTGCTATGGTGAGTGCTGTGAAGTGTGTAAGCCTCATGATTCAAAGACCTGTACCCCTGGGGCAAATAATACATTATATGTTAATTTTTAAAAAATTAAATAGGGAGAGAGCGAGCATGCATGCGTGCGTGCGTGATGGGGGAGGGGAAGGAGAGAATCCTGAGCAGACTCCCCACTGAGTGCAGGGCCCCCACCCCACCACGGGGCTTGATCCCAGGACCCTGAGATCACAACCTGAGCCAAAAATGAAGAGTTGGATGCTTAACTGACTGAGCGGCCCAGGCGCCCCAAGACTTACCAAGACTTTAAAAAACAAAAATTGTATACTTGGGGGACGCCTGGGTGGCTCAGTTCGTTAAGCGGCTGCCTTCGGCTCAGGTCATGATCCCAGCGTCCTGGGATTGAGTTCCACATCGGGCTCTCGGCTCAGCAGGGAGCCTGCTTCTCCCTCTGCCTCTGCCTGCCTGTGCGCGCTCTCTCTGACAAATAAATAAAATCTTTTAAAAAAAAAAAAATTGTATACTTGGAGTAAAAAGGGAATAATTCCCTCTTTTTTTTTAATCCTAAGGCAATAATTATGAAAATGCACTACACACTAAGGACATTCAGTATTTTACCAGAAAGCCAGGTGTTAACAAATTCTAAGGCAGGCAGCGTAGCACAGTGGATGGGTGGCCAGCTGAAGATCTAGGAGTCGGACCACGCTGGGTGTGAGTCTGCTTTGCCCCAGGTTCCCATACCAGCACCCGTCCTCCTGGGCTGTTCAAGAGGTTCCACAGACCCGAAGGAAGGGGGAACTGCTCAGTTCCCCAGGGCAGGGGGCTAGCAGTGATTCAAGTCACTGCCCTGTAATACACTAGACAGCCCAATACAAAGAAAGAAGCAAAAAATTATTTTAAGACTTGAAATGAGAGCAGCAGCACATGCAATGTGCTTTGGGAACGGTTTCTGCTTTGTTTCTTCATGTTTCAGCCTACTAGACGAGAAAAAGCGGGAAACTGATAAACATAAAATGTTAATAATTATCAGAGTGGCACAAATGTCGCTGGTTTTCTTTTCCCTTTTTTTTCAAGCATTCACAGATTCTAAATGTTCTAAATTAGTTCCAGATTAAAACAAATTACTCATGCGCTATAAAAGGCTACTTTAAATAAACCATACACAAAATCGAGTAGCAAACTGTACCCAGTTCTGTTCTTCGTCTCTCAGTAGTTCCTAATGTTTTAGACATTCTCAGTACTGCCCACCCTCTTGGTAATATAATTAACGTACTTTCATCTGCTACAACATTTACTGAGCATCCATCAATGAAGGTACTATGAGGAGACTGGGCACTACTCCCAACTCAGCCTTTCATCAATGTGATTTCTCATCTCCACTCACTACAGAATAATGGCTAATCCAGCTATCAATGGCAAAATTAATGGGCCTCCCTTCAGCAATTCCTAGAGTACTTTCTTACCCAAAGAAGAGATTTTATTCGTAAATATAAACTCTGATGACAAAATAGGAGGTCCAGCCAATGGAGTGTGGTTGGTCTTGTTTACCGAGCACCTTCGGTGTTGACAGGCAGGACCGTGGAGACGAGGCAGCGTTTCTGGCAATTAGAAGGTCTGAGGCTGGGACCTGCCAGGGACTTGACCACTTCCCTATCTGCCGCAGAGAAACTGAAGCCCACGTGCTTAAGAAAGCCTCTGCAGATCTTACATCTGCTGCTTCAAAGGGAAAAAAAAAAAATCGTAACTCCCTTTAAGAATAATTTTTTTTGATTTTCCACTCAAAATGAGGCAGAGCGGGAAAGAATGTGGGGTGTTCACGTAAGAATGTTCACGTAAACATGAAGTATAGACAACAAAAAAGAATGGGCCACAGAGAAGATACAAGTTCTGCTAGAACAGTTCATACTTTTCCATTGACAAATAAACATCTCAAAACCGCACAGAAGAAAAAATCATCAAGGACTTTTACGTAACAGTGAAAATAACACTTTTTCTAACATGACACAGGCAGGAAGGATAGCGTAGGTACAGAAGAAAGTATTTCCTTTTGAAAACAGTCTCTTTCTCTTCTTTCTTTTTTTCTTTTTTTTTTTTTAAGAGATAAAGTTCGGGGTGCCTGGATGGCTCAGTCTGTCAAGCATCTGCCTTCGGCTCTGATCATGATCTCAGGGTCCTGGGATCGAGCCCTGCCTTTGGCTCCCTGCTCAGCAGGGAGTCTGCTTCAACCTCTCCCTCTGCCTGCCACTCCCCCTGCTTGTGCTCTCTCCCTCTGTCAAATGAATGAATAAAATCTTTTTAAAATTTTTTTAAAAATAAAAAACAAAGAGATAGATAAAGACCGATGGGTTTCTATGCTATTCATTAGTGCTGCAAGCCTGCCTCCTGCCTCAAGGGGGCCAAGACTTTGACAGAGTTTATATTATCATGGAGACACAGGTCCCAACACATGGCTTGGAAGGAAAATTCCATTACTATCCTACAGGGGATGCCTAGGTGACTCAGCCAGTTCAGAGCCTAGCTCGTGATCTCGGCTCAGATCATGATCTCAGGCTGCTAGGACTGACCTAAGTCAGGGTCCACACTCAGCAAGGGAGTCTTGCCAGACATTCTCTCCCTCTCCCTCTGCCCCTCCTCCTGCTGGCTCTCTCTCACATAAATAAAAAATACATCTTAAAAAAAAAAAAAAAATACCCTACAGGAGACTTCAGGACTAGACCAGTCACAAGCTCACCTAAGATCTGAGCGTGTTGTCTAAAACCATCTCACACTCATGCTTTTCCCACTGAGGAGGAATCAAGACACATTTCTGACCTGGAAGGAACTACGAAGAACCAGAATAAAGACTTCTCCATCTGAGAAGAAGCAAGAGGGGACACACGGAGAGGAAAGGGCACGCCCCGCACTCTGGAGACACCGGAGCCCAGCATCTGCATTCCCGGAGATAACCCTACAATCTGGAACGCGGAGAAGATGGGGTGATCAAAAGTCTCAGAAATTGATTTGTATGCGTGCCCTGCTGAACCACTCTCGAAACTGAAAATAAGTTAACCTTCGCCTGGCAAAAGGAACTTGCTCGAAGTCCAGCGCTTGCAGCACTGGTTCTGGATCCTGGCAGGATCACAACCCGGACAGCATGTTAAAATGCATAACCCTGGTTATGCGTTAAAATGCAGTTAACGAGCTTAATAGTTTTTACTTTTTAATTAAACCACAACAACCATGATCCTGTACTTCATGCATGAGCCAATGCTGGAACAGAACACTGAAGGGGGTGTGTTGGTAACAAACTCCAGAGAGCCGTTTTCAACGTTTGGGAATTAGTTCAACATTCTTTTCCCAAGCAAAATGGTTTCCTTCCAAAAATCTTAGTATCTACCACTATACACAGGGATTTACAAATGTTATTTGAAATGTATGCTTAAAATGTATACTACAGTTCTAACTAAATGTTAGTGATTATTCATTTTTGAGGTTCACAAAAGGAGTTCAATCCAAAACTTGACAAGCCAAAATATTTAATCCTTGGATTCCTATTTTTAACAACACGCTGAAATTTTAGAAATAGTGTCATAAAACACGCAAGTGAAGAAGTTCGACTTGACATACTTTTCCTTCCCTCCCAGAGGCAATCTACCCACAGCACTGCGCCCCCCTCACCCTGGGGTCCCCGACAAATTTCCAGAGTTTCAGCCATAGAAGCCCCATCATCCCGACCACAGTGTTCACAGACCAGTCTCCTCCTCCGGGGTGACGACGGGGCCAGGCTCTGCACAGCCACATCTCCCGAAAGGCAGAGGAGGACACAGCCCATTGTAACTGCTGATCAGGAACAACAGAAAGCAGTCATACAGGAAGGGTGAGCACCCCCACCTGGGGGGGGGGGGGGGAGATAGGGAATCAGGGACTCTTCTGCACACTCCAGCAAGGACCATGGACACGTCAACATCTAGGGACATGCAGCATAAGAGGGAAAACAACTAGAGAACGGTCAGAAACAGGAAGAGAACAAAGGAAGGGAATAATGGTGTCCAGGATCCAAAGAAAGGGGAGAGGACAGGTGATGGGGGTGGGGGATGAGGGGGAGAAAGCAGCCGAACGTGGCGTTACAGGTAGCACTCCAGAACAGAAAATGCCCTGCCCTTGGACATCTGGGTCAGACCTCTGCTCTAAGCGAGGTGACCCACACCTCTCTAACGCTGCCCCATACCAAATGAGGGCGGCGAGGGCTTAATTCCCTGGGGCCCCCTTCAGTTCGTCGGAGCTAAGACGTACTGACTTTCAAGGGCCATTTATAAAATCAAAAAGAGAAGAAAGGCTGGTCAGTGTTCAACAGTCTGCATCAAGAAGGCATTAAATAGACTCCACTGGTTTTAATACCATTAATTTTTGAAAATTAAGCCAATGAGAATAAATTAATTGCAACATTCCTGAGCCTGGGTAGCGTCTACGCTATCAAATTCCAGTCCTCCGGCGGGCGGTTAGGAGTCCGTTTTGAACAGCAACTAGAATCCTATCAGTCCCACATCAGCCCGTGTGTTCGGACTTCATGAAGAGTTTCAGAATGACCTTCTGTTTTTATAGTTATACGCTGCCACAAATATTACAGTATTAACAATCTAGGAGAAAGGGACGTACGGAACATGGTGTAGTGTACAGGTGCTCTTTGGTAACAAGAGCCCAATACCTGTGTGACCTATCTGGTAGTCGGCGGGGTCCGAACGCCATCGGACGGAGGGGACACGGAGCGAGGGCTCTGCCCCAAGAGAGCAAACCTGCCGGAGAGGCGAGGTCAAGCCCAGACCAGCTTGAAAATTAAGAGGGGGTCAGAGAACCAAGGGCTGTAAAAATAAGCAGCAAATGAATGAAACGCTCTAGTCCCTTCAATGTATATAAAACGTGTCCATACAAAACACATCTTCATATAAACGGAATTGTCAGGATGTGTTCTCTAAGATCGGAGTTATTCTGGAGTCACTCAAGTGGGACTCTCATTCCTCCTGGTGACAAGACCCTCGCAGGAACCCCCGCGATTACAAGGTCAAATTCTGTTCCATTATGCAGCATGCTGACAATGCCTCTTCAGAGACATGATCTGTTAATGTATGATTTATTGTAATTAAGCAACACAGTTTAATGTCATCAAGAGGCTTTAATTAGAGAAGGCTGCCGTGTCTTCACGCTGTCAGATCAATTGCTGTTTGCACATCCATACGGACTTACACATGCTCTGAGAACACGTCTGTACGTACCAAGCCGGCTGTGGACTCCGACTGTAAGATGTTCTTATTGTAAAGGTTTGCCCATTTAATGGCTTTTGTCCCTTCGTCCATAACAATAACCACAGACTTCAAAAACACAAATCACAACAACCACTGCTCTCTTCTCCAGAATGCCGTGCATGCGGACAGAGATCTTTGGTGCTCGTCTGAACTCTGCACTACACCTGAATGATGTGCTTGCCTTGACCTGGGATTTCCCTGATCATTCCTATGTTATGAAGCATGAAGAATGGATCTCGCATAACACAGCCTCCATCTCCTTTCTCCTTCACCTACACGTTCCTGAACAAATCTGGATGCTTAACTAGCTATAATCTTCCCTGCCAATTCCAAAACTCATTCACGTGATTTGAGGGAAAAAAATGGGGCGGGGGGGGGGGGGGATCCAACATAACCCTTTATTTCTATGACAACAGGCTTAGTTGATTAGGCGTCCGATGCTTGATTTCAGTTCGGGTCATGATCTCAGGGTCCTGGGATGGAGCCCCATGTCCAACTCCACACTCAGTGGGGAGTCTGCTTGAGATTCTCTCTCTCCCACTCCCTCTCCCCCTCCCTCCACTTGCATGCACACTCTCTCTCTAAAATAAACAAGTATTTTTTTTTTAAAAAAAGGCAAAGAACCCAATTTACAAATGGGCAAAGTGATATGAACAGACATGTAAGAAACCTATGTAGTTACTATACGACCAATCAATTCCACTCCTAGGGGTACATCCAAGAAAATTAAAATCCTACATCAAGACAAAATCTTGGACACAGATGTTATGGCAGCATTATTTATAATAACCACCAAATGAAAACAAATGTTCATTAACTGATGAATGGATAATTAAAATACAGTATATCCACACAATGGAATATTATCGGCAATAAAAATGAACGAATTCTTGGGGCACTTGGGTGGCTCAGTTGTTAAGTGTCTGTATTGGACTCAGGCCATGATCTCAGGGTCCTGGAATGGAGCCCCGTATCAGGATCCCCACTCAGCAGGGAGTCTGCTTCTCCCTCTCCCTCTGCCGCTCCCCCACCAACTCGTTTTCTCGCTCTCTCTCATAAATAAATCTTTTTTTAAAAAAGGACTGAATAAATTCTTGAAAACTGAGAGCAGCGGTAGTTGCACAACCTTGGGGAAAAAGTCCATGCCACTGAACTGCACTCCTAAAACTGGTTAAAATGGGGAATTTTGCTTTGTACATTTTATTGCCATTTTTTAAAATATAAAGGCAGGGGGGACAACTGAGTGGCTCAATCATTAAGCGTTTGCCTTCAGCTCAGGTCATGATCCCAGGGTCCTGGGATCGAGTCCCACATCGGGCTCCCTGTTCCGCAGAAAGCCTGCTTCTCCTTCTCCTACTCCCCGGGCTTGTGTTCCCTCTCTCGCTGTCTCTGTCAAATAAATAAATAAATAAATTTTTTAAAAAATAAAAAAATAAAATATTTTAAAATAAATAAAATCTTTTTTAAAAAATGTAAGGGGGGGGGTCCTAAGAAATAAAGTTCTGATTCATGGTATAACAAGGATGAACCTCGAACACATAATAGGTGAAAAAGGCCAGACACACAAACCACACGTTTTATGATTCCATTTTTATGACATGTCCAGAAAAGGCAAATCCATAGCCAACAGAAAGGACATTAGAGAGTGCCAGGGCCTGGAGCGGGGCCGGGGTGGGGAGGGCATAGGCCGTACTGCTCATCATGGGTACGGAATTCTTTTTTAGGAGTGGGAAACCTGTTCTAAAATCAGACAGTGGTGATGGCTTGCACAACTCTGTGAGTATGCTAAAAATCACTAAATTGTATACTTTATAAGGATGCATTTTATGGTACATGGATTATATCTCAATAAAGCTATTTTTAAAAGACAGTGGGAAGAAGCTTAAGAAACAAAAGTGTGTGTTTGTGGGTGTTCCCCAATTTGGAATTGTTTGTCTCTCAGGGAAAATTGGCTCAAAGAATTGTCTGTGTCCCATCGTGGCCAAGTCTTGACAAATGAACCCCTCCGGTCTGGCTACAATGGGAGAGGCCCGAACAGACTGGAACCAGACGAAGGAGCACCCATCCCAGTCTCCAGACTTTGGCCACGGTCACAGTCCTTTAGAAGAAGGACAGGCGAGTGACAGGCAACTGGAAAGGGGATTTTAAATTCTGCGCCTTCCCTGGAAGAGAACCGTTTCTACACAGGCCTGCCTTCAAACACCAGCCCGTTTAATGAAATGAAAATAAAATCTTCAGGCTTTACCTCCGTAAGCCTCCTATGTCAACACCGCCCTTAACAAAAGAACCGTGCGTGAGGCTGTCTGAGTGCAAATTACTGTTCAGATAGATCTTGGACAAACTGCTAATTTGTTTTTCTGAAAAGAACCATTTGATCCCCCTCCCCCGTAACAGATCAGTGTATTATTGATGAAGTCATTTCTACATGAATATTGCTCATCATTCTTCGTAGGCATTTTTCCCCGGCCCGTTCTAATCCTCCCACCCTCTTCCTCCCACTACATGCTGATGTCTGCCTAAGTCACAGCTACTGGGTTTTAGTTTGGCTGTACTTTCTACCAGGCTTTCCAAATTCTTTGGTCATGACCCGACTGGCTCCTTTGCCAGAGCATACATTTGTAATGGATTACCTTAGCCAGTATTCCCAAATCTCTGGGATCTTTCATAAAGTCTTGCTCACACAGACAGCTTTAAGTAACGGGGTAGGAGTCAGGGTGCGGGCATTCCGTTTTCCTTTCCCAAATGTTAGCCCCCACATTTTGTTTTGCTTTTTAAATGGGGAGCAGCAGTGCGGAGGACATGATTTCACAAGACAATGAGTATGTACATTTCACTGCCTATTGTAATGACTATGTAATGACTATGTGAGCACTTACTACTTAATTACCACCACAAACAATATTTCACAGAACTTGAATCAAGTTCCCTTCTAAAAACAACTGCCTGCTCTAGAGCGTTCAGCAGGAAAATGGAGAACTGAGGACTTTAAAAAAAAAAAAATTTTTTTTTTTTTTTTTTTTTTTTAAGAAATCTTTTGATGTCACTTTCCTAGTATTAAACAATACCTCTTTGCAAGGCTCGCATCTTTTGGCTGATTCACTAAAAATCATGACTGAACAGAGAAGTTTCTGACGACGCTATTTCCATTATTCATGCCATGGAGAGTGTTCAAAATGTTAAGTGTTCTGAATACTTTATTTTACCAATTTTTGAAATCCACATTGTCCCTTTCACAACACAATGTGCTGATCTAAGACTGTCAGCCTAAGCTATTTATAATCATAAAATGCACTTAATTAACATTATTAGAGATTTTTTTTTTAATGGGGGGGAGCAGGAGAGGGGAACCCACACACTGACACCACATTTCCTCCGGTAATTTTGAGTCAGTAATTTTGAGTCGTGACCACTGTGTTGTATCAGGCGCTGGCCACACAAGTGGATCGACTTAACTATTCGGGCGCTGGCGGACGATGCAGCCAGCGTGCTGTTAGGAAAACGCGCTTACAGCGTAACCTCACTGGACCAAATAACCTTCTGGCCACACAAGTAGAAAATAATTAAAACAAGCACGATTCCAATTTAGCTTTGTAACCAGATGGTGAATGAAAAAGCAGACAAAGACTCGTTTTGTGAATAACCTGGGGAACAGCTCCTACAGTTTCTTTTAAAGTTACAGCCTGACTTGTGAAATAATAAAAGGGGGGCCCTTGGAGGGGGGGGATACAAAAGGTTCTCACCAGAACTCACTCCCACAGTACACACATGTCATTTTCCCCTAGGTCGTGACCAAAGAAACCACAGCTCATTCCTTAAATGAAGGCCAAGTTTAATTATAGTAAAAACCCAAAAACTCAGTAAAAATTAAGTGAAAGTGAGATTTGCTATAGGCATATCTCATGGATCGGTGCAGCTGTACGGAAGCGATTACACGAGGTAAGTTTTTCCAACCATCAGGACTATGGAACAGCATAAACCTCCACCAACATTCTATGACAAATTTTTCCAGAAAAATAAACGTTTTCAACCTAGCACGGGACTCGTGTTCTTTGTTGACCTCCCCCAAAGATAGAGGTATTTCCGCATGTGGGCAGAAGATGACATATGAAGACAAAGCCCAGTGACTAGGATAACACTGCGTGACAATTTGGGCAGTCTGGAAACATGACAAGAAAATCCAAACGGCTGACTGACCTTCACAAGCTGGACAGAGTGTGAGCGGTCTGACCTGCATATTAAAGATGGACCTTCCTGCTCAAGTCGGGGGAAATGCTAACTCATCTGTGCACCCTTAAATGGGGGTTGGGGGGTGGGAGCAGCAGAAGAGGCCATCGTGTTATGTCTTGCCTATACACATAAACTCACGAGTGTATACAGGGAGTGTTTCTGGGGAGTCTGCCGTGAGTGAAGGGGCAGAATCATTCGCATTGTCACCAAAATCACGCTCAAACATCTGCTAGATCTTAGAAGACTGTCACCTTGCCCTATGCTCCCTCCCCATGGACCAGGGACCTCTGGCAGGGCCCATTCCTCCAGCTCACCCCTTTCCACTCTCTCCCCCCACCCCCCAGGACTAGTCACAACCACAGAGCAGAAGCCGCCCAGGGATAGGACGGATGATGATGAATGGTGATGATGACGATGGTTAAGGAGGGAAGCGCAGGGCTAAGGGAATGCCAAAATAATGCAAACAAACTTATTAAAAGGACATTTTTTTCCCTACCTGACTAAATGCAAGCATCAGTACCCAGACTGTTTCTCTGGGCTCCTGAATTCTTCTTCTGACCTAGTTGGCTTCCTAAGCACAATGGATTTATAATGGGGGTACAGAGAGATACTCTCCTGGTTCCAAGGGAAACATGAGAACACAGCAAAAAGCCTATTTTAAGGGCATTATATCTGGAGGCCTGCCAGGCACTTCCCAGGCTCTCACTGCTGGCCACTGTGCGCCAGCTGTGTGCACAAGGGGTGTGTCCCCAGCCCATCCTTCCACGGCACAGGCCCCCAAAAGGTATAGCTCTAACACACAACAAGCAACCTTCCTACAGCAGCACCAGCCCACATCCCGTAAGCCACATAGCGCAGTGCCATAAATGAAGTCTCTACCAGTTTTTAAAGGAGGCAGGGGCTCCTGGACAACTAGAATCTCTCGGTTTGAGGTCACAGGGGGAAACACGGTCTCGTTATCACTGGATGTGTGCTCTGAAGTCCGGAGTAAAACAGACTGAGACAGACTTCAGGCTTGGCTTTAGCACTTATGCATTAATATGACACTGGACAACCTGGATGAACATTTTTTTTAAAAAGATTTTTAGGGGCGCCTGGGTGGCTCAGTGGGTTAAAGCCTCTGCTTTCGGCTCAGGTCATGATCCCAGGGTCCTGGGATGGAGCCCCACATTGGGCTCTCTGCTCTGCAGGGAGCCTGCTTCCTCCTCTCTCTTCCTGCCTACCTCTCTGCCTACTTGTGACCTCTGTCTGTCAAATAAATAAAATCTTAAAAAACAAAAAGATTTTTATTTTTAAGTAATCTCTACACCCCATGTGGGGCTTGAACTTAGGAACCCGCGATCATGAGTCACACACATGCTCCACCAACTGAGCCAGCCAGGTCTGCCCCTGGATGAACATTTTAATGCTTCCAATCCCTTTTCTGTCAAAGCAGGAGTAAGCATTCAGTAAGGTTTCACTATGGCTTAAGCGCTATATGTGTATAATCATTTAATCCTTTTTTTTTTTTTAAGTTTTTATTTATTTGTCAGAGAGGGAGAGAGAGAGGATACAGGAGGGGAAGCAGCAGGCAGAGGGAGAAGCAGACTCCCCGCTGAGCAGGGAGCCTGATGCGGGATTCGATCCCAGGACCCGAGCCAAAGCCAGACGCTTAACCGACTGAGCTACCCAGGCATCCCAATCATCTAATCCTTCTAAGGACAATAACAACAAGTTTTACCAACATCCTCAGTCTGTGGCAAGTCTTCAAGGAGCATGCCCAGTTCCTACAGCTAGAAGACAGCACAGCCAGAGAAGCAGAAACCGGCAGAGCAACGGGAGGTAATACATGTGAAGCCTCCCCCCACCCCGCCCCGCTCCACAGAGGGCGGGTACATAGTAGGTGTTCAATAAACAGTGGCTCCTGAGGCCTGACCACGGCCGCCGATTTCTGGGCAGTTCCACAGGCCTTCTCAATTCCACGCAGCAGCCTCTGCGGGAGTGTGCTTTGCTTCCTGAGCACTCGAAATATGAGGAGGTAAGCGTGCTACAACCTTTCTGTCAGGACCTATAAAAGGGCCCACATTTCGCCGAAAGGCCCTCCCTGGGGCGTTGCAGAAGGATGACCTGTACCTCACCTCCTGGTATTTCCCTCCCTGATCTCTCATTCAGGGGGATCCTTTTCATTCATGCAGCATCCCTGAACAGCTCTCCAGGCCAGCATGCGGTAAATATTCACCAGCAATCTGCTAATAAGACAGATCAAAGGGGGCCAAAGGCACCTCTGAAAACAAACAATTCGCATCCTATGTGACTGGCATTGTGACAGGACAGAGAGGTGGAACCAGCATCCAACCTGGGGGGGGCGGGGAGGCTGCTCAAAGGAAGTGACACTGAGTCTTGAAGGACGAAAATGTGAGAGACCTCCGGTCAGGCTCTGTTCATCTCCAGGTACATTAATCTGATTTTTGCAAAAACTGCCTCTGAACCAAGGCTGTCCAGTCCTGCGGGGGTCCTACTCACACAAGATCCTTCCGCTGGTTTCAGGAGTGTTGATCCTCTATCTCCCGCCTCGTCCTCTTTCCTACTCCCCTCCCCAGCCAGACCCCACCTGCAAACACCCCCATGCACCACCCTCCACCAGCATCCAGAATGGAAAGGGGGGGGCCAGGTGAGTTCAGCCCCACTCACATTCCCACCTCCCTAAGACCCCACTATCAGATCTCACCCTCGGCTTCGCTAACTGTGCATCCCGAGGCCAACAGGACTCCACACTCCCACACTCTCCATCACATCACCTACCCATATGCAATGGTGCTCACAGACCCAAAGAGGCAAGAACCTTCCAGAAGTTTCCAGATACCAATGGAATATGACACATACCATCATTTGGGCCCCTCAGAAAGTGCAGGTGAGGGAATGAACTATGATGAACGAGAAGGGAATATTGTGGAGGCCAGGCAGAAGGGCTTCCTTTTATGAAAAACACCAAAGATGGCATATCCTCAAAACAAAACCCTATCAACAACCCAGTGTTTCAGATCCACCCCACCCTCCAACGAACGCTGCTGGTAAATTAGCCCGCACACTTGCACACCCAAAACCTGTGCCCCTTGGGACAGCCAACCCTGTGTCCTCAACCAATAACAAAGGGCAGGAACACGCGTCATGGTGGAGGTGTCAGATTAGTAATAAACTCACGTTTTTTAATCAACCAATCTCAATGTACGGACCTCATTTTAAACCAACCTTCAGAAACAAGATGAGGGAAAGACAGTAGAGGACCTCTGAATGCTAATTATTTGGGATTAAAACCTATCGTATGTATTACCGGTATCCTCATCTTTTACTTTTTTTTTAAAGATTTTATTTATTTGAAAGAGAAAGAGAGAGCGTGCGCAAACGAGTGGGGAGGGTCCGAGGGAGAAACAGACCCCCCACCAAGCAGGAAGCCTAATGGGGGACTTGATCCCAAGACTCCAGGATCATAACCTGAGCCGAAGGCAGTCACTTAACCGACTGAGCACCCAGGTGCCCCAGAATCCTCATCTTTTAAAGATTAATAATGATATGTTTACCAAGTATATGACACTATATTTGACATATCCAAGTGGAAGCAGAAGCACGAGTGAAACCAAGTGACCACGAGCTTGACCCAGCTGGGGCTAAGAGAGGAGTACGTGGTGGCATATTATATTATTTTTACCGCTTTTGCAGGTATTTTCAATTTCCTATAATAGAAAGTTTTAATTTTCTTATTTTTTTAATTACTTTATTCATGAGTAGGGGGGCAGAGGAAGAGGGACTTAAGCAGCGCGGAGCCCCATGAGGGGCTCGATCTCACGACTCTGAGATCACGAAATCAAGAGTCAGATGCGCAACCGACTGAGCCACCCAGGCGTCCCCAATAACAAGTTTTTAAAAAAATTTTTATTGATTAACTGGGGAGTAAAGCGGTAAAAGTTCATTGAGTGAAGATACAGAAAAAGCTGTAAAGAGTGAGAGGAGTCCCAACAGGATTGCCCGAAAAGTTTTTTAAAGGGTTGAAGGTGTTTAACTCCTCCAGCAGGAAAGGTTTTAAGCCACAGGACACGGAATTGGAGCAGCAACGTTCACACTGCTGGGTTTCAGGATCTCTCTGAACTCTGAAAAATGACTGAGAACCAAAAGCGCTACTGTTTATGCGGGATACAGACATACAGATATTGATAAAGAGAGACACGGAGGGAAACTTTCAAGTTAAGAAAAGTTAAGTTCCAAATTGGTGTGCCTGCCTGGCTCAGTAGGTAGAGTGTGTGACTCTTGATCCCAGGGTTGTGAGTTCGAGCCCCACACTGGATGTAGAGATTACTTAAAAATAAAAATACATATACATTTTTTTAAAAGTATCAGGACGCCTGGGTGGCTCAGTCGTTAAGTGTCTGCCTTCGGCTTAGGTCATGATCCCGGGGTCCTGGAATCAAGCCCTATATTGGTTTCCTTGCTTTGTGGGGAGCCTGCCTCTCCCTCTGCCTGCTTCTCCCCCTGCTTGTGCTCACTCGCTCTCTGACAAATGATCTTTTAAAAAAAATAAAAATAATCAAGTTTCGAACTAAAACCAAGAAAATTTTAGAATATATATATTAATTCATTTAGAAAATAACTACCAAACGTTAACATAAATAACATTCTTTTGAAAACTGTCTCTTCCAAAATAAAAAAACTTAGTGAAAAATGAGGCAATGTTTCCTGCTTCTGCAAATCTCCTTGATGTCTGGCTTGAATCAGGCAGCTGGATTCTCCTACCCAAATTCAATCTGATGTGATCTCACACATCATGTAGCATCTAGAGCTCCCTGCCGCACTTTTAGGAGATAATGACAGGAAAAACAGGAATACCTCTTCATGTACAAATGCCTGAAAAGGGACTCTGAGAACCCCAGGATTCTCTGGGTGGCACTTTGGGAACCACCAAGATGGAGGGAATCTCTGGGGGAAAAGGCAGAATTTCCTTGACACCAGGCCTAGCAAGGACCCTCTAGCCTCCTTTTTAATTGTGAAGTAAAATGAGGCACCAAATTTAAACACCCAGAGTTGGCAAAAAGAACACCCCCTCCCGGTACACACACCAGGAAGAGGAAGGCTCTCCCGTGCAGTCTCACGTCCATAAATCCAAGACAAGCTGTGACCATCCCTCACAGGAAATCAATATGCTCGGTCTCCAGACAAGCATTCTTCTTTTAAATTAAACAGAACAAAACTGGACAGGTCAGAGTATGTCACGGATAAATAGAAATCATTTATTAATATGGCCGAGTTTCGTGACACGGGTTTCAGTTCTGCATGCGTGTGCACAAAGAGTGGGGGTCTCAGTTCAAAATTTCTTAGTGCAGATACAAACCCAAGTTTAACAAAAGTTTTTGTTTTTTCCCTTGAATGAGTGTCGTTTTATTTTTTGTTTTGTTTTATTTTCAGGTTTTTTTGTTTTGTTTTTTTAAGATTTTATTTTTAAGTAATCTCTCCACCAAACTCGGGGCTCAAACTCACAACCCAAGACCAAGAGTCACATACTCTACTGACTGAGCCAGCCAGGCACCCAAAAAACGACCCAATTTTAAAAGGGGCAAATAAACATATGGAAATATGCTCTACATCTGTCAGTCACTAGGGAAATGCAAATTAAAACCATAGTGAGATTCTACTACACACCTTTTAAAATGGCTAGAATTTAAAAACGGACCGCACCGAGTACAAAGGAACCCTCACGAGCCAACTGAACCCTCGCGCGTTGCTTGCAGGACGCAAAAGGGTACAATGTGGAAAAGACCAGCATTTTCTTGTAAAGGTAAACATGTGCAAGCAATGAATACCTAGCAGTGAATACCATAACCTCACAAAAACCCATACACAGCAGCTCTGCCCGTAACTGCCAAAGACTGGAAACAACCACATGTCTGTGAGCTCATGAAGCGACAGACACCAACTGTGGTCCGTCCAGACGCCAGAATGCCACTCAGCAGTGAAAAGAAACGCACTTCTAGCATGAACAATGTGGATAATCTCAAACAGATTAAGAAACTGCACTCAAAAGGATACATACTGTGTGATTCTACTTAGGACATTCTAGAAAAGTCAAAAAATCTAGGAAAGAGATCAGTGGTTATGACTTGATGGGTTTATAGGACAATGTGCATTTTTCACACTTTCTAGAACTGTTTACCTAAAATAGATGAATATTATTGCATGCTAATTATACCTCAAAACGAGTCTACTTTTGGAGGACAAAGGCCACAAGTTTGCCCCAAATTCTGGCACAGAACACACCAGTGCTGTCTAACAGAAACGGAACGCCTTTTAAAACTATCAAACAGGGGGCACCTGGGTGGCTCAGTCAGTTAAGCATCTGCCTGCCTTCAGCTTGGGTCCTGACCCCAGCATTCTGGAATCGAGCCCCGCATCAGGCTCCCTAGCCTGTTTCTCCCTCTGCCTCTGCTGCTCCTTCTACTTCAGCTCTCTTGCTCGCACTCTCTCTCTCAAATAAATAAAATCTTTAATAAAGGCATTAGAACTATCAAATGGCCCCAATAAAATTGGTAAAACAGGTGACAACTGCAATTCAAATGTATCTAAAATAGCATCATTGAAACATGCAAGCAACATAAAAACCAAGTTCTTTAGCTCTATTTTCATATTACAAAGACCTAGAAAGGCCATGTGTATGTCCCATGGATAGCACATGACAACTGAGACCAGGCACATTCACATGGCCAGGGGCTACCTTCACATCCCAAATAACTTTGAGCACTTAAGGCAGGATCTCGAGGAGAAAGCACAAAAGGGAAAACAGCAAGATGCTTGCCGCAGAACCCTTCCCTGGTTTTACTCTTCGGGGGTAGCCGAGAGTCACCCCCAGACCCAGGAGTACAGGATCTCTCCTGTGCTGTGGCACATCCAAGCTGGGCTGCAGGAGTCCCTCCCCACGCGCACCCCCCCCCCCCCCCCCCCCCCCCCCCCCGCAAAAAAGGAAAAAACAAGCACAAGAAGTAACTACTCCCACGCGATTCAGACAGGCTTTAATGGAGGCAGCAAGGAATGCAGGAGAAATGCATTTGGAAAACCAGGCTGTGCCTGCTTCCCCAGCAGGCAAAAGCCCACCACCCACACAGATCTAAGAGATTCCTTACCACAGCTCTGGGGGAGCAGAAAGGAAAAAGCCACAAGGCTTCTGTTGGGAAACCTACACTCACTATGCTGCAGAGCAAAGTAACCTCCTGTCCTGGTCGCTTGCTACCCCCAGCACTCCCCAGAACTGCAGTTCTAGAATGAACCTTGCTGCTAGGACCCAATCGCTAGGACCCAATCGCTCACAGCCCAATCTCAAATGAACCAGGTGATTCAGAACAGCTTGGCATTTTTTTCTTGCTTTGGTTTAAAGAGGATGCTGTTATGTTTATATTATGGTTATGTCTGATCTTCTGGATTCAGGGTGGCGGGAAGCTTGAAGACACAATCGTCCGTCTCTCCTTCTCTATCCTGAAACCTTCCCCTGCCGACCCCCACACCCCCTCCTTACAGATCACCCTGCAAGAGGAGCTCTCTTTTTTTAGCTAAAAGACTGAGGAAGAGCGAGTCTGATTCTGCCCGCGGCTTAATGCAGATGTTCCCCGACTGATGGCTGAAGATACTGCCCGGGGACTGTGTTTAGACAAATCCCAGAAACAGTTCATGAAAACTCACATGTGCCAGGCACTATTCTAGGCTTTGCTCATGTGGTTCACACTCCCTGAATCCTTAAGAGGTAGGTGCTATTACTGTGCATCCTCCTGTTCTGCAGGAGGAAGGGAAAGGACTTGGGGAGAATGCTACTCAAAACACACACCCAGGGCGCCTGGGTGGCTCAGCGGGTTGAGCCTCTGACTTCTGCTCAGATCATGATCTCGGGGTCCTGGATGGAGTCCCGCATCGGGCTCTCTGCTCAGCGGGGAGAGAGCCCGTTTCCTCCTCCATTCTCTCTCTGCCTGCCTCTCTGCCTACTTGTGATCTCTCTCTCTGTCAAATAAATAAATAAAATCTTTAATAACACACACACACACACACACCCCTGGGCCCCTTCTTGGGCCCAGGGAGTTCTCTGAATGATAAAACATTTTGTAACCCATCGCAAATCCACATAAAATTAGTCTATTTATTTATTTATTTATTTGACAGACAGAGATCACAAGCAGGCTGGGGAGGGGGGGGAGCAGGCTCCCCGCTGAGCAGAGAGCCTGATGCGGGGCTCGATCCCAGGACCCTGAGACCATGACCTGAGCTGAAGGCAGAGGCTTAACCCACTGAGCCACTCAGGCGCCCCAAAATTAGTCTAGAGAATGATGACAGTCATGCTCTCACGACCTGAGCACCCTGTTCTTTAACCAGGGACAGAATCAGAGCCACAGGGGCCCAGACACAG
>NW_019154132.1:14772915-14779293 GCF_002288905.1 Enhydra lutris kenyoni | reverse complement strand
GCCCTCTGTTCTTACTGTCCCTTGAATGCTAAGGTCCAACGAACAGTCACCATTCCATATACTTCTTAGTATGTGTGAAATTACATTTATGAGCTTTTCATTCCACCAATCAGGACTATGAAGATTTTCCCCCCCCCCCCCCCCTCCCAAAATAAAGAAACCCTCCCCCTATACAAATGCCCTCTGTTCTTACTGTCCCTTGAATGCTAAGGTCCAACGAACAGTCACCATTCCATATACTTCTTAGTATGTGTGAAATTACATTTATGAGCTTTTCATTCCACCAATCAGGACTATGAAGATTTCCCACCCTCCCACCCATTCCAATAGTAGAGAACCCTTCCCGTTATAAAATTAAAATGCTATTCTAACTTGGGCTCTATTAGTGACCGACTTTACCTATCCTCAAGGGAAGTCTTTTTTGTTATCATATCTGTGTTAACTACTCACCCAGAGGGCAGTAGTCGTTTGCAGATACAAGGGGCAGTGGTAGAACATGAGGCAGAAAAGGTGTTTTCTGCTGACAAGTCATGAAACAGCTAGGTCCCCCAACGCACTCAGTCTTTGGTTCTGAACAGACAGCCCGGTTTTACCGCCACAAATTCTTGGGCTTTTAAACAGGGCAGAAAAAACAAAGCTTCAAAACAGATGTCTTGTGACACAAACCAAAAGGATTTTTAAACTTGCTAATACATTTCCTGGTCAGATCTCGTGTGAACGACCCTGCTATCATATTTAATCCTTATGCAAGGGTGCACTTTCACATTGACAGTGTGTTCTAGTCTATAACCGGAATTCTGAACACTCCATGTGGCCATGGTGAGGCTGTTATTGTACAGGGCAGACAACGAACATGTAACTCTTGATTGGAGGAGCACCCGGGGAGGGGCCCAGTGGGCTAGGGGTCTGCAGCTCAGGCCACTGGGATCCAGCTCCCCTGCTCAGGGGGAAGTCTGCTCCCTCCCCCTCTGTCCTCCTCAACTCATGCTCCCATGCGCGCGCGCGTGCACACGCTCTCTCTCTCTCGAATAAATAAACAAAATACTTCAAAAATAATTAATTGTATGAGTTTTATCTTCTTGAGTAAAAAAATAATGCCATGCCCTTTACAACCCTGTAACAAGAAGGCAGCTGTTACACTGATAATATTAAAACTCAATGTAATATAGAGTGGCAAACGCCCAGGTCTTCTAAAATCAGTAAGGTTCAGGAATCAAACTCAGTTTTTTTAAAGAGATCTTTGTGATTTTCTTCCCAAAATCCTTTCAACATGCGTCCAGCGCCCCAAATGCTGCTTTATACAATCGAGTAGAGATATTTTCGGTGAATGTTACTCATTATGATACACCACCTCCCTTCCCCAAATCAAAATGCTACAATTTCACAAAACTCCACAAACAAAATGGGCAAATGCACCAGTACCAGATAATTGCTGCATTCCAAACAGCAGATCATACTTCATACACAGATTAAAATAACCAACAGTATCATCGTCTTGTGTGCCACTGGCTAAAAATACTACAGACTGCTCTTTATTGGTTTTATTTTCATTTGCAATAGATGCAAAGTTCGAGGCCATATGGTTAATTCCACAAGTGAAATATGGTTAGTAATTATTTCTTATATTATCCATTCTGAATAACATCTAATCTAGCTGCTCTAAGAGTCCTGATTAGATAAGGAGGAAACATTTCATGTCATTAGCTATACACAGTTTCATCTTGTTTAGGAACTGCAATTGTAATGAATACCAGATGAGTGGAAAATACAGTAGGGTTCCAAAACCACCTCCAGGAACGAGGAGTCAGTCAACACTTCACCGTCTACTGCAACCCCAAGATACCTTTGAACTAGCCCCGAGTACAGTCACGGAGTTCCACAAAGTCCATTTTTCCCACGTCCACCCATATATTCTATGCACTGGCTCATTCAAGTCAATGTTTTCCTCTTTCCTTGTCAATCAGTCACGACGGAAACAGAACAGGGTTAACCCAGTTTGGACCGCGATACATGACCAGGATTCTACACTTGCGTCCTAATGAAATATTAAGGTCCCTGGAATTGGAGGTGGCCGGCGTGTGCGGAGGACTGAAAAAGCAATGCCGCCTCCGTCCTCTGCACCAGGCCTCCCCACCCCCGAGCCACTCCAAGTCTGGACAGTTTTTCTTCTCTTTTTTCTTTTTCTTTTTAATTAATTTATTTGACAGAGTGCATGCAAGAGAGAGGAAAACACAAGCAGGGGTTAGGAGAGGGAGAAGCAGACACCTGCGGAGATGCCGGGCTCCATCCCAGGACCCTGAGATCATGACTTGAGCCCAAGGCAGACGCTTAACACCTGAGCCACCTAGGCACCCCTGTTTTGTTTTGTTTTTCAAAAGATTTTATTTATTCATCTGAGAGACAGAGTGTGGTTGGGGGGGGGCGGGGGGCAGGCTCCCTGCTGAGCGCAGAGCTCGATTCCAGGACCCTGGGATCCTGACCTGAGCCCGAAGGCAGACGCCTAACTGACTGAGCCACCCAGGCGCCCCAGTTTTCATTTGTGAAACATACGGGAAAACACACCGGAGGACCGAGAAGCTGCGGAGCGAGCGCAGACTAACGGAGCTCTAATAATTTAGCTGCGTGAGTCCGAAATTAGCAGCTTGTTATTTACACAGATGCACTCCCCGGCTAGGGTGTGACCCAAGTCTCTCCGGCACCTCGCTCCAGTTCAAATAAGGAAAAGAGTCACGGGGCTGAGCTTCTCTGAAATCAAAAAGGTAAATGAAGCAGTGGAGCAAGAAGCTTGATTATTGCATCAAATTTACATAATTTGCAACCGTTGATGAGGTGGTTTCTCCTCATAGAAAGTTAAAGGGCCATCCTCAGGGTAAACCTCGCGCTCCCCCGCTCTCGTACAGAGCGCCCCCGTTGCCCAGTTCTGTTCCAGGAACCAGAGACAGCTCGTCCGTCATCTCACTCGCACACCGAACAGCCCCTGTCCAGAGAAAGGTGACACGCGAGACAGTGACCGTCAGAGCCACGATCCTAAAATCACGTCTAAGGCGGCAGGCCCTCATCGGTCCCAGCTCTCCAGACGGGATGAAACATCTGTTTGTGTCTCATGAACCCCTTTGATGATTTATAACATGCCATAGATCTCTCGGCCCTCCCCCCAAGAAAGTGAATAAGCCATGAAGCCAGTCATCCTTTCTCTGAAATCACCAAAGGCCCCATTCCACCCCTCCCCACCGCACCCCCCCCCCACTAGCTTAGCTCAGAAAACTGATTGGAACTGAACGTCTAGGCTGCTTCCTTAGGCCCTTTTAATAAAGCCAACCACAGCAAAGAACACAGAAATTAGTGGCAAGTACAGAGCTTTCTGCCACTGGGATTCAGAGCTTTGGACAAGCCATTCCGGCTGTCTGGCTCCAGCTCTCCTCTCAGCAACCACCACCCCCTCGCCCGCCTGCCCTACACCACCCTCAGAGATCAAAGGGAGCACTTACGGTTTATAACATCCTGAGCAATCTGGGAATCCCAAGAGGGTTTTGTTACCTTTCCCATCCCTCACTGTCTCTGCTCCAAAACACGTTTTCTAATGAGGCAGGCCCGCCCCGGCACAGCCATACCGGTGAATCAGGCCGGTCCGAAACGACGCTAGAGAGAGGGTGGGGGTGTGGGGAGCCCGCGGGGGAGGGTCAGGACAAGCTCTTCCAGGGTGTGTGGTTCTCAGACTCTATTTCCGGCTACAGGCTGCATGGCAAGCTTCTCATTACAGACAAGGTAGCCACAACAGCAAAAACCAAGAAACGCCCAAAAGTTCCTGTTGCACGTGTAAAAACGTCCCTGGTATCCTAGGGGGAAATCCTGCTTCTTCTACTGGAACCCCTGCGTGACTGCAGAGAGCACCCCCAAAACCCAAGCAGCAGCTCCCCTGACCTTGCCCCTGACTCTCCTTCCTCTTCCACTCATCTTTTAAACCTCAAATGCCAGGGCACCTGGGTGGCTCAGTCGGTTAAGGTTAAGGTCTGCCTTCGGCTCTGGCTCTGATCCTGGGGTCCTGGGATAGAGCCCCGCATCCCTGCTCAGCGGGGAGTCTGCTTCTCCCGCTGTCAGCCCCTTTCCCCTGCTCATGCTGGCACGCGGACTCTCTCTGTCAAACAAATTAAAAAAAAAAATCTTAATATATATATATATATATATATATATATATATATATATATATATAAAAAGCCCAAATGCCGGCCATAGCCATGCACCCTCCAGCCTGGCCCCGGACTTCAGCTCTCTCCATGCAGTGCAGAAACAAAGGCAGAGCAGCAACTGCGTGTGTGCACACTCCCCTCGCTGTCCCAGTCCCTTCTGGGGCCTGCTCGGCAAATGGGACTCGGCCTCCTGTGGGCTCTTCTCCTCACCTGCTGAAGCCCGGTGGTGAGGCCCAGCCAGCAGCAGAGAGGGCAAGGGAGGCGCCAACACTGCAGCTTTGTGGGAGCAGGAGTGCTGTGGAAAACAAACCACCAGCAGGGCTCCCCTCCTCCCTCGGCCCAGTTCTGCACACCCCAGCTCTGTGTAGTGCCTTGGAGGACAAAAATGGCCCCCACCCCACGGCACAGAAGGGCCTAGAACAAATACCTATGCATCCCCTCGGAGCAGAAACTCAACGGAAGGAACTCACTCAAACTGAAACCCAAAAAAACGCATTCCAAGCCAATGTGTCACGAATTCAGACAGCACGTTGTGGTTGGCATTCTGGAACCCCCTGGTTATACCATATGCCATCAGGTACCTTCAGAAGAGCTCACCTTGTAATCAGGACAAAATTTAAGTGCAAGAGGCAAGCAAAACTCCAGATTTACTGAGGTAAAAGGTAAAAACTTCCTAGGGAGTTTTGGGGGAAATTACTCTTCAAGAAAGGTTTGCAGATATCAAACCAAAGTTTCTGTTACCCACAAATCGATGCATCAACCTTTAGATGACTCCGAAGTTACACCAAACCATAAACAACCCTCTCAGAAAACAAACCACTGTCCTAAATGATACTTACACATTCTCAAGTGCAAGAGAAAAAAAAAAAAGGGACATGTTAATCCGGTCTCTTCATTCTAGAGACATTGTTTCTGAACGGGTCCTAAGAGCTGTTTTTTTCCCCCCTTTCTCAAGGGGTTTTCACCGACACGAAGAAATAATTTCTGACTAAAAAAATTCTATTGCTTAAAAGAAAAAAAATTTTTTTTCTGTTGCTGATACAATGAAGTTAAAAATTCTGCAGCAATATTCCACTTTTAATCATAAGTACCTGGCAGCAAAAGGACGCATGAAATCACGACTAGTTAACACAGGGACTCATTTTGCGCCAGACGTACACTCATCTAAACCCTGCATCAAAGGGACTGCTATGACTCCCTTTCCACTCGGGAGGAAGCCGAGGCGCGCACGGGATAAATGACTTGCCCACAGTCCTTCCACTAGCGTCACAGGTAAGCTTCAAACCCAAGGCCTCTGGCTCAAGCGATCCTTTTACTGCATCACACTGCTTCAAAGGTCTGCTAAAGAACGAACGAGAGCTGAGCTCTTTAAAGAGACTGAGGACATTCCAAAGCCACAGAGAGAGAGGGGGATAATCTTGGCAGTGACAGGACTTCAGTGATACCACTACTGCTAATGTCAAAAATGGTCCAAAATACCCTCTTCAAAAAAAATTTTTTTTTTAAATATAAAATATATTTTTGGTTTCATATATATATATATATATAACTTTTTTTTTTTTTTTAAGATTTATTTATTTGAGAGGGAGCATGCGCGAGCCCATGTGCAGGGCAGGCAGCGGCAAATGGAGAGGAAGAAAGAGCCAACTCCATGCTGAGCACGGAGCCCAATGTGGGGCTCGAACTCACGACCCTGAGGTCATGACCTGAGCCAAAAATCAAGAGTCAAGCACTTCACGTAGCATGCCACCCAGGTGCCCCAAAATGTCCCCGGTTTTAAGCAGTCTGAAGCACAGAAAGTACTACCACCCTTGGCAAACCTTAAAATTATTAAAAAGGCAACCTTTGTTATAAAATATTCTTAAGTCAACAACAGCAGAATCTGTATTTTGTCTATCTTTTCAAGAAAGACGCTTGCTTTTTAGAACCAAAGCATGTACAGAACCACCACCCCCCCCGACCCCAGCCCCTTAGCCGTACCTGAGGTATTAGGTGAAAAAGTACTTAACCAAATGACATTTATGGAATGGAACCAAAAGAAAGCAGGACCCATGTGAACTACCTATGCTCTAATCCTGGCTCCAGATTATGTCCTCAGCCTCAGGAAATCCATCTGAACAAAGAAGATTAATTTAAAAGCATCACTTCCTTCTTTCATGGATTTGGGAACCACAAAAAAAAAAAAAAAAAA
>NW_019154132.1:14761365-14772815 GCF_002288905.1 Enhydra lutris kenyoni | reverse complement strand
AAAAAAAAAAAAAAAAAATCATTAAAAGAAAAATTTGTATTTCAACAGTCAGTCATAATAAATAGCAGGTACTAAGGAGATGGCCAGGACACTGGGCCCAGGGGACACATAACCACATGACTTGCTTTTTTTTTTTTTTTTTTTTTTTTTAAGATTTTATTTATTTATCTAGAGAGTATGAACATGGGGAGGGGCAGAGAGACAATCTCAAGCAGACTCCAAACTGACCGAGGAGCCCAACTCGGGGCTCAGCTCACAACCCTGACATCATGACCTAAGCTGAAACCAAGAGTCAGGTGCTTAACTGACTGAGCCACCCGGGGGGCCCCAGGACTTGCTTCTTTAAAGCACTTTCCTAATTCCAGTTAAAATATTAGACTGAAAACTCCAATCAGACCTGAATTAAGCACTGAGCACACACACCCCCTCCTTTCTACAAATAACTCAGGACTACCACACCTGATGGGGAACCAAAGGCTACCCCCCCATTTGACCACACCCCCTAATTTTGAAGGTAGACGAACCGCACCCTAGATACGCGGCCGCTCCCAGCACTGCTGGTGCTGGTCAGGACCCGACTCCACTCCTCCCTCTGGAGTTTACGGCCCCCCTCCGCGTCCCACGCTGACAATCACAGCTGTCTGAAACTGTAATTCTTCTAGATGAGGCACCAACTCCCACCTTGGTTCTCACCACCCTGGGCCAAAGGCAGCTGTTCTCACTGGGGGGAGAAGTAAGGCCTCACTTTGGAAGCCGCCCACACTGATGTTGAACGAACAAAATTCCCAGAGACCAACACGGCTTCTGATGCTCTGTAGTCCTACACTCTGCGTGGTAAAGAAGCTGATATTTGTCCCGTCTTTCTGACAGAATCCCTGTATGTCAGTACAATGATAATTCTCAGACAAGCTCCACGCTCCTCCTGTTTCTTGTGAAACTCTCACAGGAGCAGCCAGGACCAAACTGGGCCAGGTATCCAGGTATGGTTTGGGGGGTTGGGTTTGGTTTGGTTTGGTTTTGGGGGTTTTGGGGGGATTTTTGTTTAGTTTTTTGTTTTTTGGGGGTTTTTCGCTTTACTGATAATTCTCCAGAAACCAAGAATCGCAAAAGACTAATAATAACTCACGAATTTTTACTACAGTCCCACTTCATAGGCCCCAAAACATTTCTTTCAAGATCTACCTTCTGGTCTCTGTGTCCCATTGATTCCCTCCGCCACTTTGCAAATTCAACCTCCCTCTTCCCTGCCCCTCCAAGAGACCTCGAAGTGCATTTCCAGGGTCAACACACAAGTACCAAACTATACAGGAACTTTAGCTACCATAGGCTTTTTACCGACCTCCCAACACCATGTACTGATCGAAGCCATGCCCGTGACAGATCACAATGTGAACTATGTGAAATGTGAACTATGGCATATTTCAAAGTTTTCTTTACTCAGCACCACTCAGGAAGCATGAAGTGCCAGGCACTGTTCCAGGGGCTTGAGGTAAATCTGTGAGCAGGAACGCAGAGATTCCTGCCCTCAAGAGTTTATATTCAGCGGAGAAAACCAAAAACGAGTGAGGAACAAATAAGGTATCAGAGAGGAAATGGTAAATGGCTAGAAACAGAAGAGCAATAGGGTAGATGACCCTACAGGAGTGAAACACAGGTGGGGCCCCCCTCGAGCCACAGTGGACCCTCTGGGCAGACCCGCACTGGAATCCCAGGTCAACCTCACCACTCAACTGCCTGAGTTAACTTCACTAGGTTCTTGGACCTCTGGAAGCCTCACAGGTATCCTCACCTGGGAACAGTAACTGCTATCCAGAATCAGAGGGACAGAGGGACGTGTCCTAGCAAGACCTTGGGCAGCGAGACAGAAGACTCTTCCCAAACAAGATAAGGATGAGAAAAACAAAAAGGGTGCCTGGAGCCAAGAGGACATTTCGGCTCCCTAAGGGAGATCGCCAAAGGGGATTACCAACACCCACCCTATAAGGTCCAGGGAAAGGTTTAATTGACAATGACAAAGATACTTAAGGTACTTCATTTCTTAAAAGCCCAACTGGGAGGCACCTGGGTGGCTCAGTCGGTTAAGCCTCTACCTTCAGCTCAGGTCAGGATCCCAGGGTCCTGGGATTGAGCCCCACATGGGGCTCCCTGCTAAGCGGGGAGTCTGCTTCTCCCTCTGCCTCCACTGTTCCCCCCCCCTCCCCCCCGTAGTTCCTGGCGGGGCACCCACTATGTCAAATCAATAAAATGGAAATAAATGTGGAAAGAAACTGTCTAATAACCTGTTCTTAAACAAGTTCATCTATCATCTATCAATCAGCCAGGGAATGCTGCCACCAAGTCTGGTTTCAGACTGGCTGTTCTT
Organism: Enhydra lutris kenyoni; assembly: GCF_002288905.1. NCBI lineage: Eukaryota > Metazoa > Chordata > Mammalia > Carnivora > Mustelidae > Enhydra > Enhydra lutris. The sequence goes on along the minus strand of NW_019154132.1, from coordinate 14,770,453 downwards.
CCCCAGATTCGCAAGCCAAAAAAACTCGTGCCCCTGAGAAAAAAAAAAATCATTGCTGGAGTTTAAGGGAGAACCCCACGATTTAAACAGCCATGGTTCTCCACTCTGGGCTTGCACACACACTCTGCTAAAGCGCCCAGGGCAGGTTTTGGTGTAACCAGCAACGCGGGTCACCGCAGGGCTGAGCAGATTAATCAGAAGCAGCTCTCTCTCTTCAAGATGTTGGGTCACCAGTGAAGAGGTCCAAAGTCCAGGTCTATGCTATGAGAAGTGTGTCCCAGTTGCTAGGGTTTGGACAGAGCCTCGTGGGGCAGGAGGATGTGGCACACAGTGACTCCCAGTCCAGGCCGCTCCCCTCAACCCGTCCCTAACAAGACATTGGCTCTCAACACAGCACTTTCTTCACACAAGAAAAAATGTGTCATTACAGCATGTATGCACCAAGAAAGCACAAGGATCCAACAGAACAGGACTTTCTCATCCATTAAAGCTGCATTAGCAGAGATGATCAGACAACCTTCCTGTTCCTGAAGGCCCCGCCATCCTCACCGTTTGGAAAAAGGCATGCTTCTCCATTCCTCTGGAAGGAAGGAACATTGCCTAGCACTAACTCTAGGACATTCGGCATTGAACCCTTTTCCAAAAATCTAAGTTTCAAAACAAGCAACGCGATCAGACAAAAAGCTCACCTACTTTGTGCAAAGGGAGGCTGGCAGCCTGGTATAAGGGGAAAGACGCTGACCCAGAGTCAGAACGCCAGCATTTAGATCCAGCGGATAGTACAGAACAAGGCTTTTTTTTTTTTTTTTTTTTTTTTTTTAAACCCTCATCTGGAAGGGGGAAGGCAGACTGATCTCTCTCCAGTCATTTGGCTTTTTCAAAAAGTTTCAGTTTGTGTGAAAGATACAACAGGGTGCTTTAAACGCCCAGTTGAGGAACAGACTCTAGAAAATAATGCAAGGACCCTGCCATTCCCGAAGCCTAGAGAGAAAGACCAAAAGTACAGAAAACCAAAGAAAGGCAAAGACAGACAGAAAAGCCCAGAAAGACGGAAAGAAAAGGAAAGCTTATTCAGCTACAAAAGGAAGGAATAAACTTCTGGTACACCCAGCATGGGTGAGTCTCAAAAAGGCATTGAAGGGAAGGAACTGGACACCGGAGTGTTTCCATTTATAAGAAATTTTACAATAATGCTAGATATCAGGTCAGCGTTGGCCTGGGGCTGGGGGAGGGGGAAACTAGCCGCAGAGGGGAATAAGGGAACTTTCTGAGGTGACAGAAATGTTGCATCTGGACACATGGGTGGCTTAGTTGGTTAAGCATCTGCCTTCAGCTCAGGTCATGATTGCGGGGATGGATGGAGTCCCTTGCTTGGTGGGGAGCCTGCATCTCCCTCTGCCTGCCACTCTCCCTGCTTGTGCACGCTCTGTCTGGTAAATAAATAAATAAATAAATAAATAAATAAATAAATAAATAAAACCTTTTTTTTTTTTAAAATAAGTGTTGCATCATCTCGATGGGATGGTTAATACCCAGGTGTATGCAGTTGTCAAAATTTATCCAACTGTACACTTGAAAAGGGTTGTGCTGTAAACTGTACTTCGATAAATTTGACTTCTTAAAAAAAATCCTGAACAGATTTACAATTGTTTAAAAACAAAAGAGGGATGGGGAGGCAGAATGGAGTTGTGACAACTCCTTAGGTTAAATTGATTTTTCTGGAAAGTAGCCACCCAAATTAAATACAAGCCAAAGCCAAAAGCCACACCTCTGGTGATACACTTGATGGATCTGGTCCAATTGTGGAAAATTCCTCCAAGTTCCATGCTGTTAAAAGTGACTTATTAAACAAATATTTACAATACAAACCCTTTCAAGAGTTGAGATATTTAAAGGAAAAGTAGATTTTATCTTTTAAAAGAAAAAAAGGAAAAGGCAAGAGAAAACTAGAAAGTCACTTCTCTATAAAATGAATCAGCGTACCATGTGTGGTTTGTGTGAAGGGATTTGTTTCTGTGTTGTGCAGAAAAGCAAATCCAATACTAATCTGCGGGGAGAAAAAGATGTGCTCGCTCACAAGTGCTCATACTTTTTCAAACCCAGAAATTCACACTCCCATGTCTGCGGGAGGCTCCCCACACTCAGGCTTCGTACTAGGAGGAAGGAAGCAGGCAATCAGCACTCCTGGAGTGGTTACTGGATTTGGGGTGGGGAGGATATGGATCTATTGCCCCAGTCTCTCAGCTTCTAGAAGGGGGACACCCCCAGAGACCAAAGAATGCTGATTTTCAATGTTGAAATCCCATCTCATGGAAGACACTGGTCAGAAGTCCGAGGCCCATTACCTTTTAGTACCTGTAGAAACTTCCATGCATAGGTGAGGGTATCCCCATGTCCCCAGAACCGCCTGGCATGAAACTGCAGACAGCATGGGCCAGAAACAGGAGTGGGGGCTGGGGACGCAGTGAAAGCCTCGTGCCATCTTGAGCATCCCTATGCTAGAATTCAGGGCCATCTTCCACTCAGCCTGTGTTTTGCTATGTAAATCATGTTTCAGTTTTGGTTGGGGTAATATGGGAGGGAGAGACTTAATGCTATCTACAAATGGTAAGTTCAACAGACAGGTTTTTTCCGCTGTGACTAGTCATTTGTAAAGAATACTGATTTTCTTAATTTTATTCTGCAAAGCGGCTACGGCAGGAAGCGTCACTTTTATGCTGTTCTGCAGGGTAATGATAAAAACTAATATTCATGTATTTTTACATAAATCACATGCTTGTTTTGCTCTCACCAGTAGTAGGAGGCAAAGGCACTTAAGCAGCACTTCTAGAAATTAAATTAGTTATCTGGTGTTCATCTGTTTCACCAGAGACACCCAGCCCAGCCAGCAAGCCAGTCTGGGAAAACCTCCCTTGCCTCAACCCACAGCTGGATTAGCTACTTCTCCTTAAGAAGACTCAGCACACCCTCTGGGTCCCCACTGCTCCCCTGACTCTTCTTCTGAAGAGGAACATTCCAGATATTTTTAAACTGCATTGAAATAATACATGTTTCCTGCAGAAAATAGAACTAAGCTCTTTATCTCAAGTACCCCTCCTTCTTCTCCAAGTCCTGCCTACTCTTTCCCATCTCAGAACCCTACAATGTCCTTAGGAACACACCGCTCTCCACCACCCTCTTCACCTGGGCAACCGCCCCCTCCCAGTCCCTCTATACCCTGACATCCAGAAAGCCTTCTTTCAGCCCTTCCTGTGTATGTGTTGTTCCTCCCAAGTGTGCCAAAGCGTGCCCACCACGCTTGCACACCCTTACACACCCTCCTCCGTCCCTATGTAATAACGTAAGAGCCACCAATGGGTGCCCAACACTCAGTGCGGGCCCAGCTTAAGGCCAGAGATCAATAAATATTACTCAGATAAACAAACAAAAATAAAACTGCATGTGTTTTGACCACGCCTATATACAAACACTGCTGATCTGGGCGAATAACCTTTTGCACTAGGTTTCCTAAACAGTCAACTGAAATGATTTTAACCTGTACGTACTGTTTTCTCACTCGTTCCTTTCATTTAGGACATGAGGTCATTCAATATTCTTGCTACCGTATCATTTTAATGATTGCATGGAACAGATGTTCCCTAATTTAACCAATCCCCTACTGGTTACCATTTCAGTGTGATACAACAGTGAAATAGACTTGATACATATCCCTATGGCCAAATCTAATAAACTCGAGAAGCAGAGGAGCCAAATCAAAGGCATGCAAAATGTGTTAGCCCTAACATACAGAGAGCTTGAAACATGGGTTACAAGTTTTTGAGTATCCTAACACAGTATCCACAACCAGAAAAACGGAGGCCCCTGAAAACTTCCCTTGAAAAATGGCTGAGGCAACACAGGGTTGTTGAGCCCAGAGAAGATGAACAATGAACCTGCTGGATGGGAGATAATGTTTGGTTCCATCAGAGGACAGAACCGGAACCAGCTGAAAGAGCCGGAAAGAGGGACTCCATCAAATTTGAAAGAATGGAATTTTCCCCAAGAGCTTTCCAACGTGGACTCTGCAGTTGCTGTTAGTATTCAAGGCCCCGGGCAGCTGGAATCTCGATGAGGGAAGAGACATGGGGCCAGCGTCACCAGGAGGTCGTCAATCACCCAAAAAGGTCACTCGTGTTCGGCTACTACTCGTTTAACCTTCCAGAGGGCCACCCACGGCATTCTTCAGGTGAAACTGGAAAACAGCCACAGTGAAACTTTCCTACGTGAACTGAAGCCCTATCAGAGCTCACGGCCTGTTTACCGCATGCAGACTGCGGCCAAGCACAGAGTCATGGTGGACCCAACAGCCAGCTCCGTCGCTAACAGCCTGGTACCGTATTTTCAATGGTAGATCTCATGTCTCCTCAAAATGGGGAGGGTCTGACTTCACTCACCGCTTACGGCCCTCACTGTAACATATGTAATAAGAATAAATGACTCTCCTGATAACATTTGGTGCAACTGCCCAATCTCCCTCGTGGTGTGTGTGTGTGGTTTTTTTGTTTTTGTTTTTGTTTTTTTTTAAAGAAAGGAAGGCATTCAACAGATCAACTGTCACTATTTAACCACAAAGTGGGGAGCAAGGGGATAGGATTATCTCTTCCTCAATTTTTATCAACGTTCATATGTAAATGAAGTTAAGTCTCTAAAAGATACCTTTTCTTTTTATTTTTTTTAAAGATTTTATTTATTTATTTGACAGACAGAGATCACAAGCAGGCTGAGAGGCAGGCAGAGAGAGAGAGAAGCAGGCTTCCCACCGTGCAGAGAGCCCGATGCGGGGCTCAATCCCAGGACCCCGGGATCATGACCTGAGCTGAAGGCAGAGGCTTTAACCCACTGAGCCACCCAGGCGCCCCACCTTTTCTTTTTTTTACAATTTTATTTATTTCTTTGTGAGAGAGGGAGGGACAGCACAAGCCGGGGAGCAGCAGAGCCTGCTGTGGGGTTCAATTCCAGGATCCTGAGATCATGACCTGAGCTGACTCAGGCTATCCCCCTCCCCCACCTTTGTTTTTTTAACAAGGAAAATAAAAGAAGGAGCAAAAACACCACTGTATTCCCACTTCTCTAGAAGTCTAGTTTCTCAGGAAAGGCAGGGGGATAAACGAAACGGCGAACAGTGCCAATGTCAAGTCCTCGGTGGCTCTCAGTAAGATTTCGGAGCCAGACAGCCCGCGAGCTGGGGTCTGACATGTGGCTAACGGTACCTGCTGACACGGCTGGTGTGAGGATCAAGTGAGTTAATACATGCAAAACGCCTAAGACAACTGGCCCGCGCGCAGCTAGTGCCACGGAACTGTCAGACGCATTCTCACCCTCGTTGTCATTTCCATGTGGACAAAGAGGGATGAGGACCATGAGAATAATGAAGGACCGTGCATTAAGCAGGAAGGGCTGCTGGTGAAGAGGTTTTTTTGGTTTTTTTTTTTAAAGTTCGAGCAGTGGGGCCGCCTGGGTGGCCCAGTGGGTTCAGTGTCTGACTCGGTTTCGGCTCGGGTCCTGATCTCAGGGTCGTGATTCCGAGCCCCAGGTTGGGCTCCACACTGGGCATGGAAGCCCACTCAAAAATAAATGAAATAATTAATAAATTCAAGATACAAGCAGAATCGCCATCCAACAGTCCACCTTCTAAAATTTCATTTAGTGGAACACGGGGAGACTAAGGGTGGCGTAGTCGGCAAGGCCTTCGGCTCCTGACTCTGACTCTGGCCAGGGACTCAAAGGTTTGTGAGATGGAGCCCCAGGCAATGGGGGTGGGGGTGCCTCTCTGTGCTCAGTGCAGAGTCTCCTTGAGATTCTCTCTCCCTCTGCCTCTCCCCTCCCCCGACCCCACCCCACACTCCCTCTCTCTAAAATAAATGAATCTTTTTAAAAATAAATAAACAAACGGAGAACGCCATGTCATTGTAGGGAGGAGGTTTTCTAAGATGGTAGATGCGGTTCTTAAGCCAGCACAAAGGAGTTAAACAAAACTCACCAGGATGCTAAAGTAAAAAGAGGGAAAAGATTAAGATGACTAAAAGCTGCTAAGGGACATTCTGGGGAACAAAACCGAATTATCTGCACCGATCCAAAAGACTGGAAAAATTCAATGAGAAAGTGATGTCACTCCCGTGCTGGGGCAGGAGCATTAGAATGGAGACTCAGGTCTGAATGAGAAAAACCCACTCTAGTGGGGTTTCTAGTTGAGCATGTGCTTGTTTTAGCTGTCACTGACCGGCTCCAAAGAAAATAATTAAGTTTTAAGCTACACTGGCTAGGAGTCTGGATTTCTTGGACCTGATGAATTATGCACTATAATGAACTCTGCAAATTAACTGAAACCAGACTCTGCTATCCTAGCAAATTTGGGCAATGAATATGTATTTTTCATTGGCTACTCATAAGATTCTGAAATCAATCACATAATTAAAGGGAGAAACTAAAGTACAGTAATATACAAAATTCGCCCCCCCCACACACACATAAACAAAAGCGTTCTTGATTTTGGAAGGGCATCATCAGAAAAGGGAAAAACATCCAGAGCAACATCCAAAGCCTCAAATACTATATAATGAAATTAAAAAATGACCCAGTCAAATTTCCTGGTGGTTGAGATGCAGGTCCTTTTCAGAAGCCACAACCGTCCCTCTCCTTTTCCCCAAAACAGAGCTCCAAGGAATTTTAAAGCTTGAATGTAAATGTTAATTGCAATCTACTAAAACAGAACAAAGAAAAGAGATATATTTTTTTAAGATTTTATTTATTTATTTGACAGACAGAGATCACAAGTAGACAGAGAGGCAGGCAGAGAGAGAGGAGGAAGCAGGCTCCCTGCTGAGCAGAGAGCCCGATGCGGGGCTCGATCCCAGGACCCTGGGATCATGATCTGAGCCGAAGGCAGAGGCTTTAACCCACTGAGCCACCCAGGCGCCCCGAGATATTTAAACTTTAAGTATGAGGATGCAGACAGAAGAAAAGACGGGCTGCCAATCTTCCCACATCTTCCATTTGTTCTCCATTCCACTCGCCCTCATGCTTTTCTCCCTACTTGCACCCTGTTCTGCCCCTGAGAAAGCATTTCCCAAGCCTGTTCAGACGTCCAAACAATGCCAAACTCAATTAAGCTGCTGAAAACAGCTTCTAGGGAGGAGCTGGTAAGATTTTCTCAACCTGGGCGCGGGTTAAACAACAGGTATGTTCCGTTTCTGAAACCTCAATGTGCATCAGGATTCGTGAACATGTCTAATGTGTGCTACTTCCATAGAAAGTTTAAAGACTTCTGGGGGCACCCAGAGGGCTCAGTGGATGGAGCGCTTGACTCCTGACCTGGGGTTGGGGGTTCAAGCCCCACAATGGGTACAGAGACTACTTTTGGGGGGGGTACTTATTTGAGAGAGACAGAGAGAGAGCATGAACAAGCAGGGGAAGGGGCAAAAGGAGAGAGAGAGAAGCAGACTCCCTGCTGAGCACAGGGCTCCATCCCAGGAACCTGATCATGACCAAATCCAAAGTCAGACACTTAACCGACTCAGCCCCCCAGGCATTCCGGGTGCAGAGAATACTTAAAAAATAAAATCCGAGGGGCACCTGGGTGGCTCAATCAGTTAAGGTTAAGGGTCTGCCTTCAGCTCAGGTCAGGATCTCAGGGTCCTGGGATAGAGCCCCGTGTTGGGCCCCCTGCTCAGCGGGGAGTCTGCTTTCCCCTCTCACTCCTTCTCTCTCCTTTCTCCCTCTCTCGCAAATAAATAAGTAAAATCCTTTAAAAAAAAAAAAAGAAGAAGAAGAAGAAGAAGAACCGTAAACTGCATTTTAAAAACTGTGGCTAAAAACACAGTCATGAATGCTAGTAAATTCTTTCCTTAAAGAAGCTGGAAATAATGTACATATGTGCATAACGTGATGGGTAGAGCACAAATACCCCTGAGATGGTGACACCCCTTGTTCAACACTCAGACGCCATCCCAGGAATTCCTAACACTGCACCTGAGCTGGTGAGCTCATGTCTCACACTCAGAATGTTAGGTACTGGGGAGTTACCCAAAGGGACCAGAAAGACACCAAGGCCAAAAACCCTTATATGAGACCCCTTGAACTTTGTTTTATTCTCGGTCAACAAGGACATCTGTTCTGTTACCCAACTACGAGGTCACTGACCGCAGGGATTAAATAAACTGCTTTACTCACACGTACGAACCCGATTCTAGCTTGAAGCTCCACTCACCGCAGATGGAAACAACATGAGAAACACCACCAGAGAATGAAACCAGTTTTAACCCGAAGCTGGACTATGTTCCAGGAAGAGACAAAGGTGCATCAGAATGGAAGGGAACATGGTAAGAAGACTCTCAGTCCACGAGCTAGGGCATCTAAGGGGGGAGGGGGGGCAGAGAAGGGGCTGCTGCTCGAGATGGCAAGCCCACGTTCATCTCCGGTGGACACGTGTTAAATCCTCCCCTCCCAACCGCTGCGGAAGGCTAGCCCGGCAGCTCCCCCCCACACCAAGGACAGAAGGCCTTGCTTGTCAACGGCAGCCGCAGATTTCCCGAATGGACATCTCAGGTAAGACACCCAGTCCAACAAGACCCCAGGCTCGTGCTTGCTCCCGGGGTCAACACTCCCATCAGAAGCTGAGAAGACTCTAGGCCCCAAAACAGGTTTCAGATGTCCTAGCAGAACTGAAGAAGGTGAATAAAAGGAAGGAAACAGAGAGTGAGCTGCGTGCCCGCCCCCACACCTCCACCCCCAAGTTCACAAACCTGGAAGTGTACTCCTCCCGGCCAACATGTGCTCTGCACACACACAGTGAGTGCGAGCAGAACTCCAAGCCTGTTCAGCCCCTGGCCATCATCTCAGAAAGCAGACACCAAAGTAATCACCGAGGGCGACCGTGGGCTCCCTGGGTGACAGTGGGATTTGCAGCAGAAATCCACAGAGCCCCTGGACCCAAGGAAACGTTCAAGAAATGTTTATTGAGGGACGCCTGGGTGGCTCAGTTGGTTGAGCAGCTGCCTTCGGCTCAGGTCATGATCCCGGCGTCCTGGGATCGAGTCCCGCATCGGGCTCC
>NW_019154132.1:14757135-14761265 GCF_002288905.1 Enhydra lutris kenyoni | reverse complement strand
TGGGACGCATGGGTGGCTCAGTTGGTTGAGCAGCTGCCTTCGGCTCAGGTCATGATCCCGGCGTCCTGGGATCGAGTCCCGCATCGGGCTCCTTGCTCGGCGGGGAGCCTGCTTCTCCCTCTGCCTCTGCCTGCCATTCTGTCTGCCTGTGCTCACTCTCTCTCCCTCTCTCTCTGACAAATAAAATCTTTAAAAAAAAAAAAAAGAAGAAATGTTTATTGATTGACTTTAAGGTGTGATTAAGGGGTCAAGGGAAAAGGGCCACAGTAAGGTCAAAAGTAAAGCACTGGTCCCCTAGCCACGGGAGTCCGCAAAGGACCACTGGGTAATGGTCTGGCCGGTCTGGCGGGTGCAGGGAGGGCTGCACCCCCACGAGCTGGCTTCTTCTCAGTGTCTGCGACTTGACTGACTGGAAGAGGCTGCCAAGAGAGACTGAGAATCCTCCTGCTTTATTAGAGTTCTCTGAGAAAATGAATTAATTATCACTTCTCCAGGAGGTTACCAGAAAGTGCCGGTTAATCTACCCAGATTATAGTGGGGAAGCAGTAAACCATGTCCACTCTCTACCACCCACTCCAGAAGGGAGGATGGAGGAGGTGGGGTGCTGAAAAGGCAGGGACATGAGAGGTTGGGAAGCTCAAGGCAGACTCAATCACAGGTCACCATAGCTGAATGGGGGGGGGGGGGGGGGGGGCCAATAATCACTGCCACCTGCGCTTACCCCTAGGAATGTCTACGAGCTCTTGGTATTTACTAGCTCCTCTAAACACCTCCACCACAACCAAAAGGGAAGATACCCCCCTGATAATCTCAGTTAAAGAAACTGAGGCCCAGAACGTGTAAGCAACTTGCAAAGTCGCATAGCTTCAACAAACGGCAAAGTTAGGATGTGAACCCCACTGCTCTTAGCCATAAACTATGCCATGGATCGAGTTCTGCATTCAAAATGACCTATTTCTAAACCTACAGCCAGGATGCATCTCACAAGGAACTAAGAAGAAGGCACCGACCACTACCAATTACAAACACAGTAACTTCTGTACCCGAAATATCACTGAAAATTGAAAACTTAACATCGCTTCAACTACCGCCCTGTTCAAACAGCTTCCCTTCTGTAATGGTGACTGGATTTGGGGTTTTTCTGGGGGACAGGATGTTGAAGCCGGTGTTAAAACCATCACCAAATGATTTTACTCACAATGATTTAAATAATTACCAAAGGGGCAACTCTTCTCACCTTAGTGTCTGACACGACTGGGCAGTGAGGGCAGACAAGCATTTTAAATGGTGTTCCCAATAAATTAATAAAAAGTAAACAGAACTGCTGAGCTTTAGGAGATCAAGCCCTGAGGATAATAAAGCCTCCTAAAAGGGCACCTGGATGGCTCAGTTGGCTAAGCGTCTGCCTTCAGCTCAGGTCATGATCCCAGGGTCGTGGGATTGAGCCCCATATCAGGCTCCCTGCTCAGCAGAGAGCCTCTGCCTGCTGCTCTGTCTACTTGTTCTCTCTCTGTATCTCCCTGTCAATTAAATAAATAAAATCTTTAAAAAAAAAAAAAAAAAGCCTCCTAAAAAGGAAAGGCCCAGAGCAGCAGGTGCAAGTGAACTTAGAGATGGGCTGATGGGCCACACTCCTATGCCCCCACCACCACCCTGCTCAGGACCAGCCAGTTTGAAATGCATCCTCAGGGTAACAACTGAACCTCGACAGGCATTTCCACAAGATCCCTGGGGGACTCCGAATCAAGTCTCAGAAGCGCTGCCCGATGGGATGCATGCCTTCAGACAGGAAGCAAGTGAAGGCAGGGAGGTCAAGGAACCAGCGGCTATACGGCTGTCCACGGGAGCCCCAAATTTTTGTAACTTAACTTGACGACCACACATGAGAATTGCCATTTTATTCTAATTCCTGCCATCAAGCACGAACATAGGGGAAATTTACTGAAAATCCTTTGTAGTTCATAACGGTTACCAATATTAAAAACGAACCACCAGAAATCCTGTGACCACAATAAATGTATTATTAAATGAGGTTGTCTGTTCTTCTTGGTGTTAAAATGGTCTTCCCTGAGCAGTGGGCAGAAGCCGTTTTAGATAGAGGAGAAATCCCCAGCTATAAAAGTGCATCACTGTAAAATCAATGAAGCTAGCGACATAAGAAAATTTGGAAAAAGAATGTAAAAAAACTTCAGTACATTTAATCAATATGAAATATGAACATAAACCATCCTGAATATCATCAAAGCAAAAACAGAACTTCCTCCTTTAGGTTTCTAGCTACTAAAGCTACACTGAGTGGATTTCTTCACCATTCCTGAATTAACACATTTCTAATAATTGTAAAATGAAGGTTTGGAGTGTCATAAATCATTATTAGCTTTCACGCAGAAAGATCAGAAGGTATCACCTTCCCCTCCTACATAAGGAGGTACAAACCAATATCCCCCTGTCAGAGATATACTTTTCCATATTACCAGTGACCCCAGAAACATAGCAACATACAATTCAACCCAAACAATCTACATTAATCACAATTTCTAGTACTCCGGAAACACAAGGAGCTCTCGTTAGAATCTAAATCATTAAACCAGACATTTCCTTCACAGCCTAAGAATACAATGTGTCCAGGCATCTGTGTGGCTCAGGGGGTTAAGGCCTCTGCCTTCGGCTCGGGTCGTGATCCCAGGGTCCGGGGATCGAGCCCTGCATCAGGCTCTCTGCTCAGCAGGGAGCCTGCTTCCTCCTCTCTCTCTGCCTACCCCTCTGCCTACTTGTGATTTCTGTCTGTCAAATAAATAAATAAAATCTTAAAAAAGAAAAAACAATGTGTCCCCCAACACACCAAGAGAACACCTTCATTTCCTGATGTAAATATCATGCTCACGGCCCCATGCAAGTTTCCGTTATGTTTCATACATATACAGGACAACGACAGTTCTGCCTTTGTGTTTCCCATCAAACCATGGGGGCAATGAGCACAGAATCGTCCCAAACAAACCTCTTAAGGACTTAACGGGCTGCAGAGTTCATTCTGTAAAGGAAAAGAAAATGTGGGGTGCCTGATAGCTCAGCAGGTTAAGCATCTGACTCTTGGTTTTGGCTCGGGTCATTATCTCAGGGTCGTGGGGTTGGGCTTTGCACTGAGTGGGGAGTCTGCTTCAGATTCTCTCTCTCCCTCTCCCTCTGTCCTCCCCACCCAAGAGCGTGCACTTTCTCTCTCTCCGTCCCTCTCTTAATCTCTTAGAAGGAAACACGGTCAACAATGAAGATGGGTTGTGATTATCCATTAGTGTCATGCAGCCTCCAGAGTCAATAAACAAATGTCACTTTCAGTGATGTAGGTGACACTGAGTGAGAGGCCAGAAAGAAATCAAGACATAAACAAGATGTTCTGTAAACATCCAAGGAGTACACTGATGACTGATTTCAAGCCAAAACGTCTAGAACTCGTGACAGAAAGTGAAAAGCCCATGATTAATATGGTCTCTCTCTTAAATGCATTCATGTTATGCTAACCGGCTCACCAGTCTCTGAAAAGGGAAAAAATTTTATGTGAATTTAAAAAAAAAAAAAAGCTCAAGTTCCAATTTGCTAACTCAAGTCACACCCTATCATTTTGTAGCTTTCCTCCTTACGTGGCCCTGCTGTTCCTTTGGAACTTTTAAAGACCTAGGATTTCAGTAATTACAGCCATTTCAGATATAGTTACTGAAAACCTAGTTACCTACCCACATACACTGCCTCAAGTGTTTGCCTGTGCGTCTTCGGTTTGTAAAGGGACTATGTAGCAAATCTTCTGTACCTAGGGTCTTCTCACCCCAACACATTCTGCTTCCTAGCTACCAGAATCCCCTCTCCCAAGAGCTACCTACTGCTTGCTAACTGATGATCTTATCCCTGATACGGTCAGGGTAACCCTAACCCTCCTTTTAAAGTGGTTCTGAATTAAGAATGCAAGCTTTGGGGCGCCTGGGTGGCTCAGTGGTTAAAGCCTCTGCCTTCGGCTCAGGTCATGATCCCAGGGTCCTGGGATGGAGTCCCGCATTCGGGCTCTCTGCTCAGCAGGGAGCCTGCCTCCTCCTCCTCTCTCTCTCTGCCTGCCTCTCTGCCTACTTGTGATCTGTCAAATA
>NW_019154132.1:14711709-14757035 GCF_002288905.1 Enhydra lutris kenyoni | reverse complement strand
GCCTTCGGCTCAGGTCATGATCCCAGGGTCCTGGGATGGAGTCCCGCATTCGGGCTCTCTGCTCAGCAGGGAGCCTGCCTCCTCCTCCTCTCTCTCTCTGCCTGCCTCTCTGCCTACTTGTGATCTGTCAAATTAAAAAAAAAAAAAAATCTTTAAAAAAAAAAAAGAATGCAAGCTTTGGGAAACAAGGGGGATGGCCTCCTCCCCTTCTCCACCCTTCTTACACACACACACACACACACACACACACACACACAACCACCAGCAGCAGTGACAATATGAGCCACTAGCTTGGTCTTTGCAAACAGGCTCCACCATCCAGTAACTGGCTCATCAATTTCATTCATAACTTGAAACAGAAAGGGCCCAAAATGAGCGATCTGTAATTTTAAACGTTGTCATTATTCTCCTGGCTGCAAGCGGTTAAAGAAGGCCTTGCGAGCTCATGAATTACGGGGGCAGTTTATTACTCTAAGCTCGGAACAAGCACAGTATCTCAGGAAGCTGGAGATGAAGGGTGAAGGGTTGTTGGCAAAGCCCAGAGGCTTCCGTGCAACACAGCTTAAATGTCAACTGTCCAATCCTTATGGAGTGAGGGCCCCTGCTTCTCCTCAATGCCCATAGAAACACCTGTAAGGTAGAGAAGTTTTACACGTGTATTACTGTGCATTTTTTCTTAAAATATATTTCAGATCACCTTGCAAATTCATTCGTCTTTAAGCAGAGGTTTTTGAGATTTTTTTTATTTGACAGAGAGAGCAAGCACCAGCAGGCAGAGGAAAGAGAAGCAGGCTCCCCGCTGAGCAGAGGGCATGATGCAAAGCTTGATCCCAGGACCCTAGCAGACACCCAACCGAATGAGCCACCCAGGAGCCCCTAAGCAGAGGTTTTTAAATGCTTAGGAGAGGAAAGATATAGCAAGTCGGAGAATTAGGAAAACCACATCCAAGCTTCATTGCTAAAAGGTTTTCCAACAGATTTCAGTTTATGTACCCTAATTCCAGGCCATGCCAACCCCAAATGGCCATGCCAACCCCAAATGGAGGGTTAAATACACACACTCTGGAATCAGCGATTTATTCTTCCAAATACTGGACTGATGAGAAAACACGTTTCATGTTCATCTGGAAGTCCAGGGATGGGAGACACCAGAAACTCTGGGTTGTGGGGAGACATAGCAGGAAGCCCACACTCACAGAGCCTGAGACCTTGCCCTTGGGCAGACGTAAGTCCAGGTTTTTAAGGGACAGCAGGCAAAGTGAAAATCGAGAGAAGAACAAGGGATCATCCTCAAGGCAGACAAGTCAGACCAACAGAAAAAAATGATTCAATACGCCATATCTTATCTCATTCCCCACACCCACACCCACCCCTTTGAAGTGAGGAAACTGGCAGGGTGCCGCAGTAACTTCCGGCCAAGGGAGGATTGCTCTGGAAACTGCCGTGGGGCCATCTGGGTGGCCCCCAAGCAACGGTGCCGTGGAAAGAAAAGGGAACAGAGACAAAGACCACAGGTTCTGGCGGAGCTAGGCAGACTTGCTCCAGTTTCCTCTCCCAGGCCTAACGGAGCCGGAAAGCAGGGCTTGATTCCAGCCCCGCCCCTTCTCCTAAGTTTAAATTCCTTACTCAAGAGAGGGGGTAACACCAGCTTTGAGAGCTGATGTTATGAGCTTAATGACCTAAAGCACAAGAGGGCACAGCCAAAGCCCCGACTCAATGGGTGTTTTAGTTCCCCACCCCTTCCCAAAGAAAGGGGGTGTTCCCACCAGCGTGCAGACCAGACCCTCTTCCCAGGCCCCCACCCACAGATCAACGCCTTCTCTTCCCTGGGTCAAGCACACCTGGAACACTGCTGGGGAGACACTGGAAACATTCGTGATCCTACTAACGCCCTCAATTTTACAAATTAGTTGTCGGGAGAAGAGGCATGAGGACAACACAGTTCACACTCTTCACATCACTTTGGGCTTTCCCAAAGGGGATCCCAGGGAACCTCAGCACAGAGGGTATTATCAAAACCGGGGTTCGCTGATGAACTAAGTTTGAGAAACGTCAGGCTAAACAGATTTCTTCCTTGTAGGCACTGTGATTCTCTAAGAAAGAGTCCAGCACCCCCCAACCTGAGCTTGCCTCCATACATCATAACGTATTTCTCAGAACACACTTGTTCAGAACACACCAACCTTGTCTTGTTCAATTTTGTTGGTGGTTTGATTTGGGTCTTTATTGAAGGGGAGGGTGTTTTCCTGAATAATAAATGAATGTTCACTGTAAAAGGTAAACTACACTGAGTGCATCGGGTAAAAATAGGAATTTATTTTCTACAGCTCAGAGACACTGAAAAAGGCCATTATCCTAATCCTTTGAGATTTCCACCATACACATAACAGAAAGTTATTAACAAAAGATAACCAGAGACACTCATGAAATTGCAAGTTCTCACCACAGTAATGAACTCAGGACCCTTCACACAACACTATCACTTCATTATAAATTCCCAGCAAAAACCAACAGTCACATTTTCAGGAAATATTTTTTTTTTTTTTTTTTTACTACCAATAAAGGTATAAGAAAATAGACAGGAGTTCTGAAAAACTATCTAACAAAGCAAATAAACAAACTGAAAACAAAATGACTTGACCTAAAATTCAAATGTAATTCTGAGTACATTCTGATTACATCAATTTCTGTTGCCATATACGAAGAAAAAGTTGGAGACACTCCCCAAAATGTCTTGGTTAATGAATTTCTGCTAAAGGGGCACCTACCTGGCTGGCTTAGTCGGTAGAGCACGCGACTCTATGACCTTGGAGTCATGAGTTGGAGCCCCACGTTGGGGATACAGATTACTTTTAAAAAACAGTAACAGGGGCACCTGGGTGGCTCAGTCGGTTAAGCATCTGACTTCGGCTCAGGTCATATCTCAGGGTCCCGGAATGGGAGTCCCCTGCCCAACTCTGTGAAGGAGGCCTGGGGACTCTGGGCTCCACACTCAGTGAGGAATCTGCTTCTACCTGTCCCTCTTCCCCTGCTCCTATTCTCTCAAATAAATAAATTCTTAAATGATAGTAATAATAAATAATGACTTTCTGCTACAGCATTCCTGGGGAGAGTTCTGTAAGGAACAGGCATTCCACTGTGTGATTTAATAGTCTTAGATCTATTTGGGCACATAGTGTGTGTGGATTACTATAGTAATAGTAGAGCAAGATTAATATCCTATGTCCCCAGTCTTGCTCTTTCTCTACTTTCTGAATTTTCTCTACTATATATACACTCCTTCCAAAAGGAAAAATACAAACGTGTTATGTTTAGAGAGAAAATATAGGGTTCACTAAATAATGTAACATTTTTTTTCCCCAACTCCCCTGCCCATTCTTGACACATTAGTAGGGCCACCACAAGTTTTGTGTGGAAAGAGTTCCAAAAAGACTCAAGGAGGTTAAAACCCGCCACAGCCAGGGGTCCGGAGGCAAGGATGAGAATGAATGGAACTCACCAACCTTGGTGAGTAGGAGCAATTATCTCTAGTAAGACTCGTATGTGGTCTGGGAATGGACATGACCTTTCAAAGCCTAGGCACATTAACGTAGCAGACACCGGACAGCAAAAAAAAAAAATCGTTAAAAACGCCGAGTTGAGGGGTACCTGGGTGCTCAGTGGGTTAAAGCCTCTGCCTTCGGCTCAGGTCATGATCTCAGGGTCCTGGGATGGAGCCCCCTGTCGGGCTCTCTGCTCAGCGGGGAGCCTGCTTCCCTTCCTCTCTCTCTGCCTGCCTCTCTGCCTACTTGTGATCTCTGTCAAATAAATAAATAAAATCTTTAAAAAAAAAAAAAATGCCGAGTTGAAAGGACACCTATGAAGATGCCTTGGTCTAGGAATTCTACCCCAAGGGGAGTGGACGCTTCAAGGATGGAGCTGCTCGGAGGACGTAGGCAGGAAGCCACGATTTAGACAAAAGCCACCCTTGAGGAGCTATGAATGCTGTGGCATAAACCAAAATGGAAAATGAAATTAAAGACAAAATTTCTGCCGCAGCATCAAAGACCGTAAGATGGTCAAGATATAGAAGGGGCTGGGAAAGTACACGATGAGCCCAGCAACCCTTGCCTGGGCGGAGTAAGGGAGCATGGCCCAAGGAATGAAGGGGACACAGGACAGGGACACAGGGCCCCGTTATTCACCTTGTTGATTAAGCTAAACTATGGCTTTGGAAGAGGACATATGGAAGGGGACATCCTCATGTTTTAGGAAATACACACAGGAGTGTCTCGGGGGAAAGGGGGGTTACGTCTGCAACTTATCCTCTAACAGATAAGAATTTACTAAGAATGGTGGTGGGAAAGGGACACGAGAGAACAGAACAGAAACATGATTATAAAACGTTGAAATGACAGAAATCCTTCATGCTGTTTTCATCACAACTTTTCATTTGAAAGTAAACTGTACAACATACCACAGACTAAGGAGAGAAAAGGGAGAAAAAAAAAAAAAAAGGCATAGCAGGAAAAAAGTCCCCAGGAGTTGAGAGACGGGACAGGATACCAGTGTCACTGACTTCTCTAGCAAAACCCACAAGCTTGAATACCCGAAAAAAGATACCATTCGAATGCACTGCAAGGCTCAACCACAGCCACACATGCCAAGAATCATGCCAAGACTAATAAAAAGTAGCATTTACTTCAGGCCAATAAAAATGTGACTGACAAAGCCACTTACAAAAATGGTACTGACAGAGGCATTTCTTTTTGTAGGTTACTCAAGAGATAAAAGGAAACATTGCTTTTTGGACTGAAAAGAAGCAAGATCAGAAAATGAAGGGGGAGGCAGCGGGGGGGGGGGGGGGGAGAGTGGCGTCGGGGAGGGGAATGGGGGAAATACCTTTCCACAGAAACTTCTAGCCTCCAAGGGCAGGCCTGGCAGAAGTGGTCCCTCTTTTGCATGTGTATGTGAGACAGAACATGTTTTTCCAAATGTTAAGACCAGAAGCAGCCAGTAGCAAAGACCTGCTCCTTAATGAAATACCCATTTCTTACACTCCAGCTCATCATACAGCAAAGGGCCCCAACCTCCAGCAATACCAACAGCATTTTCATTACACCAGGAAACCAGTCAGTAGTGTGTAGTCACGCACACGGGGAAAGAAGAGCCTCAAACTCTAATAACCCACCTTTGGTCAGTTTAGTGACTGGTTAATTTATGGACCAGAGTAAAACAGCTGTTCAATTACAAAGACTTTTTTTTTTCCTAGGGGCGTCTGGGTGGCTCATTTGATTAAGCCTCTGACTCGGTTTCAGCTCAGGTTGTGATCTCAGAGTCCTGAGATCAAGCCCCGGGTCCGGCTCCGCACTCAGCGAGGAGTCTGCTTGAGTTTTCTCTCTCCCTCTGCGCCCTTCTCTGCCCTCAATTTCTCTCAAATAAATAAATAAATCCTTTTTTTTAGAGAGAGATTCCCTCCTCTCTCCCCTCAACTGGCTGTCTCAGTGGGCGGCACATGCAACTTGTGGTCTCAGGGTTGTGGCTTCAAGCCCCCATGCTGAATGTAGAATTTACTTACAAATTTTTTGTGGTCCTAAGATGCTAACTGCTTTGCACTTCTTGAAATCTTCGCTTACATAAACTTAACTTCATTAACATAAGAAAGGACACATCTGGTCACACCACTATTCCTCATAATGCAATGGATGGTTCTTCTATACCTGGGAGTTTCCAGACCAGGCTGGGGTGGTCAAATGCTAGTTACCTGCTATACTGCTTTCAGGTTATTTAAATCCCTGAAGCGGTGTGTAGGTTTCCTCTCTGAAGAAATTTTACTTTTGCTCCACCAAAAAGAAAAGATTCTGAGTGCATCACAGTCTCTCCTAAAACAACCTCGATTCCAAGACCCTCCCACTGTCCCCACTTCCCAGCTGTCTCCCAGGTGGCAAGGACCTTCCTTGCATCTCTTCTCCATTAGGAGACAGTCAGGTAGAGGCCCTACAACTGAAGTCAGCCCCACCAGAGTTCAGGCTGGACCCAATGCACAGCTTACCACCACCCCAAAGCTCACTACCACCCCAGCTTAAAAATCTCTATGATTGATTCTTGATTACCAACAGGAACAAGTTCTACCTCTCCAGCCTCGCCTCATCCTCCCCTCCATGCCCCGCACTGACCTCTCCACTCCAGCAAATGAACACACTGACAGACACGGATGCACACACACATATACACCACCCATGCACACGTATTGTTCCAGGCCCTTGTGCTTTCACTCCTCTCCCACGGGCCTGCCATGTTCTTTGGCCCTGCTTCTCTCACCATTCAAGCCCCAGCCTTTTACCTGACTTCTTCTACTTCACCCTTAATAAGAATTTGGCTTCCTCTAGGAAGCTCTCCCTGATTTATCCACCTCACCCCACACAGGTTTACCCGCCTCACTCCAAGACTACCCGCTTCCTGGAAGCTTCCACAATAGCCTATGCATGACACCCCGTTCACTGACACATGACAATCATCACACTCTGTGAACCTGTCTCAACAGGGAGCTCTTTAAGATAAGAGACAGTCTTACTGGGAATTACTAAGAAACAATCCACGTTTACTGCACAAATAAAAGAACACGGAGCAAAGCCCTGGCTCAAACATTTACCAGGTGCGGTCAAAACTAATGCCCACTAATTCCTTTGTTTGCAAAATATTTGTCCCTTCAAAGAAGGAGAGTGCTTTAAAATTCAATTCTAAAATAACTTAATAGTAGAAAATTTAACGGGTACCAACAGGCATCACAATTTAGGTAAGAAAAAGAAAGGCAAAGGGGTTGTCCTTGAAAGTGCCCCAATGCCCTTATCGCCATGAATTCATGATGCCTCAAAGACTTGCCATTTCTACCTATCAGCTCAAGATCTGTGGTAGGCGCGGGAGAAAAATGAAAGTAGATCTAAATCCACACACAAAGGTTACTCACACTTCGGTCCATTGCAGAGTTCAGGAAAGCCCTAGGGAAGTAAACTAGGGAGAGGTTCAAGGGCATCAACACACAAGCAGGCCCTGGCAGGGAAAGGTACCTCTCCCTGTGAGGCTCTTCCATACCCGGGCTTCTGGACAAGCCTAGAAGCTAGCTGAGCCACCTTCCTTTAACTGGTCAGATCCTTTGGTTATTTTAGGGATACGCAGCTTTCAAAAGGCAAACAGTTCTCAAAGCTTGAAGGCAAACGACGGTCCTGAGTGCATTCTGGCCAGCTACACATGCGTATCTTTCTAAAATGGTGTCCTATCCTAAATTAAGAAAATACTCTGGATTTCACGGTTTCAATGTTTGTTTGTTCTTTTAAAGATTTTATTTACTTATTTGACAGACAGAGATCACAAGTAGGCAGAGAAGCAGGCAGAGAGAGAGGAGGAAGCAGGCTCCCCACCGAGCAGAGAGCCCAATGTGGGGCTCGATCCCAGGACCCTGGGATCATGACCTGAGCAGAGGCAGAGGCTTTAACCCACTGAGCCACCCAGGCACCGCACGGTTTCAATATTTAAACATGCCAGTGGCTCTGGGGTGCCACAGGCATCCACGCACCCACAATCGGCCTTTTGGGGAAGCAGTGGGGTTATATTTCTGATGAATCATTAAATACAGGAGGCTTTAAGATGCCCACTTCCACTGACCTAGGCATTCTGTATTTGGTAATCTACCCTAAAGGAAACAAAAAGCTTAATATTCAAAAGATGGTTGTACTTGGATAGCATCACCAAAACACGAAACAACTTAATATCCTTAAATATCGTGGGATGGTATTAAATATCGTGGGATGAAAAAAAAAAAAAACCTGGTTTGTACATTCTGAACAGATACATGTCAAGTAAAATTGTTATTTTGGAAAAAGAAAGAACAAATTAAAAAAGAAGGTGCATTGCACAGGACTGGGAAACCGAGGGAAGACCTAATATGATTCACTCATTATGAAAATCTAAAGCGACGGAGTTGTTTAAGAAAAGGCAGAGTTGGCAATGAGTGGGGTAGAAAAAAAATTGTTATTATGGAAAATAGGTAATAACATAAGGCAATGCTTATGATAACACTTAGTGGAAAAAAATAGGGAAAAAATTCACATACAGTATTAAAAAAATATTTGCATAGAGGGCCAGAAAATAAAAAGAAAAAAGAAAAATAAAATGTTTACAGGGGTTGTGTGGAGTCTTGGAGAGAGATCGCTTCTTTTCTGCTTTTTTCTGTGGTTTCTCTTTTACTACTTGAGGAAAAAAAAAAAAAAACCAACACTGCTTTAAAATATGCATGTGTGAATTATGCAGGAAGGTGGTATCCTACCCATGAGCTGGGAGGTCCAGCTGCCTATTCAGCGCACTGCTACACATCACTGTGATTTGGGTCATCATGGGCTCTGTTATGTTGCTCCGCTGGAGGATCAGTGCTCCCTTCTCCTTTGGTCCAAGAAATTCCCCCTCTTGACTTAACTTTTACTTCAAGTCTGATGCAGGCTGCAAACCAGATCATTTAAGTCACTTAGAACTGGAGGAGAAAACAGCAGATTGTGCCCCTAACAGCTCCTCTGCTTCACTCAATACAAAGACCACATGTGAAAGTGAGGGTTGGTTTTTTTTTTTTAGTAGGAGAGTCAAAACTTCAAGAAGGTGAATAAAGGCACACTTCCAACCCAAGAGAAGGCAAACACTTTCACCAAGATGTCACTCAGTAACTCTACAAGCTCAGTCTAAAGTGAATTTTTCAGGGGCGCCTGGGTGGCTCAGTGGGTTGGGCCTCTGCCTTCGGCTCGGGTGGTGGCCTCAGGGTCCTGGGATCGAGCCCCACATTGGGCTCTCTGCTCAGCAGGGAGCCTGCTTCCCTCTCTCTTTCTGCCTGCCTCTCTACTTGTGATCTAGTCTCTTTGAAAACCAACTGTTCGACCCACGAGCTTCACTCGGGCCAGACACTAAGGCGACCAACACCACTCAAGGAAAGCACTTCAGAGTGAGCAGCTGGAACATTCAGGCTGCAAGATGGCGGGAGTACTTTACAAAACCGGGCGACGGGTTCGTCCGAAGTGAAACATTACAGTTGCTCCGTGACCCAATGACACACCTCAGGATTTACCCCTGAGAAATGAAGACCTTGGACTACATACAGCCTTGAACTCAAAATGTGCCCAGCGACTAACAGCCAGACATGGGAAACGACCCAAAGTCTGTCAGCCAACAAGTACACCAACTGGGCTGCGTCCACACGATGCAGAATTATTCAGCAACAACAAGGAATGAGCTGTTGATGAGCACACCACCACAAACAAACCTGCAAAGATCAAGCTGTGAAGAACAGGCAGTGCCTACCTATGGTGGCAGAAATCAAAGCTGTGGCTGGAACGGGATGGAGCAAGTGCAGAGGGTACAAGAGATACTTGCAGAGGGGTGGAAATAGACTACCATTTGGTGAGAGTTCCATGAAGAGAAACAGGACTGTCAAAACTCAACTATGTACTTAGAATCGGTGTGTTTGTATGTAAATTATACACCATCAGGTGTTTGCTGATGTGGCTGCAGGCAAAATTACTGATATTTATTGATTAAAATAAAAATTAACATTATTAAAAAATTAAGAATTTTCTCCACCCCTCTTTCCATGAAGATGAGTGGTTCACTGGCTTATAGATTTATCTAGGTTATTTTCCCCTCACCCCCGCTACTAATGCAGTACAGTTTCTTGTCCCCATTAAGTCAAGTTTTTAAAATACGTGAGAGAGGGGAGTCTGGCTAGCTCAGTCAGAAAAGCATGGGAGTTCAAGCCCTATGCTGGGTGTAGAGATTACTTAAATAAAATTTAAAAATTTAAAATAAAATATGTAAGAGTAGGGAAAAAATTGGCATTAAAACAAACTCAAAGGTATTCTTTCTAGACTGTTTGAGACCCTTCTCCTCCCAAGAAGCACACCCGATTCTGCTTTCTTCTAGCTCCCCTGAATCCTTCCTACCAACACACTCAGCCTGCTGCTGGAGGAAATCACAATCACTTCTTAAAGGTCCACCTCAAGTGCCACCTGAATTGTTAATGGACTTTCACCAACCCGAGTCGAGACGGTTTCTTTGTGTGACCACTTGTCCGCCAACAGAACTGCCCCAGTGACATCTGTCTTGAGCCTCTCTCCTCCCTCCAGGGCTTGGGACCATCAAACCAGGCTCTGCGTCCCAGGCCTGAGACCCGAGGCCCACTGTCTCAGTAATAAGAAAGGTGACCTCAGGATAAGATCAGAGGCTGGGGCGCCGGGCAATCGGCATCCAAACGGCTCTGACAGCCTTCTCCTCCCATCTACGCTGGCAGCTTCAGGATCCATTCCTCCCTTCCTCGCCCCTGCACAGGGCAAAATCCAAATGATTCACCTTCAGAACCCCACAGGGCCTACTGAATGCCTGTGGTAAGGGAGAGAATAAGCTTAGGAACAATCTAGAAAGGGCCTTGCGAGGAAGGCCCCTCATTTTTGCCAAGGAGCAAGCCGGCAGCCCAGATAAGGTGCACAACCACTCATTTAACAGACACAGAGCACCTACTAGATGCCAGGCAATGCTAGGCAGTGGGACCAACATCACGTGCTCATATAACCATATACAACCACACACACACTTGTGTTTTTACAAAAATCTGTGTATACGGATGTGTGGGGCTTACATCCCACTGGAAGGGACTGAGACAGAGAAATGACACACCTGCATTCCTCCCTGGCTGTGTTCTACGTCATCTCTCCCCTTACCCGCTCACGTGCCTCACTCGAGGCCCCCAGGAGCCACAGCCTGGAATTGTCGCACTTCGGAGTTCTTCTCATGTGGGTTGTTCCCGAGGCTTAGGGTGCCCTCTAGGTCACCGACGCGGTCAGGGTTTAACACATGCCTGTTAAGGCACTGGGGATCAATGGGTGCACAGTCACTGCACCCCACAAGGCTCACGCAGCCACAGAGCGCCCCCCCCCCCACCGTGGGAAGCAGGTGTCCTACAAATCATTTCATAAATGTCCACGACTGGAAGGGCTGCAGCTAAGCAGAGGCAGCCGCCACACCCCGTAACCACGTGCTCCTGGCCTAGAGAGGCCGCCCTGAGGAGATGACATTTAAGCTAATGCCGGAGAACAGTGGCACAGGGCACCGCTGCGGGAGGAAAGGACAGGCATCCAGGGAGTTCAAGAAGATTCATGGACCTCTTAAGACTGGGAACCTGGAAAAGCAAACACATCTTCATTCTCGTTAACCTCTTCCTGAACCTTAGCATTTCCTCCAACTAGGAATGCAAGCAATACACCTGAAATCAATAAAAGTATCTGTGAGTTTGATATCCAAAAAAGTCATAAATATCCTTGTACCCCATTACAGTGGTTGCAGAGAGCATGAAATACCCAAGTACCTTCAGGATAAAGAAAAGGACATGCTGGCGCGGAGAACAAGAATAAGAAGGAGACGAAGAAGGGCTCTAGGACATTTTCTGGACTGGAGGCGGGAGGGAGGGTAAGCGGCGGGTGGTAGGAGATGCAGAGTCAACAAAAGCCAGCAGGCATGGGCCAGAACGGTAGCTCAGGGTTTTAAGCCTGCAACAGGATCCCTTTCCCTGCTATCTGGAAGATGGACGAAGGACAAAGGGAGCAGCCGCAAAGATAAGGCAGGTGCGTACAGGGAAGCGAGCTGGGACGTGGAAGCTTCCCAGGGTGAGGCTCTGGTGGGCTGTGCTAGGAAGGGAACCCGTTTAGAAAACGGGGCATCACCAAATTTAGCATAACCAATAAAGAATAATCCCTAGGTCTCTTCTCGGGAAGTTGCTGGCTGCTGAGTCAAGCGGCATAAATCTGCTGCGCTTTCATCAAGTGGGTTTTAATATAGAAGTCTGGTACATAATGCACGTTGATGCCTGCAAAAATTCCTCTACAAGAGATTCCAAAAGGCTTTTCAAATTGTTCTGGTGCAATATGAATTTTATGGAGGCAAAGGGTTAGGAAACAAAAGAGAGTGCCTTCTTTTCTAGAATTCAGTTATCCTATGACCTCACTTATTGGGGAAGATGGCAGAGAAGCAGAAAACAAACAAAAGGTCTCCCGAGGCATCAGAAAGCCATTTCAGAGTTCACACACAAAAGCAGTGACATCTTACTTATCGCAGAGGCCCAGGCCCATCATTGGGGACTTTTTTAGCTCTACTTGACACTCACAGCCTTGTTAACCCGTTTCCCATACAATGATTCATTATGTCACCAAAATAGACGTTGGGAGACATTCAACATGCCAGGGGTTAAGTGGCAAGTGTCAAAAACGAAAAAAAAAAAAAAAAAAATCAGGGAAAACTGGAGTTAAGGGGGAAAAACAAAAAAACACCACAAGTCTAAAAGCAGTTGCTCTAAAATGCTTTTAAAGCAGTTCTGCCCTTCAAAAGAAAACGTGGATGGTAAATGGAAAGCAAGCCGCACTGAGCACAGACCAGGCACGCGGCTCAGGGGTGGTCTTGGAAGTGACGTGAAGACCCAGCCCAGCTGTGTCGGCACCTGGCTAGCAAGGTCATATGGACTTCAATGGTACTTGTCTGTTTTCCACCTTCTTATCTCATCCCACTTCATCCTTCCTTTTCCAGGACCATAAAACTCGTAAGGGTGCCTGGGTGGCTCAGTCGGTTAGGCATCCATCTGCCTTTGGCTCAGGTCATGACCTCAGGATACTGGGATCTAAACCCATGTCGGGCTCCCTGCTCAGGGTAGGGCCAGGTTCTCCCCTTTCCTCTGCCCCTTATCCCTCCTGCTGGTGCTCTCTCCCTCGCTTTTGCTCACTCTCTCTCAAATAAATAAAATCTTTAAAAAAAAAAAAAAAGGAAGGAAGGAAGGAAAAGGAAACAATTCATGCACGTTTTTATATATAGATTTTGAATCCAGAAATTCTGATGCACAGGCCAGAGCTGTTTGTACATATATCCAAAGGGAACATTAATACATCATTTAGCACAGGATAATGGTGGTCATGGTAATAACTGAGAACCAAGAACATTTTAGGGGCACCTGGCTGGCTCAGTAGGTAGATCATAGGATCTCAGGGTCACAATTTGGGGTCACGATTTTGAGCAGTGCATTGGGCGTGGAGGCCACTTAAAAATAAAATAAATAGTATTTTTGCAAATAAATAAAATTAAAAGTACATTTTAAGCCTTTTGTACATAAATGGGGATCAGCCCTAAGGTATCCGTAACATGTGGCTGTCAGAAGAGGTCATTACCAGAAGATTCCAGAGAGCTGAGGTTTCATCCCACTTTAGTGGTTGATGTGGAGTACAGTGAGGATTAAAATACTGGAGGGTGATATTTAACTAGGTGGGAAGTAATAAAGAGAAAAAATCTCTTAGAGAGTATTTCCATATTCTTGAGGTCAGAAAAGCATTCCTAAGCAAGACACAAAACCCATAAAGGAATGCCAAACTGGACTACAGAAAAATTTTTAAAACTTTCTGTAACAGGAAAAAAACACTTTCAGGGGCGCCTCGGTGGCTCAGTGGGTTAAGCCTCTGCCTTCGGCTCAGGTCATGGTCTCAGGGTCCTGGGATCGAGCCTCGCAGATCAGCAGGGAGCCTGCTTCCCTTCCTCCCTCTCTCTGCCTGCTTCTCTGCCTACTTGTGATCTCTGTCAAATAAATAAATAAAATCTAAAAAAAAAAAAAAAAAAAAAACCACTTTCAGCACCATGAAAGGATAAAAGACAGAGTAGGAGAAAGTATCTGTAAACGGTTTAAGAAACACCCAGAACAGAAAGAGCTCTGACAAGAAAAGGACAAAACAATACAAAAATGGGCAAAGGACAGGGTGCTTGGGTGGCTCAGCGAGGGAGGTGCCCAACTCCTGATCCCGTCTCAGGCCATGATCTCAGGGTTGTGGGATCTAGTAGGGCTCAACCCTCAGTGAGGAGTCTGCTTGAGATTCATTCATTCTCTCTCTCTCTCTCTCTCCCTCTGCCCCTCCCCACCCCTCTCTAAAATAAATAAATAAAATCTTTTTAAAACTGGGCAAAAGTCATGAACAAAAGAAATATGGATGGCCAACAGACCAACAAAGAATACAGAATACAGACAAATTCAATTTATACAACAGTGACGGGCCCTGTTTATTCATTAAGCAAAAACTGAAACAGCTTTAGAACACTAAGTGTTAGCAAGAAGGGAGGGAAATAAAGACTTTCCTACTTTGCTGCTGGTGGGAATGTAAGCTGGTTAAACCTTTCTGCATGGAAAAAGCTCTTCCTGCTATAAAAACTGAGCACATACCCTTGGACTTGGTGCTTCCAAATGAATCCTACACCAATATGCCCACATGTGTGAAAGATGTCCAGAAAGAAACTTGTTTCTAAGTAAACAAAGCAGTGGAAAAAGCCTAAATGTCTGTGAACAGGCACTCTTCGAGGAAGAGAAGCGTGAGAAAGCACTTAGATAAGTTACAGGACGGGTCCCCATGAGCCGCATGGAAAGATCTTCAAGACAGTTATGTGAGAAAAGGCTGAATTATACAACATGACCATTTCATTCATATAAAACAAGTGGAAGGAAGGAAAGAGGAAAGGAAAGCAAAGACGGATGGATGGAAAGATACAGGGATCAGTCTGTTAAGCATCTGGTTAAGTGTCTACCTTCTGCTCAGGTCATGATCCCCGAGTCCTGGGATCACGCCCCAGGATGTGGGCTCCCTGCTCAGTGGGGAGTCTGCTTCTCCTTCTGCCTCTGCCCCTCCCCCTGCTTGCTCGCTCTCTCTCTCTCTCTCTCTCCCTCAAATAAAATCTTCACCCAAAAAAAAAGACTATGTATGTCTGCATAAATATTCTTGTAAATATGCAGAAAGTAAACAAAAGGAGTACAGGGGAAATACAAAGGATTTCATATTTCACTCTGAAGGTTTCTGAATTTGATCCTGGCATTTTTTTTTTCCAAAATCCAAAATTAAATTGAATTCTGTATGCTACGATGTATCTTAATGACATTGTGTGTACCAAAAGGCAGTGAAGAGGGAAAGGTCATCTAGGGCAAACCCAAAGTGGCATTCTCTGCAGAAGCTGCTTCCAAAAGGTACATTACCTTCAGCCCTCCTATGCTCTCCAAAATCAAACCCTGACACACCTAATACTCTCTCTAACATACCCCCAAACCCGTCTTTCGAACCTAACGCGTAAGGGTGCTGAGCTAGCGTGTGCTGACGTTACTTGACACTGCTTGGATTTCCAGGCTAATAATGAACTTGGGTTGCAAAAAAAGCAAAAATTCCATGTTAAAAACCAAAAGGTTACATGACCCTGACCTACCATCTTATGGTTCAGAAGAAACATACTAGGTCACGTTCAATACAGGGAGCGACGATTACTTGAAGATTATCATCCACGACCACCTCCTACAAATACCGTGAGAATCAGATCCCATGGTTCCTTCCACTGACAACTTAGCCACTTTGTCATCATCATCTTTTTTAACGCAGAAAGAGGAAAGAACCGGGAAGAAGATGATAGGAACAAGAGTATCCAAAATCTAATTTTTTTCCCCTGAATTGGAAGGGAAAAAGCCGAGAAACTAATTTCTCAATTTGGCCCTGCTTTAGTGTAACTCGTACAAATTGAGAGAAGCTACATTACTGCAGCTGAAAGAGAGCCAACGTTTACTTTGGCAGAAAAAAGCCAAAGTCATTGAAATTATTTTTTTTATTACCACTAAAGTGCCACAACAGGAGCAACAGTGTGTTTATTTTTATCCTTTATTTAAATGGATAACCAAGAGCACGGTTCCACATTTTCCAAAGTCACGGATTTGAGCCGGGGAAGAGAGGGGACCCTGGATGACACCTGGACACACAACAGACTGTCCCTGTGTGCATCGCAACATCCCTCCAACCACTCCACGTGACCTTCTTTCTAAAACAAAACATCAGGGAAAGGGACTTAATCACATTCATCTGGATGAGCCGAGGGTTAATAGGGAAATCAGGGTACAACGTTTACTGCTGCCTGCCAAGTGCCAGGAGACCCAAAGACGAACCACACAGGTATCTATCTGCCTGTCGACAGAGCCCCGTACCTTTGTTCGTGCTGTTCTCCCAGAACAAGGCCAAGTGCCCCACACACGGTGGGCGCTCTCTAGTGATACCGACACAGAGTAGGCACAAACTGCTCACTGATGCTGAGGCCCGGAAGGGGGAAGCAGAGGTTCACCGACAGTGAAGTGAACAAGGAAAACGGGGCACAGGACCACCGTCTTAAAGGACCATGACCTTGACAGCAAAGAGATAGAAGAACCGGAATGTTACACACACGAGGAGACGAGGTAAAATGGATCTAATAAAGGGTTTTAGGTAATGCTTCAGAGTTTAGATTTTATCCCCTAAGCAAGGAGAGGTATGGAAGAATTGGACAGAAAAGTAAACACTTTAGGGGCGCCTGGGTGGCTCAGTGGGTTATGCCTCTGCCTTCGGCTCGG
Organism: Enhydra lutris kenyoni; assembly: GCF_002288905.1. Taxonomy (NCBI): domain Eukaryota; kingdom Metazoa; phylum Chordata; class Mammalia; order Carnivora; family Mustelidae; genus Enhydra; species Enhydra lutris. The sequence goes on along the minus strand of NW_019154132.1, from coordinate 14,740,594 downwards.
GTAACGATCCTGGGGTCCTGGGATCGAGCCCCGCATCAGGGTGGGCGGGGGGAGCCTGTTTCCTCCTCTCTCTCTGCCTGCCTCTCTGCCTACTTGTGATCTCTGTCAAATAAATAAATAAAAATTTTTTAAAAAAAGTAACACTTTAACGATCTCCAACAGTTGGGGCACCTGGGTGGCTCAGTCAGTTAAGCATCTGGGTTCAGCTCACAGTTAAGATCCTGGGGTCCTGGGATGGAGCTCTGTGCTCCGTGGGGAGACTACCTCTCCTGCTCCCTCTGCCCCTCCCCCTGCTCATTCTCTTCAGCACACTCTCTCTCTACACTCTCAATCTCTCTGCACTCTCGCTCTCAAATAAATAAATAAAATCTTTAAAAACACTTTTAACCCAACACACTTTTAACCCAAGTGTGGGGAAATAATGGTGTCATTTCAGGACAAGACAGGTGAGCCAGGAGAGCCAAGGAAGTGACAACAGAATTAAAATGCAAGTGGTGTTAGTAAAGGCTTTTATAAATTAGCAAGAAGAGAGAGGAAAAGCAATAAATACACTTGGACACATCCATGACTCCAGAACATCACTGAAAACAGAAAATACGCTGTACCATGAAGTTCACCACGAGCATCCGTATTCAATACAAGTCAGATGCACAAAATTAAAAAAAAAACACACTAGTTAATATCAAAGCTTATCAAAGATGTGTATCACCTGGGACACAGACGTTTCTAGCAGGAACGCAGTGTTTCGACCACTTCAAACCATTTCAGAGACCATCTCAGAATTCACTAATTGAAAATGTTGAAAATACACACGCCCTCTTAGGGCCAGACAACTGAAATCCCAGGTCTGTATACATTAGAGCACCTCCTGTACCGGTGAGATCAGTAATAAAGATGAGGACCAATCACCAGTGCCCATTATCAACACATATGTAATGATTAGTTTTTCTCACAAAAAAAAATAAATAAAAAATAAAAACTCAATCTCAAAGCAATTCCTTCCTGAATCCCATTTCAAACGTAAACTTTTTATTTGTCTGTTTGGTTGGTTTTTTGCTGGTGTCTCAAGGCAGACAGCCATCAGCCCTACAACTTCTGGTTCCTCTGCCTGGACACCTGCCACGACCCCTCCCTCTCTTCCCTGTCCACCCTCACCGCCGCTACCTCCACAGGGCCTCCTGTGTATTTTCCTGGGAAGGCAAAAACACTTTTTTTAAAGTAGATAACTGAAAGCACCCCACAGGGCTAGGTTCTAACATCACCTGTGTCCTCTCCTAATGCCAGGTGGGACCCGCATCTCTTGGTTCAGTGGGGTAAGGCCTGGGAGATTCTTCCCCACACTCAGAAGTTTTGAGAACCAAAGGTGTGTCTCTCTTTTTCTTAATTCTGGAATTCTTTTCAATCCTCTAATTAAATGCCTTCTTTAGGGGCAACTGGGTGGCTCAGTCGGTTGGGCATCTTCCTTAAGCTCAGGTCATGATCCCAGGGTCCTTGCTCAGTGGGGAGCCTGCTTCTCCCTCTCCCTCTGCCTGCCACTCTCCCCTGCTTGTGCTCTCAGTCAAATAAATAAATCTTTTTTTAAATAGTAAAGTAATTTAAAAAAATAAAATTCCTGGGGCACCTGGGTGACTCAGTGGGTTGAGCCTCTGCCTTCGGGTCGGGTCATGATCTCAGGGTCCTGGGATCGAGCCCCGCATCGGGCTCTCTGCTCAGCAGGGAGCCTACTTCCCTTCCTCTCTCTCTGCCTGCCTCTCTGCCTACCTGTGATCTCTGTCTGTCAAATAAAATTAAAATCTTTTTTAAAAATAAATAAATAGGGGCGCCTGGGTGGCTCAGTGGGTTAAGCCGTTGCCTTCGGCTCAGGTCATGATCTCAGGGTCCTGGGATCGAGTCCCGCATCGGGCTCTCTGCTCAGCCAAGAGCCTGCTTCTCTCTCTCTCTCTCTCTCTCTCTGCCTCTCTGCCTACTTGTGATCTCTGTCAAATAAATAAATAAAATATTTTTAAAAATTTAAAAAAAAATAAATAAATAAAGATAAAATTCCTTCCTTATACTGTCACTTTCCCACTCTTTCAAAAGCAGAGAAACATTCATATTCAATCCCTCCCCCTCTTCCCTCCCCCTTAATCCCCTCACCACCTCCACCATAGGTGGGTTCAGTCCCATCAAATGAAAATACCAGACAAAATGAGGCATTCAGCAGCCAGGGTGGGGCTAGGGCAAGGTTGGTGGTGGAGCTCCCCAGGGCCAGCTGCTCCCCAGCAGCTAGCTGTCTGGGTTCCTCAGAGCAGGCTCAGCCTACAGCTAGGGAACCCCTTCCCTATCTGCCCCTCCTACAGGCAATTCCCTCAGGAAGCAGCTCTGGCAGACAGATGGCTGCGGAGGGCTGGGTCCCAGACCCTTCCCCCATCCTGAACTGTGCCTACCTTAATTATCATTATTCAGCCACAAAGGTCTTGCTGACTTCATATATTCCTTACTGGGGTTAATTTTTTTTCCTTCCCTTTTTTTTTTTTTTTAAAGATTTTACTTATTCATTTGAGAGAGAGAATGGGTGATGGGAGGGTCAGAGGAAGAAGCAGACTCCCAGTGGAGCAGGGAGCCCGATTCGGGACTTGACCCTGAGACTCCAGGATCATAGCCTGAGCTGAAGGCAGTCGCTTAACCCACTGAGCCACCCAGGCGCCCTTCCTTCCATTTTTTTATGGCTTGCTCCAACAGTGTGCTCTCTTCCCCAGAAAAGCAGTTATTTCTGCTTTCTCCCCATTTATCCATATTGTTCTTGCTAACTTCCCCTGAAATGTCCCCAAGCCTCTCTAACTAGATCGAATTCTTGTTGTTTCTTTCCAAACTCAATTATCTATTAATAAGCTATACAGTAACATTTCCTGTCTTTCTTCTTAAATATTTTTGAAAATGGAATAAATGGGGGCGCCTGGGTGGCTCAGTCGTTAAGCGTCTGCCTTCGGCTCCAGTCATGATCCTAGAGTCCTGGGACCGAGTCCCATGTCAGGCTCTCTGCTCAGCAGGAAGCCTGCTTCTCCCTCTCCCTCTGCCTGCCTCTCTGCCTACTTGTGCTCTCTCTCTGTCAAATAAATAAATCTTTAAAAAAAAAAAAAGAAAGAAAGAAAATGGAATAAATGTAATGCTTCAGCAACAGCTATTCAATCAATAAAAATCATTATGTCACCGTATTAACTTGTGATTTCCAACAGCTCTCTTAAAATGCAAAATGAGGCCTGCTGGACCTTGATTAAAGAGTCCCGTTTAGCTACTAGTTCCTTTTTCCAGTGCGGTATCCTGAAAAAGAGACTGGCAGGCAACCATCAGGGTTCTCCCCGGAAAAAAGAAGTGGCAACATCTCTAAGCCTAGAGACACCTCTGGGAGACAGAAATATCATCTCATTATTAAAATCCGCACATGGAGAAAAGTCTCTTTAATAAAGCTGGATACAGTCTGGCTTGGAAAATAAATAAATGGATTAATTAATTAAATAAAATCAGCACAATGGAGCCAACTGGGCTTCACCTCCAGCCCCTACCCACCCCCATACCATGTACTGCTTTAAGCCATTTTATTCCTCAGAAGCCAAATCTGTTCATCAGTAAAAATAAAAGAATAAATCCTGTTTGGCAAAGGTGTGTGAGAATATACACAGTTCATCTATGTAAATACATACTGCTTAATTAACAGGCAAAAGCACTCAAAAATGTGGTAGTTACCACAGTGGAGAGAATATGACCAAGTGCTTGTTTGAAGGACTCATCCGTGAAGAACTGAAAACCTGAAGGAAATGTACCTTCCCACTGAAATACATGATGACATTTTGCTCTGTCAGGTATGTTCCCTCTTCCTTTAGGTATGCATACCTAGGGCTTGTCTGTTGATGGCCTTGTGACCTGGGGAGAAATCCAAAAAGCAACCAAACTGTGCCAGGCCTCAGCAATTCCGTGTTGAAGAACCACTGGAAAATTCCAGGGGGCAGGGATGACACACAGAAGGACCCTCCTGAAAGACAACACTGCACAGCTTGTCTCTCCTCCAAGCCCAGTCTCTGTGCCAGTCCTTGACCCTGTACACGGGCCAAGAAAACCCCAGCTTCTTTCTGTGGAGCCTCCAAATCCCTCACCCAGTGCTGAGTACGCACGCACAGGACAAAGACGGGTTCTCTGGTCACGGGGCAGCCCATTAGTGCCAGACCCTCAGATGAGTTCTGGGAAGACAGAAAAACGGAAGGACTATGCTGGAAGAACTACTTCCTTGTTTCAGTGGTCACCTCCTGTGCCCCAAACAGCCAACCAATCCTAGAATTCCTTCTCCTTGGGCGCTCCCGTGTGCTAACTTGACAGTGCCAAATCTTATGGGACACAGAATTCCCCAAATGCACTGACAGGTACATGCTTTCCCTCTCCGGGGACACTTTAAACTCCTTTCGGACGAAGCCCACGTCTCCTACACCCTTTATAAATTTCTCAGATCACGGAGAATGCTTACACATTCTAACAGGCATGTCTGCGTGGCTGTGGTTTTTCTGCGAGTCAGCCAAAATTGGACACTCGAGGGGAGGAGAGGGACTAACACAAAATTAAATTAACTAGAACATTTGTCAAGTCAAACTTTAGTCAAGTTAGGTACCTTCAACAGGGAAAGGAAGGGAGGAAACATCCATTTATCTCCTTCCCTCCAGCTTTTACTCTTTTCCTTATTAGCATCACGGAGAGACCAATGCAAGGCAAAGCAATCTCCCTTTTTTTTTTTTTCCCTTCCCCCTGAAAATTAAGAAAGTCGGTTTTTCCTTGCAAGCTGCTTGTGGAACATTCTGTATCTATACGGAAGCACTCAATGGCCTCACCCTTGCACTTGCTAACTTTTTTTTTCTTCTAAGAAAATTTCCGCACTGCCCCAAAGCCCCACTATTCATGGCTTAATTTGCAAACCCCATTAGACCAAAAGTACCAGAAAACTGCTTGTCCCATTTCATGCTGCACCTTCCCTGGTAGCAGTGACACAAGCAATTAGGCTAACACGCCCGTGTCCCAAGAGGAGGAGAGGGGACAAAAGTCTCAACTTTTCTAAATGGAATGAAATCTTCCCCCACGACAGAAGCAAGGTTCAGAGAGTGACAGAGGGGAATTGGCAATGCAGCTAAACTCACTATTTAATGATACAAGGCCATCATCAACCGCAAGTCCTTGAACTTACATTATGCCTTTCTACTGGGATGCTCCCGTAATTTCGAATGTATTACTGTAAAATCTTGGTCATTGGAGAGGCAAGAGACTGGGGGGGATAAAATGGACTTTAATTAAAATATGAATAATCCAAGTCCAGCTAATTCAAAGCATCTGATTCAAACACCTCGTCAGCTGGGAAACAGCAGCTGCTTCCAATTACAAGCGATTTTGAATTAACCGGTATCAGTATCTAATGAAGGAGCTGTGTGCGTAGGAAATTTTCCAATTCAGCTGTGCACAGGGCCTTTTAAAAGGATGGAAACGTGGAATATCCAGAGGCCAATCTACAGAACCTCTTTTAGGTGAGGACAAAATTTCCCAGATTGTTCTTGTCCTGCCTCGCCTCTGACCCCGAAGGCCGGTCTCCTCTCTGCTACCCCTTTCCCTGTGCCTCTCCTTCTCCAGTCTTGGATCCTGAACCCAGATGCTTCACAAGAGAGATCCAACATCTCTTCCCAGCTCGTACCTCCTGTGGCAGAGCTTGTGACCCCAGGCCAGAGAGACCCAGGTAACCCATTCAAATCCTATTACACAAACAGGGATGCCTGAAGGCACCTCTCTGCAGTCCAGTGGCCTCTCCAGAGACCACAAAACTAAAGGCCTACCTAACCAAACCTATTTCAGACACTCATACCAGCCTCCTATAGAAAGAACATTCCAGAAGGATGACTGGCTTCTAACTGCAGGTGGAACTTGAGACCATCACATTGTCAATAGCTTTCTTAAGGGTCCTACTGATGCAATCACGAAATGGCAGAGGAGGGAGAGAGAAAAATAAAAACAATAGCAAAGGGGGAGTGAAACCTCCAGAATCTCCTTCGTAGACCCAAGAAAGACTAAAAGTGCCAAGGATCATCACTGAGAGAAAAATCCAGAATCAAAAGTCAGCCAACAGAATTGCTGGTTCTGATCTAAATTACCGCCTTCAGGGGCACCTGGGTGGCTCAGCGGATTAAGCCTCTGCCTTCGGCTCAGGTCATGATCTCAGGGTCCTGGGGTCAAGCCCTGCATTGGGCTCTCTGCTCATCGGGGCCCTTCCTCTCTCTCTCTGCCTACTTGTGATCTCTCTCTGCCAAATAAATAAATAAAATCTTTAAAAATAAATAAATAAATAAAATGAATTACCGCCTTCACACACAAAAACTCAAGTTCTAAAATGACCGACCCTCTTACTTCCTGGGGTACTCTAAGCCGTTCTGAAAACCTCAGTTACTAGGCTGTGTTAAATTATCTGAACGAAGGCAAATTAATTTGGATCCAAGAACCCAATATGCTATCGAATGGCCTTTTCCCACACACTTCCTGTTTTATCAACAGAATGTGTTTCTTCAGAACAAAATGTTAGATAATCCTACACAGGAACCTTTAGCTTTTCTATGAAAATAAAACAGAATCACATAATTCTCTATTGAACAGACAGAAATGCACCCATTTCTTCACCCGTCTCTTAAAAAAAAGAGCATGCAAAAACAGTTAAGGACAGCCCCAAAATTCTCATAAAATGCAAAGTGAAATACTTCTTAACAAAGGAAGATGACAGAGTCAGAAATAGTTTGAAAGAGATAGAGAAAGTCAAAAGAAAGAAAAGAAAAGAAAACATGTTCTTCAGTGAGTATCCCCGTAAGAATGAAATTGTTCTTTGAAGGACTCAAAACCAGGGTCCTATGAATATACATCACATCTAAACATCAGGCTTCCAAAAAGCAGCCTTAAAAACAGTTGTGGGGGGGCGCCTGGGTGGCTCAGTTGGTTAAGCGGCTGCCTTCGGCTCAGGTCATGATCCCAGTGTCCTGGGATCGAGTCCCACATCGGGCTCCTTGCTTGGCGGGGAACCTGCTTCTCCCTCTGCCTCTGCCTGCCTCTCTGTCTGCCTGTGCTGGCTCGCTCTCTCTCCCTCCGTCCCTGACAAATAAATAAATAAAATCTTTAAAAAAAAAAAAAACCAGTTGTGGGGTTTTTTTTTTTTTTTAAGATTTTATTTACTTATTCTGAATTTACATATTTATTTAAAGCAGGCTCCACACCCAGCCTGGAGGAGCCCAACACGGGGCCTGAACTCAGAAGATCAAGCAAGCTGGGAGCTGAAATCAAGAGCCGGACACTTACCTGTGACTAAGCCACCCAGGCGCCCCCGAAGGTTTTATTTTTAAGGTGTCTCCACACCGAATGTGCACGCTCCACCGACTGAGCCAGCCAGGCGCCCCCAAAAACAGTTTTTTAAAGCGTACCATCATCACTTGAAGATCACTTCCTCAGTTTTCTGAATAAGAGCATGTCCCAGAGGGGACACTGGCAGGGACAAGCGTAGGAGGACAGTATAAATGCACATCCCAGTAATAAATCTTTAATCATCTGGCTCTTTGCTGTGTTTACAGAAAACCTACTATGTATATTCCATATTGTTAGCAAATGAAAAATATTTCTAAAAATAGTCTCACAGCGGCACCTGGGTAGCTCAGTAGGTTAAAGCCTCTGCTTTCGGCTCAGGTCATGATCTCAAGGTCCTGGGATCGAGCCCCGTATCAGGCTCTCTGCTTGGCAGGGAGCCTGCTTCCTCCTCTCTGCCTGCCTCTCTGCCTACTTGTGATCTCTGTCAAATAAATAAATTAAAAAAAAAAAAAAAAGTCTCACAGCGGCAGTGCACATGAGTGTGGGGGAGACCAGGCAGAAGGAAGTCCCTGCACACACCAGACAATGAAGCAAGTAAAATATGAAGACTCGCAAAAATCCAGTAGGCCCCCATTCCAAATCATCCGATTTCCCTCTCCATAAACAGCCACTTACCGGGTTCTATTTTGCATGTTGACAACAGTACATAAATATAATCTCCTAATCTAGTATCACACCTTTTAATCTGAGTGGAAAACTATTAATAAGATCCTGCTTTCAACAAAAGGACAATGTGTCTGAAAAGAATTTCTGGGGGGCGGGGGGGGCATCAGGTCAAAAATTCAGTCACAGGGCGCCTGGGTGGCTCAGTGGGTTAATAAGCCTCTGCCTTCAGCTCAGGTCATGATCTCAAGGTCCTGGGATAGAGCCCCGCCTCGGGCTCTCTGCTCAGCAGGGAGCCTCCTTACCCCTCTCTCTGCCTGCCTCTCTACCTACTTGTGATCTCTCTGTCAAATAAATAAAATCTAAAAAAAAAAATTTCAGTGACAGTATGGCAGTAATAATAAATAAAACTGTAGTCATAAAAATGAAACGTACAGGAAGTTGGCAGACATTCCCAATTAAATGGCACGAATGCTACACTGAAGGCCTCAATTTCCCAGATCATCTGTGTCTCGGTTTCCGTGAAGGAGTTAGGAGACTGAGTACATGACCAGAGTCAGAACTGAAACCCAGGGCTCTGGCTGTGTGACCTCCGGGGGCCAGGATCCACCTCACCTGGGAGGACGGGTAGGGGAGCCCAAGCCTGACCCCTCTTCCCAGCCTTGTTTCCTCAACTGCAAGCTGGGGAATGCAGCTACCTCACGGGGTTGTGGGGAGACTAGAATGGGAGAAATACGTAGGGCTTACGGGGAGGTATGCATCCCCTCGATGGCAGCTTACTAGCCAATGGAGAACTCTTCTTCTTTTAAATGACATAAAAGCTTTCAAGAGCAGCTCTGGATAGAAACCAGCAGACCAGCAAGGGCTCCACACAGAAATCCCTGAGACTGCTCTGTGTTTACCAAATGAGACATGACAGAGTTTTGGGAAATGCGTAACACTATACAGACAGTGCATTATAACTAGTTGTCTGCAAGGAAACAACACCAGGCTTCCTTCCAGAATAAAAAACTGAAGAATGGTCCTCAGAAAGGACAGCATATAGGACATGGGGCCAAAAATGGGCTTTTTTTCAAGCCATGTTTATTAGGGTTTACAATCCCACCAGTGCTTTCAGACATCTTTCAGCTGTGGGAGAAGGACCAACGTGGTCTTCCATTCCTGGTGGTTCGGAAACCGGGATGCCCTAAAATGACAGTTTTCAAACTTTTTTTTTTGATAGTGGAGATCTTATGAGTACTCGCCCAATGAGTAAGAAGCTGCTATGACTGGAACAGAGCTAGGAAAAGGGAGACCAACCACACGAACTCCCAACTAAGTCACTCCTAAACCCTTGCTGTGAGAGGCAGGTCGATCTCCTGAGAGCCTGTGAGAAAGGCAGACCGGCTGAATGAGAAGCTCCTCTGTAAACACCATCTTTGTGTGAAGAGTTCGCACTGACTGAAAAACCTCATCTGCTCTCAATCCTGGATGTCCTTCCCATGTCCTAACCCAGCACAAGAGTAAAAATACGTCACTGGACAAATCGCACGGAGTAGATAATATATATTTGCGGAGATAAAAGTGAATAAAGGGAAGGGAAGTTGAGCTGCAAATGTCGAGAAGACAAAAAATCATGGCAATCCAGAGAGAGACTCTGTTCCAGTCGTGTCCTCTGACTTTCCAACAGAGGAGACTCAACTGTAGATAAGGTCCCACGGCTTTTTCAAGGTAGAGCAAAAACCTCACCCAGAGCCCAACACCTCTGGGGCACAGTCACCACAGAGCCAAGGTGTCAAGTTCTAGCTGTATTACGTATTGGCCTGACAGGACTTGAAACCAGTAAGCTTCTTAAAAATCTCATTTCCATACCTATGAAATGAGAGGAGACTGTCAGACTACCTCAAACAAATGGTTAGGGTCAAACACACCAATACCCAAGAAAGATCCTGAGGAAACCTTTCTGTCTGAAGAAAGGAAGTGCTAGGTTCTACAGAAGCAGTAAGGAAAGGTTATGTTCCCTACACAAAAACTCCATGTGTAGGGGCGCCTGGGTGGCTCAGTGGGTTAAAGCCTCTGCCTTTGGCTCAGGTCATGATCCTGGGGTCCTGAGTGTCCTGGGATTGAGCCACGCTTCAGGCTCTCTGCTCAGCGGGGAACCTGCTTCCCTTCCTCTCACCCTCTGCCTGCCTCTCTGCCTACTTGTACTCTCTCTCTCAAATAAATAAGTAAAATCTTAAAAAAAAAAAAAAAAACCTCAGTGTATAAAAACACAAATGGCACACACACGATTTCCACGTAACTACTCAAGAAAGAAATTTAAAAGTGGACATGAAGCTAAACCATCTCCTGGCAAACAAAACTCAATTTAAGGCCATGTCATCAAATATTAAATTTACCGATCTTCTCAATCTGTGAGAAAAATCCTAAGTGTCCTTCCCAGGACAGTCAAGCTGGCTAGAGAGCAATTCACTTCTGGATCCTGACTGGGCTCTGGTCTACGGAATCAGTGAGAGCACTTTAGCCGCCCATTAATACTGCCTGAATGATAATAGAGAGTGTTCCCCCCGCGGAGCAAATGTACTTTATTGTGAACATGTGTAAAAAAATCTCCAAGGCCAAGGAACCAGCCCCATCATCCAAAATGCTCAGACGGCCCTCATCGTATCCGAAAAGATTTTTTAAAAAGCCAGTGTTAGGGGGGGCGCCTGGGTGGCTCAGTGGATTAAAGCCTCTGCCTTTGGCTCAGGTCATGATCCCAGCATCCTGGGATCAAGCCCCGCATCAGGCTCTCTGCTCGGCAGGGAGCCTGCTTCCTCCTCTCTCTCTCTCTCTGCCTGCCTCTCTGCCTACTTGTGATCTCTATCTGTCAAATAAAATAAAATAAAATCTTTAAAAAAAAAAAAAAAAGCCAGTGTTAGGGGCGCCTGGCTGGTTCGGCCCATGGAGCGCACGACTCGACCTCCAGGTTGTGCATTCAAGCCCCAAGTTGAGCACAGAACTTACTTTAAAAATACAAATTTAAAAAGTTTGAATAAAGGTTTAAAAAAAAAAAAATGAAAAGCCAATGTTAAGAGACAGTGGTTGTCCAGTCAGAAGCTTCACGTTTTACTGAAGACAGGTCACAGCCCAGGGGCTTGGTCAGGGACTGTGGGGCGGAGCACTGGGTGTGAGAAGATTGGGTTGGGAAGAGACAGAGAGCTCCTTCAGGCTTTTCCTCCCCCGAGAAGGAGGCAACCACTTAACAACGTGGCAACCGTTTGGAGGCCACCACCATGAGGTGACAAAGCTCTGGGGTATTCCCCGAGCGCCCTCGCGAAGCAGACAGGGAGGCCTTCCATTTCCGAGCCGGGAACAGCTTCTGGCATTTTCCACCTTGCCTGCCACTGGCGCGCGCCTGACTTTAAGAGATTTAACAAAAAGAGTTATAGCCCCCAACTTCCTGGAGTTTTAATTAAACTTGGCTTGCACTTCTGAACAACCCTCAAGTTTTTATTTTGTTCTGTAGGCCCACAAATGCTTTTAAAGGAGAGCTACTGTGAAGGGGGGGGGGGGTTCTCTGCAGCTGCGGGTGAGCATTCTGCCAAGAGCCCAAGAGCCGCACAGGAAGAAGGCTCCCGTGTAAAAAATTTCCAACCGGGAGATTTACAAAACAGCAGGAGAGAATGGATGCAGGAGAGGAAGACGTGTGCATGTGAAAGATTCTGCCAAAAGTTCCCCCCTTTTTTTTTGTTGTGAAGTCCCAGGGGCCTTGGGAGGCTGGTCATGCTTCAGCGACCCTAGCTCCCTCCCCTTCTACCCCCATTCTGAAGCCACCGCCTTTCGGGTATAAGGCAGAAGCACTTCTTAGCAGCTCCTTTCTCTCACCCCCAGCTCCCCAGGCCTTCCCCCTCGCCCCTCCACTCCCCAAACAACAGTCAGTTCTGCCACAACTGGATAATGGAAAGAAGCTTACTGGGGGGAGGGCACAACCATTTCCCTCAGACTAAATGAAGTCCCAGACTAAAGCCGCACTCCCGAGAAGGAAATGACAATCGTTTGCACAAATGAACTTTTTCAGTTTAGTTTCTATCCTAGTAGCAGCAGCAAGATAACGCCTGTCAACAGTCAAAGCTCAAAGATGAGCTGTGTGAGAGCGCTTAGGGTAGGAAAATCAGGCTCTGCCCTTACGGAAAAGCTAATTTGGGTCGAACAGGCCGCCTGAGAGAGAGGGTTCGGAGGTTTGGCTTTCAACTTCTGTACCAAGTGATGGGCATCTGGGCCTTCCACAGCAAGAACAAAATGGAGGCTGCCATCTCTTACCCCCAATTCCAGTGACCAGACAGGCAGTGAGGAGTAACGGTTTCGTGACCCGTCCACCATGGTCTGGGCTGCCTTCACGCCCACGGTGGCCAGAGATTCTGAACGAGTCATCGACTCATCTCCCCTCCAGAACTCGGGGGTGAAGACCTTAGATGTTCTGACCCAGCAGCGTCCTGGGAGTGTGTGTGTCAGTGTGCGTTCCAGGGAACCAACTTTCCTCGTGCGAAACTCTCAGGTGAATGGCCCCCAAGTAACACAACACCCGCAGGAATATAGCTAAAACACAGCCCTCTGGGGATCAGCATGCACACAGCCCAGCCACCTGCCAGCCCTTCCAGACGACGGTACAGTGACAAAGGGCTATCAGATGATCGGCCAGGAGGCCCTCTGAAGTCCTCGGTCATGAAATGAAGGTGAAATCCTACTCCTCCGTCACCCCTGACTCCCAAAGGCAGAAAAGTCAATGAACTATCCTCCCACAGTTCCCACAGCTTGGCTGAAACCACTCAACCAAAAAACACTAGAACCAGCACAGTCCATTCTCAGGGCACTGGGAGCACCGTCTACATTTCACCAGGAAACCCGATGCAAAGCCCGGAGTTGTACCTGAACTGATTCACGAGTGACACCCCTGCAGGGGCCATAGGCCACTAGGGCACCCCCTGCCAGGGCAACCCTGCCGTGCCCAGCCAGCCAGTTAGGATTCGGGTGCTCCTGTCCCAGCTACTGGAGTCCCGGGCCCTTCTGCTTCCCCTCAAGCCCAGCTCTGAGCCACAGCTGGGAGGGAAACCTCTACACTGGGTGCCTGCTAGTGACCAGCTAGCCTGAGATTTTTCTGGATGGGTGGAGGACGCCAAGGTCAGGAGGATGGCCCTCCAGGAAGCTGAGGCTCTCTCTGGACACATTTGTTATGTGCAGAGCGATGAGCTCACCCTCGCTCTCCCCCCACAGGCAGAGAACAACTTAACTCACGGTTGGCCATGCAACATCTGTGTCAGTGGAAGCCCTGCAGGAGCCACACCGCGGTGCAGGGTGAAGGGCAGGCCTGCATGCGATGTGGGGGGCACACATACTAAACACCTCCCCTTTGCTCAGGGAGGCAGGTGCATCCCATTTTACAGTAGAGAACACTGAGGCTGGCTTTAAGTTGAGGCCCAGTGGTTTTCTGGGGCGCTCAGCTAGTAAGCGGCAGGGCAGACATTCAGTGGTCCACCCTGATTTGGAGCTGGCAAGCGAATGAGGTCCCCAGGGGTCGCAAGGTGACGACATTCACTTGAACTAACAGACACGAACACACACACATACATGCACGCGCATTCACAATCACTTGGATAGGTATTCAACAGTACTGCTTAGAACACAAAGAAAAATGCCATACTTTCAAAACGAAGTAGAGCAAGAACACACTGTTGCCTCAGGATGACTTCCCTAAAAGTGGAAGGGGCTGTGAGCAAGGATTCCATAAGCTTTCTGGAAATACATCAGAAGCGCCCCAGCCCCAGGAGAAAACCAGGCAGGACCCATGACGGTTCCCACCAGAGGAACCAAGCACTGCTGACTGCTGGTTCCTTACCAGGCCCTACAACCCAGCCTGTCTGCCCCCCACCGCGGGGGAGGGGATGCCGAGCTCACTGAGGCTACTTCCCTTTTCACTGTTACTGTTCCAGGGGTGTGTGTGTGTGTGTGTGTGTGTGTGAGAGAGAGAGACAGAGAGAGATGAAGACAGTTAAAACTCTGAACTGGTTATTTGTATTTGCTCTCCACTGAAGCTTACTGTCAGAGTTAAAATGTACTTGTCCCTCCTCTCCCCTCAAGAGTTCATTAGGGGCGCCTGGGTGGCTCAGCTGTTAAGGGTCTACCTTCAGCTCAGGTTATGATCCCAGGGTCTTGGGATACAGCCCCGGACTGCATCAGGCTCTCCACTCAGTGGGAAGCCTGCTTCTCCGCAGCCCCCCTAACCCCCCCTGCTTGTGTTCCCTCTCTGGCTGTCTCTGTCAAAAAATAAATAAAATCTTTAAAAAAAAAAAAAAAGCTCTTTAAAAATGGAGGCCATACAAGGACCCTCCCAAACTGCTTAATCAGCACACAGACCACATGGGAATTCATCAGACCCATATGTCCTCTTGCGCCCCAGGGGATCCATAGGGCAAAACGCGGAGACGTAAAGGAATTAAGAAGGGCCTGTGTGACGGTGCCTTGAGGTCCAAAGCTGAGCAGTACTGACCTTTAATTTGGAGACCCTGAGCCTCGTGTGCCATCCTTTTTATGAATATGCGAGAGCACTTTGGGACATCTCCAGCTGGGAGGAAGGAAGCACCATTATTCATCACCATGGGCTGCAGAGACCTGACAGGCTCTGCTTTGCAAACCTCAGCAGACTGGCCGCCGCCTCCACCCTCCTGCTTTCATGAAGCAGGACTTCTGGAGAGACCCATGAGCTAAGAAGGGGGCTAGGAATAATCAGGGGCAGCTGGGACAAGGCCACGCTAGCCTGTGAAAGATCACGTATGTGTGTCTAGTGGCCAAACACATGCTTGCCCAGCCCAAAAGGGCCAGGACACGCAGCCACGACTACACCAAGTCCCTGCAGAAAGGGGCTGGCATCCGCTGAGGGACCCTGGGGAACACTCCCGAACTGACTGGACGGACAGGGAGCTGTCCGATGGGTCTTCCTACAGCCAGGAAGCAGCCTTAACTTATGTATCTGTGGGGAGAAATGAGGGCAATTCCCAAACCATTACCACTTGGCAAAATCAATTCCCAAACCATTACCACTTGGCAAAATCTGGATTCTGCTCCCACGGAGCACCTGGGCGCCAGCAGAATCCCACGGAGCAGAATCCAGAAGGTTACTGGAGACCCTGAAGTCCCAGCTGCCAATCCCGGACCTACCTGGGGCTGGGAGGCTGAGGAAGCCTTTTAAAGTTCAGTTGCAATTACCCTAAATAAGGGACTAAAAACAAAAGAAGGCAAATCTAAGCTTGGGGTAGGGATCTCAAGGGACAAGAAATTCCCTGTCCCCCGCCCTGTCCCAAAGAAGGTCAGTCCCACAGCAAGGACTGGAGCTGCGGCTGTTCAAGACAAGGGCTGGGCTGGATCCGGCCAACAGGACGAGGCCAACCGACTGGTCCTGTTCCTTAGCCTTGTGCTTCTGAAGGGCAGTCGAGGTGCCAACTATTTTAAAGCTCCAACACACTAATTCTGTAAACAATAATGGCGCAGCCTGCACACTGCAACACTGGAATGGATTCCTCAACTTGGCCTCATCACTTATGCAGCTGATGAAACAAACACTGACAGCTTTTTTGCATTTGTAAAGGCCCCACAGCAGCTGTGGTGATCCCACCATAGAGCAATGAATTAAGCCTGAAACCCAGCTGGGTCTGAACAGAAGCCCTTTTTGCACAATACAGCAAGACTATCATTGTTAACCTAGGCATTATTGGGAAATATTCTGCATTACATTTGAGGGCAGTTCTAACTCAATTCTTAAAATTAGCTCTAATAAGCAATTTTTAGGAGGAGGGATGTGGCATTTGCTTTTGAAATGGCACAAGGAGGTGGATAGGTTATAGGTACAACACACAGAGGCAGCTGGGCAGAACAGGACACAGATTTCCAGTTAAACAATGCAAAGATGAAAAAAGTAGCTCCTTCTTAGATATTCTCTCTCACACGCGCGCGAGCGCACACACACACACACACACACACACTCCCTCACTCACACCTACCTTCTAAACTGAGGTCGCTATCTAACCTTGCCAATTCTTGGTTCATTGGCCACTACAGAGAAAATAAAAATGCCAAATGTAGCCGTCTGCTGGGGCTTCCCATTGGGTAAGCCAAAGCAATGACCTGAGCACAAGAGTCAATCTGGGACAGAGAGGTGTACCAGAAAAACCGATGTGAAAAAACATGATTAACATCATGAGTCAGAAATATTTCTGACACCAAACTTAAGTGCTATGTAATAAATAAGATTCCAAACGCTGACAGACACGCTGGTCTTCGGCTTCCAGTTTTCACCAGGAACCTTGAGATAAGGCACAGACATCCATACCAAGATGTCTGCTCCTCGAGAGTGAGCACAAGCCCTCTGCACCTCCAGACAGTCTGGAACACCCTCGGGCCACACGACATTTTCAGATGCCCTCCTACCCCCTCCCCAGCATCCCACCTCTGTTCTCTTGCCTCCCAATTTCTCTGAACGCTTAGAAGCAAAAAGTTCCTGATTCAAAGAAGAGACCCAAATCATCTCAACAATTTCACACCAACTCGGGAAAAAAAATAAATCTGGTACAAATCAAAAACATCAAAAGAAAACATGGCACCATCCCTCTTCCTTAAAACAACTCCCATTTCTTAAAAGGAGTTCATTATGAAAAACCTCGTAAGTGCTTTTTTATTTAGGCAAAGCGGGCTTGGAAGGACCAGGAAAATTAGGGAGAATTTCTGGTAGACAGTGGTTCTATGCCCCCAAGGTGTCCCGCCCAAAAACCACTCACATAACCATGAGAACTTTCTGGACTCTGAAGGTAAAGTCTGGGCAACAGTCCTCCTAGTCTTTCTTCATGCCCCCAGAGAGGACCCAGGGTTTTTACTCTAACCTCCCCCACCCAAAACTCTATGTGGATCTAAGAGACCCAGCACCACAGCCAGAAACACCTGAGCACTCACAAAAGGCAAACTTCACGAAGTCCCACTGTTTTTTTCACACCAAAGTGGAGCACACATGGGTCCAGCTGAAACTTCTGTGAACACTGTTTACAGTGTGCCAAGGGGCAGGGGAAAAGTAAGGCCACTCTTGGGCCCCCCCCCAAACACACAGTGAGGACTGGCACTCAGGGAGTGAGGAGAAGGAGAACCCCAGTCCCCAAAGGCAAGCCCAGAGCCCCAGAAGGGGAGAGGCCACCGTAGCGCTCAGCTGAACTGAGCACACACAGTGGCTCAGGGACCCAAGCTGAGAGACTCGCTTAGCAGGTTAACTCAAGAGCAGTAAATAAACCTGGTCGTGAATGGGTTGGATGTACCAGGTTTTCTAACTGGAGATGTTCCAAGCGAATCTCATCCCACCCACACACAAACACTTGCACACAAATGTGCACGGCAGCATCATTCACAACAGCCAAAGGAGGAAAAGTAACCCAAATCAGCTGATGGACGGATTAGCAAAATGTGGTATGCCCATACGGCGAAATACTGTGTAGTCACAGAAAGGAACCTGAGGGCTGGTCCAAGCTAACACCACGCGTGAACCTTGAAAATGTTCCGCTAAGTGAAAGAAGCCAGTCACAAAAGGCCACAGATTGTAGGATTCCATGTATACGCAATTTCCAGAGAGACAGAAAGTGGATCGGTGGCTGCCAGAGACCACAGAAACTTGGATGAAATGTGGGGTCACTGTCAACGGGTATGGAGTTTCTCTGCGGGGGGGAGGGGAGGGGAGGGGTTTGACGGAAATGTCCTGAAACGGATTGTGATGATGCCTGCACAACTCTGAATATATTAAAAATCACTGAATTGCTGGGTGCCTGGGTGGCTCAGTGGGTGAAAACCTCTGCCTTGGGCTCAGGTCATGGTCTCAGGGTCCTGGGATCAAGCTCCACATCGGGCTCTCTGCTCAGTAGGGAGCCAGCCTCCCCCCTTCTCTCTGCCTGCCTCTCTGCCTACTTGTGATCTCTGTCTGTTAAATAAATAAGTAAAATCTTTAAAAAAAAAAAAAAAAAATCACTGAATTGTTAAGGGGGGAAAAATCACATTCACATCCAAAATCACTCAGGGAAAAGACTGAGATGCTTAAAATGCCTACCGTCTTGAGCTACCACTGAAACACCAGAAGAAAAATAGTTGACGAACTGCCAAACGAACTGGAATAAGTTGGAAATGTAGGAGAGCTTTAAAAAAAGAAAGGCTAAAATGGGCTGACACTCTTGCTAAAAAGATACAGCAGCAAAGGACAACAATGTGTGCGAGGAACATACAAAATGCTGCAGTTAAACTTAAAAGTGCAATGAGGGGCACCGTGGATCTCCCCCCAAAAATAAAACCTGTAACTTCCCCCCACCCTGGAGCTCTGCTGTGGGCTTTAATTAAGAGCATGGGAGTCTGCCGTTTAGGTGCATTTACTCAATGCCAGGGCCTATCCAGACAAAGCCTTTCAATGACTTTTTAAAAAGCCATCTTTGGATTTTTTTGTTTTGTTTTTTAAGATTTTATTTACTTATTTGACAGAGAAAGAGATCACAAGTAGGCAGAGAGGCAGGCAGAGAAGGGGGGGGAAGCAGGCTTGATCCCAGGACCCTGAGATCATGACCTGAGCCGGAAGGCAGAGGCTTTAACCCATTGAGCCACCCAGGCGCCCCTGGATTTGTAAGTCGGGTAGAAAGCAGAGAGGAGGGGGCTCTGCAAGTAAATTAGGTATTATTTATCAGCTTTCGAGATCTTTCCACACAGGCAGGGAGGATTATCTGCTGTGGATGGGGGCAGAAAAAAGCAACCACCAGCCACCATCCAAGGTCTTCCCCGGCTCGAATATAATGTCTGCCCCAAGGAATAAGCACTTGTACCTGGGGGCACAGTGGTTCTGTGCTTTACTGAGATGACCGCAGTGTATAAAGAAAGTAAAACGACTCCGCTTACAACACGGTACCACTGAGGTCTTCATTCGTGTTAGACAACTGTAAGCAAATAACGTTGGGCCGGAAAATCTTTATTAGCAAGTCAAAGATGATGGCCCTCCTTGGTAAACTGACTGTTCTTTATGTTCTTTATAATCATCATTATTTACACTCCCGAAAGGCTTTGCCTGCTGCTCCAACAAATTCTGGAAAGAAATAACATGACAACTTCAGCAAGTCTCCTAGAAAAAGGAAAGTGAGAAAAAGCAGTGTGGGGAGAAAACGGTGGTTCATTCTGGGCCACGTCAGCGCTGGGGCTGGGATGGCGTCACTGAATTCGAGCACGGAGCAGAATCCCGAGAGAGCAAAGAAGACCGCCTCGGAGCTTCAGATGTTCCCCAAAGTCAGAGGGGCGCTCCCTGCCTCCCAGGGCTTTCCAGCTTACCAAGGCCGAGAGAAAGAACCCGTTTTAACAGCGTCATTAGAGTTTTGACTTAGCACAAGGACAAAACAGTGTGTTTCTCACCTAGACAAGAACGCGGTTGTAACATGAATCTTTGCAAGTCCGTATCTGCAGCAGGAGTTTCTGCAGGACTAACTGATGGTATGAAGATGGGAGTTTGCGGGGGGGGAGGGGGCCTTGAAACAAGTAATCCCCAACCTCTTCAACCGGGAGACTTGGCCTGTGGCTCCGATATGCCCAGAGCCCAGACTCTGGAACAATCAGGCGAGCCAAATGTGTTCCCTATTTAAAAGAGGTTTCCTTTCACTCTGTCAGCCACCTTTCAGATTCCAGCTAAGTTTAAACCACAATGGTTTGGAATCCTAACAGTAGTTTTGACGATTACGATACAGAATGAGTATTTGAAAACATTTTTAAAGACACAGGACACTGAATCATGCACGAACATCTCCCAGTCACTACCGCCCGCCCCCCGACAAAGAAGTTCATTATTAAATCCAGAACCTTCCCTGGCACCCCTGCACTGTGGGAAAAAAGTGATAAACCATCCTGGCATTTACACAGAAACCTGATCTCTGCCACTCAAGGATGTTACCACCGCTGGGGATTACTTTCATGCATCTTTAAAATTCTTGCAGATTAAGAGTTCTGTCAGGGTGTCAATACCAATATTACTTAACAGAACTCGCCTTTAATTAAAAGTTTTATCTCCAGTTTCCAACGCTAAAGCAAAAAGCTACCCGGCCCGAACACTGCTGGGTCAAGAAGGACAAGAAATTGCTCCATGTGTTTTCATGTGGTTGTCACTTTTCGCAGCTAGGAAGTGAACTTCTGTCAGATCAAAGCAAAAATTATTTGTTCCCAGGAAGACTGCTCATTATGGCCTTAAGTCCTTTTTTGGAATGAGGGTGCGGTATATATAAGTCAATACATAAAATAAACACGCCTCCCAAGAAAGGGGGAACCAACTAGGAGTCCAACCAAAAAGGCTGCAGGGTTGGCAATGTTAAAACCGAGCTAAAATCAGGCTCAAGGAGACCACCAAACCCTCCAGCCACGTTCCTAAATAAAGGCCCAGGAATGGCTCTGCAGGGGGCCCCACCCAACATTTCAGGCTTTTCAAACTGTTGAGAAACCAAGTCTACTGTTGGCACCTTTCAAAGGCAGCTGGACTTTGCCACTCGGAATCATCCATATGAAAAGGAGCCACGTGGCAAGTGCAGGGGACCAAGTTCTGTGGTGTCGTGGCCAATGCAACTCCAGCAAGACAACACAACCAAAGCCCGTGAATCCTGAGCGCTGCCAGTTTCACCAGAACTCCAGGGCGTGGCTCCTTATGCAAGGCCTTCCACTCCCGTTGGCTCTTTTATCCTCCAACATCAAGACGTTGGCTCTTTTATCCTCCAACATCAAGAGGTTATCACGAGCCGAAAATAGAACACACGGAGCTTTCATGCTCTGGGCGGCCCCAGAATGGAAAAGGGGGCAATCTGGGTAAAACCAATAAACATTCAAGTTCTACCACATCTCTAAAGGGACATCTTGACTATGGAATTAAAAAGGAAGGAAAAGAGGTTTATCCAAAAGTACTCTCTTAAACACCAAAAAGTAATGCTTCTCAGCAGTGCTGTGATATCACCTCATCCTCATATGCCAGGGTGGGAGTTTCGGGGGATGGAGGTGGGGGGGATCCAGCATCTGAACAATCCAGAAGTGTGGCCAGTGTAGAGAGCAGCCTGCATTTTCCCCTTAAGTTAGGAAGAAAAAGTGAGTCTTGGTGAGAAGGAAAGTGCTGAGCACCTGCATTATTTTCACTTTTTTTTTTTTTTAAGATTTATTTTATTTGACAGAGAGAAAGAGAGTACACACGGGGGAACAGGGGCAGAGGGGGAGAGAGAATCCCAAGCAGACTCCCTGAGCACAGAGCCCCCACATGGAGCTGGATCCCAGGACCCTGAGATCACGAACTGAGCCAAAACGAAGCGTCAGATGCTGAACTGACTGAGCAACCTAGGCGCCCGTTATTTTCATTTCTACCTTCTTCCTCAGACACCCAGACATGCTATATAATCAGCAAAGAAGATAACCCAGAAACACTACATTCCCTCTTCAACCTTGAGGCCAGACACAGAAGGACAGCCACAAAAACCGTGGACTTAGAAGAATAACAGAATCTAGGTAACAGTTTATAAAGCACTTCCCCATGGACTCTGCCTCCTCCAAAATAACCTTGACAGTAAAAGTGTAATTCTCCCCCATATTACAGATGGAGAAACGGAGACTTGGGTCAAGTGATCTATCCAAGGTCATCTGCTCTTTTCCCACTGTTTTGCAGTCCTGCTGTCAACCCAACTACAAATTTTTTGAGGACAAGGACGATAACCTTTTCCCTAATACCTAACCCAGGGCCAGAGCATGGCAATCAGAATGTGTCAGCTGTATGTAACTGAATGGTCTGCCAAGCTGGGCCCCAAAGGGGCCTCTGTCACCATGCAACGCCCGCCTTCAAACAAGGCTGAGATTCTACATCCTCTTTTTTTTTTTTAAGATTTTATTTATTTATTTGACAGAGATCCCAAGTAGAGAGAAAAGCAGGTGGAGAGAGAGGGGGGAAGCAGGCTCCCACCAAGCAGAGAGCCCAACTCGAGGCTCGATTCCAGGACCCTGAGATCATGATCTGAGCTGAAAGCAGAGGCTTAACCCATGGAGCCCCCCAGGCGCCCCAGATTCCACGTCCTCTTGATGCATGTCAATCCTCACAATAAAGCATTTCATAAACAGGAAACACGTAACCGTACCAGCACACATACCAGTTCACCCTTTAGACTACCGTCCTTCTAACACGGCGCGCTGGGTTCTTAGAGCAATTTTGTTTTACAAAGTGATGTCACCTATCTGACTTATCTCATCTGGTTGGAATGCCCTGAGAGAGGACCAGGAAAGAAAACAGAAACTTAAATAAAACCCAACTTCTTCACTACTCGTTACAAAGGCCTGTAGTAGCGTTTCAAAGCCAACCAAGGAACAAAGCCGACGGCTTCATATGCACTACCTAAAGGACTACAATTGAGCACAGCCTTTCTCTGAGAGAGAACAACGTAGTCACAAGGTTCTCAGTGTAAACAGGGGGCACTGCTGGGGCGCCTGGGTGGCTCCGTGGGTCCGGCGCCCAACTCTTGATGGCGGCTCAGGTTTTGATCTCAGGGTTATGATTTCAAGCCCTGCACTGGGCTCTGTGCTGGGCGCGCAGCCTACTTGAAATAAACAACAAACAAAACAAACAAACAAACACGGGCACTGCTGAGCCGGTAACTCCACTTTGAGGAATCTGGAGTGAAGTGAAAACATGCAGATGAAGCCTACTGGGTACATCATTGTACACAACAGGCTGCAAACCAAAAAGGCCATCAAGAACGGGCAGGTCGGGTAAACTGTGCAGAGATCAACCAAGTGCCCCGCAGCCATGAAAAATAGTTGTGCACTGTCGTATTTTGATTGAGATAAGACATAAATGCAAAGAGCACAGAACAGAACATCACTTGGGGAGCATGCGCCCAGACACGTCAAACCACACACACACACACACACACCCCTCCACAAGTGCAGGAATGCCCGGTGTGCAACTGTAAGGGTTCTTATCACTTGCAGTCCTCCGATTTGAAGGATTTCTTATGAAGCAAAAAAGCTGTTTCCAAAAGCGGACAAAGTGGGGGCGCCTGGGGGGGGCCTCAGTCCTTAAACGTCTGCCTTCGGCTCAGGTCATGATCCCCGAGTCCTGGGATCCAGGCCTGCATTGGGCTCCCCACTCAGTGGGAAGCCTGCTCCTCCCTCTTCCCCTGCTTGTGCCCACACGTGCACTCACTCTTGCACTCTCTCTCTGTCCCGCCGTCTCTGTGTCAAATAAATAAATAAGATCTTAAAAAAAAAAAATTGGACAAATGCTATTGGCATACAGATACGGGCTTACATGTGGATTTTGTTTTCCCGTGAAAGTGAAATCCGTGACTGCAGCTCTCAATGGGTAGGAGAGAATCCACCTGGAAGGAGGCAGGATCTCTGAGAAACGTGTGCAAAAACAGTAACAGAA
This sequence comes from Enhydra lutris kenyoni, assembly GCF_002288905.1. Classification (NCBI taxonomy): domain Eukaryota; kingdom Metazoa; phylum Chordata; class Mammalia; order Carnivora; family Mustelidae; genus Enhydra; species Enhydra lutris. Next base: position 14,717,139 of record NW_019154132.1, on the reverse strand, counting down.
AGCCTTCTGCTCTATCGGCGGCTGGATTTCATGCCCTGGCTGTGTCACTGACAAAATGCGTGACCTCAGGCAGGTCGCTCAATGGCACCAGACACCTCTGTTTTCTCAGCTAGGAGATCTTCTGCTTAGTTATGCTTATCTCTTCCTGCTAGACCCGTACCAATTCCCTCCCACAACTAGGTAGTATCAGACATACTCCAAAAGCTTCACCTCAACAAGTGTTTCCTCAGCTGCCAACTGACATTACATTACACTTGGCCCCTCCTCTTGGAGGGTTAATAGGGTCAGACACAGGCAAACATGAATTCCAGCGTCCAGAGGTAGGTGTTAAGGAGTCAGGCCGACAAAGAAATGGGGCTTAGTCCCGCCTGACTGGAGGATGGGGCTGGCAGGCTGTCCAGCAAGGCCTCAGAAGGCCCAGGCAGGCTCCTCGGGCAACCCACATGAGGAACCAGGAAGTGCAAAGGCCAAGGGGCCAAGTGAGTTCTGATAAACAAGTGACAGGACAGGCTGGGGGGAGAGCAAAAAGGGCTTCTCATGATGTGCTGAGAACACACTGGGTTCGGATTTATCCTGAAAACCACAGGGAGCCAATGAAGGATCATGATCGGATTTTCAATTTCAAGGATTATTACTCCAAGATCCGGTTTAAACATCTGGGTGAAACCTCTTTGTGCAGGGATTCGGGGCCACACTCATCCCCACCATCAAACCTGCCTCTGGTCCACCACTCGGACATGCCCAGGAGTCAGGTGCAGGATGAAACAGAGCGCTTCAACAACAGCAGTGGGGCTCGGAAGAGAGGACTCGGAAATGGACGTCTTCTAAGGCTGCTTATTTGGTTTCTTAATAGGCAAAGTAGAGAATTCATTTGACTCATTTATTTCTGAGTTAGCCCGGAAGGCTACCGCCAGGCCAGATATGTCCAGGTTGGTGATTTCCAACCGTGTAATGATACCTTGACCATTTGTGCGGCCGTATGCAATTTACAAAGTGCTTTCACATCAAAAATTTCATCGGCTCTCCCAGTAACCAGCCCAGGAGGGGCACGGAACCAGTTTTCCAGATGAGGAAGCAGCTCAGTGGGGTTCCGTGGCCTGCAGTAACACAGGACCCAACCTTGAACTCAGCTCTTATTCCCAATCCTGTCCATTACCACAGAGGTGCCCTATCTATTCACAGCGAGCCTCTGAATGAAATCTGGGGAGCGCATTATGGAAGCCCACGTCCTAGCAGGAAGGCATATAAGTGAAGAACCAAACACTCCAGGTTTTAATCACGTCTATACCCGACGGCTGCCTCACAGAATGGGCATCCATTCAGCTGCCCTCCTTCTGCAAACCTATGGAAGGAATAAACGCAAGAAACACATGCTCAGTCTTAATCCCTGCTCATTTCCTCCTGGCACCTGTTCCGGCCCCCACAGCACCAAGCACTTTAACAGCTGGCAGCAAGAACCAAGAGATAACCACTGCAGATCAAGCCGAAACCAAAATTGTGCTTAGGAGATAACAAGAACCACCCGAATTTTTAAAAAGAGGAAAAAAAAAAAAAAAGGCACCAAAAGGTCTCCCACACTCTCCTGGATCATTCATTCACAGCGAATCAGAGGGTCTCCTGATGGAAGACAGACAGACAGACACACACACACACACACACACACACACACACCACCCCTCTCACTGCCACCCCCCCAAATAAGAGTGCTGGAAAAGACCTCCTGCTTCTACGGGACAAAACAGGTGTGTGAGGGGAGAGCTGCATTGGGAGGAAAAAGGGGGCAAAACTATGGCTATTGTGTTAACCTTCTAGGATTCCGGGTAACTAAACCCTGCTGGTGATGACTTTTCAACGCACACTGGCCTTCCTCTTCATGGGTGGTGGAGCTTGACAGACTTACAAAATTAGAACTTAAAATCCAATTTAGGCCTCTCAGGCAGCACCAGCCCTCAAAAACAGCTCTCAAGAACTTCCACCAGTAGGGTTCCCCGTTCTAACCCCCTCATACATTCTATGAATATATGAGAAATTATGTATACTGTTCCCATTACTCATGCAGCTTCATTAGCATATCTGGGCAGCCTCTGTTTACCACAAGGCCTGGACCCTGGTGAGGACCAAGGGCAAATGATTTCCCCAGCGCCCCACAGACCCCTAAGCAGTGAAGTCAGGGGCAACAATACAAGAGCAAAAAAAAAAAAAAAGTATCCAGTCGATCTGTCACCCCCCCCCCTTGCTACGAAAGCAGGTTCTTAGAAGCCTGGAGAAGCTTACGCGCCAGCCAGGCCTCAGGTACCACCGAGAGGACGGTGGGGGACACGTACAAAAACACAGAGCACAAACCAGCCAGTCCCAAGGGGTCCTGGGATCTCAACTCTTTTTCCAATGAGAACTCAAGGAGAGAGCCAGCTGGGGATAAGGGGGTAGCTCCACCAACTGGTGTTGAAAAAAACAACAAATACAAACACGCACTTGAGACCAATGTACTCCTTCTGTTCCAGGAGGCTGATGAACTGCCTGAACTTCCCCAACTTTATCAGGCATAAAACCCCTCCAGAGCCTGCCCAGAGCCCCAGCCAGGTATGGCCTTTCCTCCCTCTCTGCGGGGCTTCAGTGATCATTCATTTTACGTCCCTTTCATTTGGATGGAAAAGGAGGAAAGAGATACGTAGCCTTTAACTCTCTGGCCAGTGTCTCTCTGCCTTGGTTTTCTCTTCTGTAAAATGGACTCAACAGCCTCTTTTTCGGGTGTGAGCTCACTGTGGAAACAGATGTGGGCGGCGACTTCCGAACTGACTGGGCCTGGTCTTCATGATGCTTTCAGGAGGAGTGGGTGTTGTGTGGCCCAACTACGGTGTTTTCTACCATCCAAGCTCTTCTGGCACATTTCTTCCAACTTCAAAAAGAACCCCAGGAGAGAAGGGCAGCGTTTTCACAAGATTAGCAAAATCTGTTGCAAAAACAGTGTGGAAGTGGAAAGAAAGCCAGACAGACACCCGAGAGGCTCAGGTGGGACCTACCCTCACCCTGTGGGGCAGGATCTACATCCGTAAAACACAAACCCTTTCTGACTCCAGACGTCCTCAGAGAACAAGAGATACAAGCCACCCGCAAGCAGAGATGGGAACAGCAAGTGCCGGAAGCAGGCAGGTTTCCCTGACCAGGAGCCAAGGGGTATCCAGCCCGCACTACCACTGCCTAGAAGGTTTAGCTCTGCTGTTAGTGACTGTACTCTGGATCGACAATCAATGAAAACCCCTTATTAAAAAGTGTGAGGCTGGGGCACCTGGGTGTGTCTTCTGCTCAGGTCATGATCCCGAGGTCCTGGGATCCAGCCCCACATCGGGCTCCCTGCTCAGTGAGGAGTCTGCTTCTCCCTCTCCCTTTCCCCTCCCTCTTGCATGGACTGTGTGCTCTAATAAAATCTTTAAAAAAAATTTTTTTAAAGATTTTATTTATTTGACACAGAGAGAGAGATCACAAGTAGGCAGAGAGGCAGGCAGAGAGAAAGGGGGAAGCAGGCACCCAATGAACAGAGAGACCGATGCAGGGCTTGATCCCAGGATCCTGAGATCATGACCCGAGCCAAAGGCAGAGGCTTAACCCACTGAGCCACCCGGGCACCCCCAAAATTTTTAAAAATAAATAAAAGGCATGAGGCTGGTAGAAGGTATAGTGTTAACTGAAGGCCCAAGAAAGATTTTAAAAGGAGAAGAAAAATCTCACTCAGATGGTCTGCAAAAAAGCACAGGAATTAACAGCGATACCAAAGTCATCGGAGCTCCCTCCTAGAATGAAGGAAGCCTGCGATCATGAGGATGAGGCAGGCAGGGAAAAGGCTTTAGGGGCACAAAAGGAACCAGGAAAAGGGAGACTGGTGGCCAGCTGGAGACGTAACTGAGACCTTGGGGGTGGGGAGTGGAAGGAGGGAGGTAGTATCAGAGATTACCTCCTGGAGATGGAAAAAAAACCAAAGATAAATTGATTCAAACTAAGAAACTGAGATTCAGTTGGTCTCCTTGCCATTAACAGGTAGGTTCAAGGATCTGAAAGGGAACAAGTCTTCAGCAGTATCTCCTAGGTGAGACACAAGAAATTAAGGTTCCCAGATTACAAAATACAAGCTTCTGAACTCCATAAAAACTAGGTGCAAAATCACTAATCTTTCTGCCCCCTGCCATCCAGGGACGGACACAACTGTGTTTTTGCCTCCACAGGACCGATCTAAACGAAATCACCTGCGCTACCTGGCATGAACTAATACGGAGTCAGACAGCTTTCATAGCTGGGGATTAAGGCTAAGTACAATGGAAGGGTTCTAATCAGAGGTGATAGGGGCTAGAAGCTGGTTAGCTCCTGTAAAGCCTGTCGGTAGGAAAAACCTTAAAATCCATATAGATTTTGACATTCTAACTTAAACACCTAAATGTACTTTCAATAAAAGATGGCTTGAGAATTCCAGGGTTCCACGTTATGCTTTTTTGGGGTGTTTGTTGGGAAGAGAGTTTGGGCGTAAATGAAGTTCGGTTCCCAAAAGGGAATCACTTGCCAAACAACGCATGTTTGTACCAGATCCTTGAGATTTTCCCCGAGTCTTTTAAATGGCAGGCCCTTGTCTAATTTAACGTCCTGTTTTGTTTTTTTAGTAATTCACATTTATTAAGTGTTCCCAAAACAGTCAACTTAGAAGTTTTCACAACTCTCAAAAAAAAAAAAAAAAAAGCAAAGAATGAAAAAGAAACCAACTCTCTTTCCACACTTGTTCAAAGGTTTACATAATATTTAACTGTAATTGCAATAATAAGTCTAACTGGAATAACCAGATTTGGAAACAAACAACTGACACTTGGCAAGCCTTCTATGGGTGGGAGCCAAAGGGGACAGAGGCACACACACACCAGGGCTACTCACTGACCAGGACTTGTCCTGCTGGGGGGTATGACAGCCAGGATGTTCTGCAGCCAAAAGAGCAAGTAGGTTGGACAGGTAGAAGGCGGTTAGAACAACGGTTATGTAATCCCGGGGGAGCCTTACAGCTAGACCACTAACAGGACTAGAACAATGCAACAGGCGCACCTGGCTGGCTCTGTCCCTGGAGCATGCAACTTTTGGATCTCCAGGTTCCAAGTTCGAGTCCTCCCTTGGGTGTATAGATTACTTAAAAATAAATTCTTGGGGCACCTGGGTGGCACAGTGGATTAAACATCTGACTCTTTGTTTCAGCTCAGGTCATGATCTCAGGGTCGTAAACTCTGCATTCAGCAGGGTTGTCTGCTTAAGATTCTCACTCCCTCTCCCTGTGTCCCCCCCATCATGCTCGCTGGCTCACGCTCTCTCAAAAAAATATTTAAAACATAAAATACATTCTTTCTTTTTTTTTTTTAAAGACTTTTTATTTATTTATTTGACAGAGATCACAAGCAGGCAGAG
>NW_019154132.1:14708757-14711609 GCF_002288905.1 Enhydra lutris kenyoni | reverse complement strand
GCAGGTTCCCCACTGAGCAGAGAGCCCGATGCGGGGCTCAATCCCAGGACCCCGAGATCATGACCCGAGCTGAAGGCAGAGACCTAACCCACTGAGCCACCCAGACACCCCCAAATACATTCTTTTTAAAAAAAGAATAACGCAACAAAAGGTCCAAAAAAGAAACCTCTTACACTGCAAAACTTTTTAACCGTTTTAGATAAAAATGTCAGGAACCTGGGTCCTAAGAACATCACGATCAAGGGCAAACCTTAAAAATACTCCAGCTTGGCCTTTACCAAGTGTTTTAACGTACAAGGCTTCATATGACTTGTCTGTGTCATCTTTGAATAGTTCCATTTTAAGCATAACAGACACCAGCTAGATACTCCAACAAAAGATTTTCTTTCTAAACGGGAGAAGCTTAAATAACCTTTGGAGCAGAGGTATACATTAACACTAGAGTTATTTCCAAGGCAGTTGGAAGTGAGTCAACAGCACCCAGCTCAGCAACAGGAACTGGGATGACCTACTGTGAGAAAAGACAGAGCCATTATACCATCTGAATACCAATTAATTCCAGGTGGCTCTGTGGGCCAATGGAAGACACACAGGTCAGGTATTTGTCTACAAGGAAGGGATCATCGCACAGGTAACAGTAACTCGGACTATTCTGGGCCATAACTTCTTTTTCCTTTTAAATTTATAGGACACACTTCGGACGCCAGATGGTCTTCCTTCCATAATCTCTCCATACAGTAACAACCCATCAAGCGCCCCTGCCGTATACACTTAGGGGACAAAGGATGAAGTTCTCCAGAACAAGGAAACAAAGAACATGGCAAAAAGAAGGCCATGCAAATAGCGAAGGAAAGGAAAAACACAGCAATTAAATGACATGTACGGGGTTGCTTTTTTTCCCCTCAGAACTGTGAAATAACCCAATAGTATAAAATTGGGAGGGTGGGGGTGGGGAGCTCATAAATCCTGCCAGTGTATTTTGGTGTTCTTTTTTCTCTATAATTTTATGTAATTTAATTATAGTAAATCCTGCTTTTGAACCTTGTAAAGTCAACTTTTCCCAGCTCTGTTGAATCACACTGCAACTTCTACATCAGAAAATCAGATACTTAAAGCATGACGGGCTAGTGGTACAAATTCTGCCTGAGCTGTCCTAGAAATCAAACCCGTAATTTGTTTTGGTGCTCGCCACATGACTTGGATCTTCGTGTGGCCCAAAAAAAAAAAAAAATTTTTTTTTTAATTTCCAACTCATACGTGCTGTAAAGCCTCAAAGATCAAACGGTTCTGAAGCCCAGATACCATCCTCGTGATTCTCCCCAGGAATAACCCATCCAGTGGAGTAACAGAAATGGCAGAAAACATCCATGGAGCAAAGACATGCAATGGTTTTTGTTGTCCAAGTGGACTGGGGCTTTGAAAGCAAATGTTTTCAGTGATTCAAGGTATTGTGGGGGGAATCGTGCCCAGCACAATTAAGACGGAATTACATTACAATTTGTGAGTTTCTCAAGGTTGCCATTTAATACGAAATAGAACCATCATTTCTCCCAAAGCCTGCCATCAACAATCGCGCCCCCAAACTCTGCTTTGCGGAGGCAATAAACTGAGTGGCAAGGCGGCAGCAGCTGGGGCTACCGAGGCCGACTGGAGGAAGTGTGCCGACTTCCACCAGCTCGAGGACTAACACCCCTTGACACAGAGAATACTGTTTTACATCTCTCCCGCACAGGATCCTTCCAGGTAAAAGTGAGGGGTAAAGGCAGGTGTTACCCTTTCCATTTTCCAGAAGACTCTGAACAGACTCAGACTGCGAGCCTCCTGTCCTACCGTCCGGAACTACTAAGCCCAGGGCACCCTGACACCTAGTTGTCCCATGCGCTTCCAAAAAACACCTATCAATGATGAAGTTTTCCCTGGTCCACCCCCACCCCCCGCCCCAAAAGATAAAGCACAGACCCCGCACAGCGAAGGAGAAGCGCCGACCCCTCACGGTATTACAGGGCTCCCAGAAAGAGCAACAGCTGCTGCTGAACAGGATCACTCGGAAAGGCACCCCCCACACCCCCCCAAAGGCACCCCAAACACGACTTCAAGTGACAAGCTGGCCAAATCCACAACACAGTCCTCCTACAAAGCAAAGCCTTCCCTGCATAAAGTTTCCTTGCTTTCTCAAAAGCGCTGCTGAGCGATCCCAGCGACCACCGTAGTCATGCCACACCGTCAGCAGACCTGGAAACAGAAGAGACACATTTCTGCAGAAAGGAGGCGTCTCCTCCCTGCTCCCCACCCCCTAAATGGAACCGGAGCTGGGTCGGTAGCCTTCGATGGGGGACCAAAAGCTCCCAAGCGCTCACCTGCGGGGAAGCGCAGCGTTTCGGGGCGGAAGGCGGAGGCCGATCGCATCCTCCTCCTCCTCTTCCTCTTCCCCAGCCGCAGCCCAGCTCCGCCGCGGCCCCCGCCTCCGCTCGCTTCCCTCCTCCCCCGGCCGCCCCGCCGCCTGGAACCTCCCGCCCGACTTTTGACGTCACGGAGGAGGAGGAGGAGGTTCCACCCGGGCCCGTCCCTTTGTGACGTCACAATGACAACAGAACGCGGCCCGGAGCGTCCGGGAACCCGGAGCCGCGGGAGGGGGGACGGAGGGAGGAGGGGGGAGGCCGGCGCGAGGCAGGGGGAAAACGGGGGGGACGGGGAGGGGGCGCGCTGACGTCTCGCCGGCTTAACCTGTTGCTCTCGAGACTGCACTGGAGCGGGCGGGCAGGGCCGCGGGGAGCCGTCCGGGCCGCCGCCGCCATGCTCCGCCGTGCGCTCGGCGGGGGGCGCCCGCTGCAGCTGTGCGCCGCACCGCCCCC
>NW_019154132.1:14649487-14708357 GCF_002288905.1 Enhydra lutris kenyoni | reverse complement strand
CCCCTCCTAAACGGGAGGGCTACACGACGGCGTTGCGATCTTGGGCGTGCCGCCCTCCCGCGGGCCGGCCCGCGCCGAGCCCCGAGCCCGAGCCCCGGCAGCCCGGAGCCCAGCGCCGGAGCCCGCAGCCCGCAGCCCGCCCCCTACAGGCCACGCGCGCGCGCTCGCCCAGCCCCGGCCCAGCCCGCCGCGACCCCCGCAAGCCCTCCACTCCGCTGCCGGCTCGAGCACGTCGGGAACACGGGCTCGGCTCCGCGCCGCTCCCCCGCCGTCAACTCGTGCTCAGCCTCCCGCGGCCGCAGCCAACCACGGGCTCGCGGCCGGACGCCCGGACTCGACACAATCCACTGACTGCCAGCAACAAAAAAAAATCCCACCCCACACCGCTCTCCAACTTAGCGAGGTCTGGGATGGGGGTCGGGGGGAGGGGTGGGGGCGGCGGAGGCGGTTCTTGTCCAAGTTCTACCCCATTTGCTTTGTGGCTGCACCCGGATCGGACGTGCCCCGGGAAGGCGTCCACGCTCCAAGGCAAGGTTGTCTCCATGCAGTTTCTACAGCCCGAGTTTAAACTAGTCCTTTGCATTCTACCCAGCCCTCTGCAATGCGGATGTATTTTAATTCTTAAATTCTTTAGGGAACAGCTTTTTTAAGTTGAGCTTGATTATTTAACCTTGCATTTCTTTCATAGTTGAAGTTTACGTGCCTAGATTAGAATCAGCCCTCTAGAAGAGGCATTCGGCTTTTTCACTAAATGTATTTTTTTTTTTTTTTACAAAAACCACTGCCCCAAAGGTCATCTACCATTACACACATCACGCTTCTCATAAAGGGAAAATATTAACACCAATTTGTCGACTCGAGTTAAATAAAACTTTGTTATAACGTTGCATTATTCCTAGTGTATGTTCATTTGGGCTTTTTTTTTAAAAAATGGGCTCTTTGATTTAAAGCATGCAGCTAATCACCGATCACTCGAGTGCATATTTGGTTAATCCTCCGTCCCCCTCTACCCTCCCTCCCCCTAAACTTAAAAAAAAAAAAGCCATACACAAAACAAAAACACTCCCCATGCCAATCAAAACGTAGCTTGTACTATGCACAGAACAAATTTAACTATTCCAAGCCATTTAAATCTCTGAATAATCGCCCAATTTCAGAAGCCTAGTTAACAGGGATAATTTATTTGTAGTCACTTACACAGGCATTCACGTACCTACTTAGAAACATTAGCTATATTGTATGTCTTTTTCCCCTAAAACTGGAAACCATGAATTTTTAAATAAAACCAGTCCCATTATTAAAGTCAATCCCAACAAATGCATTCGCTGTAACATGATTCCCAACTGGTTTACGTTGCGAACCAAATAAGCCAAACGACCATATACATTAAATTTGATGTGCCAGTGCAAGGAACAAGATCGCCATAATCGGACCCTCGATTGCAACTTAAAGGTCTTCCAACACACACGCGTTACACGATTTTCCAAATAACATTAATAATAATAACACAAGCTCATTTGCATGCAAAGTGCAATATGGGGCCAAATCCGCCCGAGAATGCAGTTTAGTTACATTACCGCAGCCCCCCAACCCCCTCCCCAAGTACCACAAAATCCCTAGCCTTTCATCTAAAACTAGATTATGGTTGTGTCATTCGAGGTCAATTTATTCACTTGAGGTATCGCTACACCAATCTGTTTTTTCATCCAAACTAGGCAGACACGACTTTGCCTGAAAAGCCCTCTTTCAGAAAAGAAAGAAACAGCCTTATCGGACGCTGTGTTTAAAAACCCTTCAGCAGCAGAATTATCTATAAACTTGACATTCACAGCCATTGCTTAAAACTGCAAGTCAAAGGATGTGTTGTTAAGAGCACTTACGTATTTCTTCTGAATGATATTCCTCTTGGGTCTTTCCTTGCTCATTCTGAGATCCAAATGCTGATTGCAAAAGGGGACAATTGCTTCATGAATTAAAGCCGTCAGAAATTTGCAAAAAAATATCCTGGTGGTTTTTATTGTTGTTGGTGGTGGTTGATCTTGTAATCCGACTTTTCTTCCTCTTCCCCCAAAGCCCGATTCGCCTTGAAATAAATCCGAAATTGGGAAGAAAAAAAAAAAAAAGAGCCAAAGACGAACGAAGCAAACAAAAAAAAATTCACTTTAGTAAAACACTCATAATGGAAAATTTCCCCCGAAACACACACACACACACACAAAAAAAAACCGACGCCCTTCACTCCCCCCCTTTTTCCTCCAAAAACTACATCAGCGAAACGTGAAGGTCCTTAGTGTCTGATCTGTAGTTACATCTTGGAAAAGAAAAGGGAAAGATAAATAAAAAATGTTGGAAGTCACGTTTGTGCTGCAGCAGCAGTGCGAGCAGAAGAGTCAACTCCAGCGGCGGCGGCGGCGGCGGCAGCACCACAGCGAGGGCTCGCCGAGTCTCTTTTTTCCAAGCCCCCTAACCAATGAGAGAGAGGCTATCCAGCCCAACTTTAAATGGACTCTGCTTTTATACAAGTTAGGGCTCCTCGGGTAATTCCCCGACGGACGCTAGCCGAAAACTCCCACAGCTGAGCCACCAGGCGCCCGCCTACTCCGGCGCCGACCGACCCCGGCCCAGTCCGGAGGACCCCCGCAGCCCCGTCGACTAGACACCCGAGAAGCTTCGACGAACCCTTCCCGGGCAAACCCTCAGCCATCGCTCCCACGCCGAGCCTAGGAGTGGAATTGAGAGAGGCTCCCTAGCCCAATGCATGGCACGCTCGGTCGCTCCACCTCACCCCCTTCCCCAGCTTGCCGCTCACCCCACAACCGCCACACGCCAGCCCCCGCCACTGCCCTCGCGTCTACCTGCAGCCGGGCCGCTGGATACCAGTGCCCCAGGACGCCTGGCCCCGGGGAGAGCCGCCTATTCCCGGGGCACCTTAGAATAGTCCCCTTGATCTTCTGGAAGTTGTAGTCCCCCGACTACAAAATGGCTATGGCCACGGGAGCTAGGAACTACAATTCCCAGCCTGCCCCGCAAGCCTGTCACTCAACTCCCCACCCTCCTCCTCGCCCCCTCCCCCTCACCGGCCCTGCCAACAAACGCTTGGATGTGTCCCGCGTGTGACACCGCTAGAGGCTGGCTCGGGATTGGCCCGCAGAGCGTGTGGTCCGCGAGCGAGGAACTCCCCACGCCGGCCCGCCCCCGCCCCCGGGCCCCGGCCCCCCTCCCCCGGCGGCGCCCCGCCCCCACCCACGGCGCGAACCGCCTGTGGAATCGAGGAATCGCGCGCGCGCCGGCCGGAGCCGAGCGGCGGGGGAGGGACGCGAGGCTTCTAGGGGGAAGGCCTCGGAGCGTGGCGGCGCGGGGGGCGGTGGCGGCGAGGGGTTGGAGCCCGTCCTAAGGAAAACTGGGCCACGCACCAAGAGGAATCCTCGGTGCGAACTAGTTGATCGGCGGCGCCTGCTGCCTGTGCCGCGCAGCCGGTGTCAGCTCAGGACACCGCCTCGCGTATTCGCACACGGCGTGCTGCGGCCCGGCCCGGGGTAGGCTGAGGTCACCTCGGCCGGCGCCCCGCAGCCGCACGCGCTGGAAGGCCACCTCCTGGCGCGGCACGCGGCCCGCCAGCTGAGCCCGGCGTCGGGGGTGGCCGGGAAGGGCCCCGGGCCGGCCGCCTCCAGCGAGAGAGAACCCGCCCGGGACGTCCCGCTCGAGCTCTGCCCTCAGAGCCTGGCGCCGGGGGTGCCCGCGGGCGAACGAGGCTAACGCGCGGAGGGAGCCGCCCGGCCGTGCAGACTGCAGGGAAGCGTCTGGAACGCCGAGTGCGGGGAACGTGCACCGCGCGGGCCACGCGGGAGCCGCCTTCTACCTGCCTCTGCCCCCGATGTGCTTATTTAATAGCTGCCGGGAAGGAAGGAGCAGGGCCCCCGCTCTGTCTCCTCGGGCCTTCGCCTTTTCAAAAGTTCGTCAAGTCTTACGCAGCCATTGTGCATCATAAATTTCCTTGTTTTAAGTGTGGCTGCGGAGAAGTCATGTTTTAAATTACCTTCTCTCAGGCTCCCCTCCGGGTAAATGAAAAGTGGGGTCACTCACACAGGCTCATGCTCGCTGCGATATGTCTTACTCTCCTTCCCATCCCGTGGATTCTCCTTACCTTGAACGGAGAACTACTCCTCCGGCAACACAATCGGTTAGGTTTTTATGGGCCCCGGCGTTTCAGGAGGTGACCGTGGCCTAGAAAGGTCTCCGAAACGGGTGGTGAGAGACCTGGATTCAAATCACACCCTAACCCTCACTAAAAGGCGGGCCGGTGGCTTCTCCGAGCTTGTTGGCCTCGTCCGCGGATTCCGGGAGACCAGACCTTAAGGGGGGGGATTATGTAATAACATTAACTTAGCTAAAGGACCAGCCCCGTTATAGGAACCTCTCGGTAAACGAATGAAAATGCCTTTTTCAAAGGCTTTTAAATTATTGCTCTACCTTTTAAAAAAAAATCTGAATGCCTTTAAAAAAAAACAAAACAATTTTGTCTTACATTCATTTCACAATCAGAAAAATAAGTGGCCTTCTGTGCCTCGATATTGCAAAACTTGTTTGCCGGGGCCATTTGCTCGGGAGGACTCAACAGACTCCACTGTTCAGGACTGGCCACCCAAGTGACTTTATGCTTAGGTTACAACGAGGTGTTTTCGAAAGATTTTCTGATCATTACGACCTGTATACTGGAGGTCTGCGCTCCTCCACAGTGTTATGGTTTTAACCAGTTTTCTGGAGGTTTAATGTCAGATCTGTCATTCCCCAGGCAAAATATGAAAGAACAAAGGTGGGTTTCTTCTTGGTTTCCTGAGCCAGCCCTGAGGCTGGGCCGCTCTGTCCCAGGCCTGGGAACTCCCCTGCTGGGCTACCAACTTCAGGTCACCACACACACAAACTAAAAACCCTTCTAGCTGAGGCTTGAGGGCAGGGGAAAGGAAGGAATTCGCTCCTTTCCAAAAGATTTGGATAACATTCCTGTTGTTTTGCGTGAAAACGAAAACAGATCGGCCTTTTTGGTGATTTAAAGCTTTTCCTGTTGCAGAAGGCACTGTCTCCTGATGGACATCCTTTCCCCTACTACTTTGGCAAAGTTGTGTATAACCTTTCCTTTCTTTTTCCTTTTTTGTTTGTTTGTTTTCTTTGAATCTAATGGACTCTCTCCTGATGATTTTAACTCCTCACAGCACTTCTCTTGATGCCTTCCAAGTCAGGGCAGTAGGGAGGGGAAGGATGGAGGGAAGACCTCACTGGGTGCATGGCTCCTAGAGGACCTGCCAGCACCTGTCCTCATCCCTGAAGACACACAGAGAAGCCTTAAAGTCCTTTGTGAAGAAACACACAGCTGAGTACAAAAGGCAGACTTAACAGTGGATAGGGATACCCCTAAAAAGTGCTAATTCACTGGGGCACCTGGGTGGCTCAGTCAGTGAAGCGTCTGCCTTCGGCTCAGTTCATGATCCCAGGGTGCTGAGATCAAGTCCCACATCAGGCTCCTTGCTCAACGGGGAGTCTGCTTCTCCCTCTCCCTTTGCTCTTCCCCCACTGCTTGTGCTCTCTCACTCTCTCCCAAATAAGTAAATTAAAAAAAAAAAAAGTGCTAATTAGCAATAGGGAAAAACGTGCTAAAGGGAACTCAACACTTCTAGTTTCCCTAGGAACTAGGGAGTTTTGAAGGTTGAGTAGGGGTTCAGTAGTTTGAAGGAAGCCAAGCAACTCTGCAGCATGGAAGAAAAAAAAATTATAAGAACTCCAAAAACACCAAATTTATGCATAGGACACAATTTGTGTTTGGGAGTGACTAGAGATAAAATTCCTAGAGGTAAGCAGGAGCCAGGACCAGAAAGGCTCAGTATGCCAGGCAAAGGAGTTTGAACTTTGCCCAGAGCCTAAATGGAACCTTAGGATTTTCACTGGAGTTTTAAAGCAGATTTGTGTTTTTGGAGAGTAGTTCTGCCTGTATGAGAGATGAAATTAAGCATTGGAGAAAAGAAAGAGACTGGAGGCAGGCAGCCTAGAAACCCATTGCAATGTTACTGCATAAATGAGGTGAGAAATGGTTATGATCTGACCCCAGTGACAGAGGAAATACATAGAGAGCAGAGGACAAGTTGAGAAATATTTAGAATGTCAAAAGTCCAACGGACTTGGGAACTGGTTAGCTGGAGGGAATGGTAACTAACAGGGTAGAGTCTAAAATGGTTCCTTAATCTTACTTTTTATGCTCTTTTATATTTAGGTTAATTAGCTACTCTGGGAAGAATGGGAACGTGAAGGAGGGAAAGAGGAAGAGGTGGCAAATCATCAGACACAGATAAGAGCAGGCACTCACTCTTCTGGGTTCACATCTGGACAAGTGATCATATTAACATGGGCTTTCTAGCCTACCATCCAGTTTAGAATAAGAACTGACAGGGAGGGGCACCTAGGTAGCTCAGTCGGTTAAGCGTCTGCCTTTGGCTCAGGACATGAACCCAGGGGCCTGGGATTGAGTCCCACAATGGGCTCTGTAATAATCCATAGTCCTACATTACATACATATTCCCTCTTAATCCAGGAAATGGCACAGATTACCCCACCTGCTTCCAAAAACCAATCACGTGCATGGTTCTCTCAAGAAACAAGACTCCTCTTCCGCAGAAATCTTTCCCTAACAGTACGTATTTCACCCCTTTATATCGTATACTAACTTGCTCACATTCTCCAGTTTAGTCTTATGTTCCCATCTCTTCTCTCCAAATAAAAAAAAAAAGCTTTCCAAAGTCAGAGACCATGTTACCTACTTCTCCTATGCTCCCCAAAGCTCCAGAGACCTCCTAGAATTTGGAAGTATCCGGTAAATGTTTACTACTGAATATTTCACCGAAACTGTAATGGCCACTTATTTAGACCACTGGCCAGCCCTCTGGTCTTACTGTCACCTCCAATTCCATTCTGGAACACTACTACTTCCCCTCTTGCAGTATCCAAATCCAATATCGCCTTGTACGCTCTTCCCTGGCCACAGTCCTATGGCCAGTTCAGCCTGGCTGTGTGGCTTACTCATTCCTGTGTTCTCATTGCCCTTGTTACTTCAGTCACATTTTTTTTTTTAAGAGTGAGTTATTTATTTATTTATTTATTTATTTATTTATTTATTTATTTGGGAGCGGTGAAGGGGGAGGCGTGGAGGGAAGGGAGAAAATCTACAGCCGACTCCTTGCTGAGGGCAGAGACCCCTGCGGGGCTAGATCCCACACAGTGAATTCACAACCCAAGCCAAAATCAAAAGTCAGATCCTTAACTGCCTGAACCACCCTGGCGCCCCAGGCACATTTTTTAAAAATAAAAATGGTATATGTTTAAGGTGTACAACATGATATTTTGATGTGCATATTCACTTTGAATGACTGCTGCAGTTGAGCTAATTAACATACCGATCCCCTCACCTGGTTATGATCAGCCATATTTTTTGAGCTTTAAAATGTTGTTCCATGTTTTCTTGTTTTCTGATGATGTCATTTGTATATCTTGTGTCTCCTAACTAGATTGAAAGTTTCATGGAGCTGTGATTCGTCTCATAGTCCGATAACCCTTGGCAATGAGCCCAACCCCTGGATGGGAATCAGATGTTTGTAATATTAACTTTGTGAGTGACCTTAAGCCATTCACTTGACCCCTCTGGACCTCAGCTTCATCATCTATAAAACGAGAGGGTTAAATTCAATTATCACTGAAGACATTTCTGGATCCAACATGCTCTAATCTTACTTTCACCTTCGTACTGTGCTTCGTTGCTCCCCTCTCGGTGCTGGCCTCTAAGTCAGACTTAAGTAGACAGTTCTTGAGTAGGAACTGCTGGGGCAACTTTCTTTATACCTGTACATTAATAATTTTTAAATATAATCTTTATTTCTCTGTGATATCTAGTGATACATTTTTATAGTCTTTAAAGCACAGTCATAATAATACCATTTAATCCATAAAACAACCTGGATCCACATTGGTATTACCGTCCTGACTCTTCCAGTGTAAAAGTACATGTAAAGAGGTTGCAAACTGCTCAAGGTCATACACAGAGTAGGGTGACAGTGCCAGGAGTCAAATCCAGTGTTCCTGGCTCCACATCCCGCCCTGGTTTCCCAAAGCGTGATCCAAGACGCATCATTCCACGAAATGTTACTAAATATGGCTGGAAAGAAAGGCATGCTTTGACAAAATAGATGTGGAAATTGCTAGCTCACACAAAGATAACTTGATTACCGTAGGATGTTTTCAATCAATCTCAAAAAGGCATACAGTTTTCCAAACTTATTTGGCCACAGAGGCATTTTTTTAAAAGATCTTATTTATTTATGAGAGAGTGAGTGAGAGAGAGAATGAGCAGTGGGGAGGGGCAGAAGGAGAGGGAGAAGCAGGCTCCCCACTGAGCAGGGAGTAGGGACTCCATCCCAGGACCTTGAGATCATGACCTGAACCAAAGGAAGATACTTAACCCACTGAGCCACCCAGGCGCCCCCCAAGAAGTCTTTTTTTTTTTTTTTTAAGAAAGAGCTTGTGGGGGTACCTGGGGGCTCAGTTGGTTAAGAGTCCAACTCTTGATTTGGGTTTGGGTCATGATCTCAGGGCAGAGGGACTCCACACTCAGGGCAGAGTCTGGTTAAGATTCTCACTCCCTCTCCCTTTGCATTCCCACCTCACGCTTGGGCGTGCATGCTCTCAAATAAATAAATAAAACAAATCTTTAAATTAAAAAAAAAAAAAAAAGAAGTAGCTTATACCCACAGAACAGTGTTGGAGACATACTTCACCCAATAGGATGAATTTATGTTTCATAAATGATTGCTGAACTGACAATAATTCTTACCTAAGTGACTGAATACTTTATGTGAAGTTTCTAATTTTATATAGGTCTGCCTTCATAGGTGGGGGAAGGGAGTAATGAAGAGGGATGTAAAAAATAATCTTTGACTGACATCAGGTTTATAAATAACTATGAGCCAGTGTGCTGAGAAGTTAGGGGCTTCTGTTGAAAGAAGGTAGAACAGCTATTTCAAGCTGACTGAGATTTGCAAGAGTATTTTAAAACACACTAGGAGGTAAACTCAGAAGTAAACAGCCTTCTTAAGAGTGAGTGATGTCAAGGAGACATTAGTTCTTTTTGTTATTCCCTGCTTCCTGTCCCTGAATTTACAGTCTGATTTATCAAGCCTCACTAAAATGCCACAGTGTAAACCCAACACAATAAAATGATGTTTTTAAAATCTGGTTGTCAGTGGACCTTGTTTACATGAGTCACTGAAAGTCCCTGGTTCTCTGGATAATTTGAAATTTTTGGATTGTCATTACTATTCTGCTTAGACTGCCTCTCCTGTTACTGCAAGAGACCTGGCCCTGATTCAGAAACTCTGGTAAAGGAGCCAAGACGGGAAACCTGCAGTTCCTAAGAATAGAAGTTACTGTTTATAATAATACTGTACTCTGTGTTTAGGGGGAAAAAATCTTAGGAGCGATCAACTAATCCACAGGAAATCATTAGGAGGAAACTGAGTCACAGAGGTTACCGGGCTCCCTTACGTTGGCAGGGATAGTGGGGGAGGAGTCGTATTCAAGCGGACACTTTCTCTTGCGAGTGAAAGAAGCCCCAATGAAAATGGCTACCAGAAAAATGGGGGGGAGCGGGGTGGGGTCCACCTAGCTGGGAAGTCCAGGGTCAGAGTTTCAGGGATACAAATAATGTCCATCTTTCTACCCTCCCTCCTTCCTTTTAGTTCTCTCTCCATTCACCTTTACATTTCCTCCTCCTGTCGGCCTCTCTGGCCCCTCCATGCAGCCAGTGAGGATAGCCTCAAAGAAAACACTTCTTTCCCACTGGGAGTGTGGGGGGTAGGGCAGAGGTGGTTATCAGAAGGAGTGGAAGGAAAATACTCTGGGCTGCAAAAAAGGGACCACGATCACACCCACCGCAGAACATTCGTTCTTCAACCTGTCCAAGCCTCAGCCCTGGGCAGGTAAGAGAACAGTGCCCTTTCACCAGTCAGGAGCCTAAGGAGTCTTGCTCTCTGCTGCCTGGGGCTGCACTCGTTCAAGCCCACTTCCAAAAAGTTTACGTTTTTCACAGACACAAGGCTCACACCAAGATGCTGCTTGATCTTCCTATCAGACACTTCCGCCCACAGCTCCAAGGCATCCATGTGCGGATCAACAAAAACACAGCCAACCTCCTGCAAAACCGTAACGTCTGCCAAGATTATATTGTTTTTTTTCCCCAAAACCTAAATGTTTCTAAAACCCCAGATTCACCTACATCTTTACAGAAACCTGGAGCGATCTCCCTTTCTGATCCCACACACATACACACACACACACAGTAAAACATCATAAAAAAACTCAGACATCAGCAGTTACACTATGACGGAAACTTAGTGGATTATTAATTTCCAGATGTTTGTCTTCCTCTCAATTGTCAAGGATTCACTGAGAGAAAACATTTGTTGAACATTTATTAAGGACGCAAAATTAAACGCAGACCTTGTCCTCAAAGCATGCTTTTTGTGCACTAAGAATTTTGTCCCTTGTAACAAGAAATGGCAAGGAAGACAAAAGGCCTGGGAAGACATTTACAGGTAGAAGTGGGGGTGGGAGGACCTCTAGGCTCTACTCAGCTGAGGGCTGGCCATGAGTTGCTCTGGTCTTGATCCTGACAGTGGTCCCCATTCCTTAACTCCAAACCTTGTCCACTTATCCCTCAACCCTAAGGCTCATAGATGCCAACCAAGGACCCAGAAGTTCAGCAACCTCCACCCCCATTTTTTTTCTTGCCTTCTAACTTATATTTGTTCATTCTTTCATTGGTCTGTTTATTAATCCAAAGAGTACTTGAGAAGGGCTTCCAGTGCTCCCTTCTCCATGCTCTCCCTTCTGTTCATCCTTGCAGGCCTCCTGACTGAGCAAAGCAGAGCTTCTGTTGCCTTTAGCCCAGCTGTCCTCGAGTAGGAAAAGCAGCCAGGGTGGGACAAGGGGAGAAGCACGGACTGTCAGGGAAATCCAGAGAACTTGAGACAAGACAAAGGAACCCGGATTACCAGAATCTGGCCTTTGCTTTTACAAAATGACCCTGTTTTTAATGTATGTGTGTATGTTCCTGTGGGTAAGATAAGGGAAGAAAGGCTTCTAAACTGGTGTCTAGCATCTAGAGAATTTGGGGCATGTATGATTCTAGATAAATACAGGTATCAAGAGAAAAACTATAAAACCAGGGTGATTGTTTAACACAGGATGGCTTGATGGCAAGATTATGCTGGGAATCTGAAGGCTTGAGGTTTAGTTTCAGCTTTTTGTGACCTTGGACCAGTCACTTGGCTAGGCCTGCCTTCGTTTGTGAAAAAAAGGAACTGACCTAGAGGTTCCCTGAAGACCTTTGCAAATGTAACATTCTGTGATTACATACAAAACAATATTAATCTTGGTAATCGGTGATCATACCAGTTTTATACAACACGGTTAATGTTGTTGTAAATTTTTAGTACCAGCAGTGAATTCTTAGTGCATAAACTATGGACATGGTTTATGCAGTGTTCATAGACTCATAGTACATAAACAGACATCCTTATCAGAAACGTCAGGGAAGGAAAGCCAGGGAGGGAGGGAAAGATGAGGGAGGGGAGGAAGGGAAGGATGGGGGGAGGGGACAAACATTAGTCACAGTCATGCTTTGGACACTCTGTGTGGATCAATATTTTTGAAGATGAGACTAGAGTCCCATTCGGTAAGGGAATCCGTAACTCTCAGGCAACCTAGGACCCAGACTTGGTCCCCTGGGTTCCTCTCGACGTAGAAGGCAGGAGAAACCATGAGGAAGGAGGCTAGATTTTCTGAAGTTACTACCAAGTCGATCCTTGGAGAGTTCTCCGCCACGTCAATTGCCTGCACCTGTGCCAGGCTTTCCAGGTGTCAGACATAGATGATCAGGATCACATTCCTCACACTTACAAAGCACCTAGCACTTACCTAGCAAAGTATCTATCACAGAGTGGAGAAATTGCTTCTTAAATAAATGAATGGAATTTGGCACTGTGCCAATTATCATCTTGTTCACAAATAATTCCCTGTGCATCTGGAGTGCTCTTTCAAATGGGTCAGCTCCACCAAGCATTTGCAATTATAGAGGAAGTGAAACTGTTTGACAAGTGGCATTTAAAAGAGCTCCATCTTTGCTTTCCAGCCAGCACTTGTCTTACAAAATGTCCAAAGAAGGGAGGACGCAACAAGAAATTACCGAAATACTTCAGTAGTGTAACAAGCCCAGACATCTTCATATGGTGAGTCTAAAACTCAAGACCAGTATAGATACATTCATCTGACAAGTGGTATTTGTCTGCTGCTGTTATGGACTGAATGGTGTCCGCCTTCCCCCTAAAAATTAACCTGTTGAATGCCTACCCCTCAGTACCTCAGAATTGTTTGCATTTGGAAGTAGGGTCTTTAAAGAGGTCATGAAGTTAAAATGAGGTCAT
The DNA here is from genome assembly GCF_002288905.1 of Enhydra lutris kenyoni. Classification (NCBI taxonomy): domain Eukaryota; kingdom Metazoa; phylum Chordata; class Mammalia; order Carnivora; family Mustelidae; genus Enhydra; species Enhydra lutris. Next base: position 14,695,839 of record NW_019154132.1, on the reverse strand, counting down.
TGGGGTGAGCCCTAATCCAGTATGGCCAGGGTCCTTACAAAAGGGGAAATTGGGACGGACACACACAAAAGAGGGAAGACCAGGAGGGGAAGGAGAGAAGGCGGCCATCTTACAAGCCAATATGAGAGGCTTCAGAAGAAATCAATTCCACTGACACCTTGGTCTTGGACTTCTAGCTTCCAGAAGTGCGGGGAGAATACATTTCTGTTGTTTAAGCCATTCGGTCTTTGGTACTTTGTAATGGCAATGCCAGCAAAGTAATACAGTTGCCTTGTAAATTAAACCTTTGATATATGGAAATAAAACTAACTGGTGACCCGTAAGGGCCTGATGTTGTTGTTTTTCTAGTCACGGGGATAGGTTGTGTGGCTCTATTTTCCCTCCCACTTATGCTGAGACATAAATTTTCAAGATGATATTTGAGATTAGGATCCTCCATTGAAGATACTCCCAGCCCTCGGTCTCTTAGCCATGGTCTTTCTGGGGAACATGGGTATGGGGAGTGTAGTGGGGAGGGTAAGAAATGAAGTTCTTACTTCTCTGTGTTGCGGCCCAAGGATGGGTCTGATATTTACAGCCAGCACAAGGGCTTAAGAAAACTACCTTGTTCTTCCCAAGAACTAGAAACATCCATTGGCTATTTAAGGGGTTTTTCCTGCTAAAGAATAGGAAGGAAGGGTTTCAAAAAGATAGAATTACTTTCTCTGACTAAAAATTTTCTTTTCCTACCCCAGTTTTTAAATAAAGAAACAGCCAAAGTATTTCATCTTTCTGGTTTAGTAAATGGGTTTATACTGTGATAGCATGTTATTTAAGCACAATTTAAATGTCTATAATTGTTGACATAATTTTAAAAGCCCAACAGGTATGGCCTTCACATCCCCCAAAGTAACTGTTATATATCGACAGCCCAAATTATTATCTAGGTGAAGAGAGGCACTTAATAAAATACCTAATTTCTCAAATCTGTGGTCAAGGTTGACCACAGATCATTTGCTGCCCTTTTAGGTAGTTAATTGGCCTACATAGTTAGAGTTCTACTATTAGAATAACATTCTTGAGAAGAAAAGAAAATGTATCCCTTTGGGAGAAGGCCCTCCAAGATCTGGGGATCTATTTTTAAATGAAAATTCTATGAAAGAGTTTTTAAACCATTATTAATCATTAATACATTAGCATGAATTAAGTATCAGAGATTAGTGAGCCAGACTTCTAGAAAGGTCTAAGGAAACAAAATGAGGAAGTGTTGATGATGTATGTAAGGTTCTTCCACTTTAGAATAGGCAAGAATCTTCAGAACACTTGTTTGAAATGCAGATTCCTAGCCACTAGGCTAGAATTCTCCTTTAGTAGTAGGTCGAGGGTGCGGTTTAGGAATTTGCCTTTAAACAAGCACTCTGGGTGTTTCTTCTGTGGTCCATTTTATGCTGGAAGGTTTAGAGAAACACTGGCCTCCATGATGCCCTCCTGGTTCTCTGTCATGCGTTGTCCAAGCCTTTAAAGATGGATCTCCTACAAGCCTCATTTAGTCATTCAGAGAGTCCCTGGCTTTTAATGTCCCCGGGATCACAATTATTCCCTATGGACCAAGCACCCTAAAGTGACTGGAAATGTGTTACTTACTGACTGCTGACACTATCCGGTTAGAACGGGTGTCTAATTAGATCTGGCGTCCAAATTCTAGAACCTCTTGCGCTCTGGTTAGACTCTATGTTGAGAGGGGAGTCTAAACCAGATACAGAGTCTGAGTCAGGTTCTGTCTGGGGAGGTTTAGCTCAATGTTAGCTCTTTGGGGAAAGAAGCATTAAGAGAAGCAGGGGGTAAGGAATCCAGAAAGAGAAGGTAAAAGAATGCCAGAGATTTCTTTTAGGTGAGTCCTGCTTATAGACAGAGTTGTTTCTTACACTTTTCTGGCAGTACAATGTATTACAAATATCTTTTATATCTCATCTCTCTTATTAATAAAAAGAAGGAGTTATCGCATGCTCTAGTATGGATTTTGATGAGGCAAAAAAAATTGGAAACATAAAAACCAACTAAAAGGAAAAGCAGTCGAGAAACACAGGTATCATTGTAGATATCCTGTAGCAGGCAATACAGATAAATTCCTGAAATTTTGACTATAAAGCAGATTCTGCACAATTAGCTTTGTGCTAATTTGCTAACTTCTCATTAGAATACTGCAAATGCATTCTTCTTTTTTTTTTAAGATTTTATTTATTTATTTGACAGAGAGAGATCACAAGTAGACAGAGAGGCAGGCAGAGAGAGAGAGAGGGAAGCAGGCTCCCTGCTGAGCAGAGAGCCCGATGCGGGACTTGATCCCAGGACCCTGAGATCATGACCTGAGCCGAAGGCAGCGGCTTAACCCACTGAGCCACCCAGGCGCCCGCAAATGCATTCTTCTGAAAAATGATTTCAGTATACACTTGTACAACAGCCTCCTCATATCCAACATCTAAGTACCCAGTCCACCCTTCTACACACTCTGGCCTATCATCTTAAAATACACATAACCATTCCCTTCCTCAAAACCCTAGATTGTGCCCTAATCCATGAAAACTGTCTATGATGACCCACAAGACTATTACAACTCCCAGCACTAAGTGACCAGTACAGGGCTTTGCCGCACTCTGTCAATGCCTTCAGGCCCAAGACCAGTCCAAGGGACTCTTCCTTGCCATCTCCATACTCTACTTGTTCAGCTTGAAAATCACCAACTCCAAGCTACCATGTTCTTCACATCTCCCCCTTACTTTGTCCTACTTTGAAAAAGTGATTTAAAAACAAAACGCTTTGGGGGCCCCGGGCTAGCTCAGTTGGTGGAACATGTGACTCTTGATCTTGGGGTATGGGTTTGAGCTGCACATCGGGTGAGCAGATTACTTTAAAAAAAAAGAGAGAGAGAGAGATTACTTTAAAAAAAAAACAAAACCTTAGGGACACCTGGGTGGCTCAGTGGGTTAAAGCCTCTGCCTTAGGCTCAGGTCATGATCCCAGGGTCCTGGGATCGAGCCCCACATCAGGCTCTCTGCTCAGTAGGGAGCCTGCTTCCCTTCCTCTCTCTCTGCCTGCCTCTCTGCCTACTTGTGATCCCTGTCTGTCAAATAAATAAATAAAATATTAAAAAAAAAAACAAAACTTAGGGACATCTGGGTGGCTCAGTTGGTTAAGCACCTGACTTGGGCTCAGGTCATGATCTTATGGTCCTGGGACTGAGCCCCAGGTTGGGCTCTGCATTTAGCAAGGAGCCTGCTTCTCCTTCTTCCTCTGCCTCTCCCCCGCAGCTCGTGCTCTCTCACTCTCTCTCAAAGAAATAAATAATATCTTTTTAAAAAATCCTCAAAAGTAACAAAATAAATAAAAACAAAATTCTTTTAATTCCCTCACCCTCCTTCCCACAAAATTACTCAACAGAGTTGCTAGTCAAGAGTACACCTCCTTGGGACGCCGGGGTGGCTCAGTGGGTTAAAGCCTCTGCCTTAGGCTCAGGTCATGATCCCAGGGTCCTGAGATAGAGCCCCACATCAGGCTCTCTGCTCGGCGGGGAGCCTGCTTCCCCTTCTCTCTCTCTGCCTGCTTCTCTGCCTACTTGTGATCTCTGTCAAATAAACAAATAAAATCTTAAAAAATATATATTTAAAAAAAAAAAAGAGTACACCTCCTGTCCTTTTCACCCTCTGCTTTCTTGGTTTCTGTGTAACTCTTCTCTCAACATCCCATATTTCCAGAGTGCAAAGCCATAAGTGGCTACCACTAGTGGCTACCATTTGCAACCGTGCAACTCTACAGATTCAAGCAGAGTCATTTATTATTATTTATGTACTCTTGAGCCCAAGTTCATGAATGACAGCCATGACCAGGAAAGGTGGGAGGTGGGTAAGAGTTCCCCTTTTGGTCTGTCCTGAGACTTTCCCGGTATTAACACTTAGAGTCCCATCCATATCCTGGAAAACCCCTCAGTGCTGGACACACCATCAAGGCTGGTCAGCCCAGCTTAGAAGGACATTCAAGACTTCAAGCCCCACGAGGGGAGAGCCTCTGGTTCCATTCTTAACCGCATATCAAAATGAAGGGCAGAACAGGCCCTCGGTAAATATTTTCAGAATGACATTCCATGAATGTCCACCAAACCAGACTCCTCTCCTTGTCCCCATACCTCTGAACACCCTTGAGAGGACACACATGACATAAATTCCAGGTATCAGCAGCCACTATCATGCGTTAGGGCCTCCACCAAAGGTCTTTTTCCAATCAAGTCACCTTTCCAGGACTCCCAGGAAATTCTTCCAGTTCTCACCAGTCTTTGCCAAAAGCGTGTAAGTCTCAGTACAGCCACGGAGGCAAATCTTTCCATAAGGGTGATTTTTAAAGCCAGCTGCCGTGGAGAATCATGGGAGTGGCCCAACTTCCAAAATCCAAGGTTAATAGGCTGTGAATTGCCACTTTCTTCGCTCATTGTCTGTGCCTCAGCAGTTCCTTTAACCCACTGTCATTCAGCTTGGGGAGGAGAAGAAAGTGGGAATCGCAGGAGCTGCGAGGGGGCAGCCAACAACAATGCCCTCTCCTCCCCGCCTCCCCTCCCCCCCACCCCACTTTCCCCCCAAAAGCACCAGGCATTCAGTTATACAGTAGATATTTATATAGCCTACCCGATGCGGATTCAAATTTATTTCCAAGTCATTAGGACCAATCACTCACCTTTGGGCCCCATAATATCATTTGTTCTCTGCCGAACTGATGGCTTTTCCTGTCACCAATACGATAAATCCTTCGAGGGGCTGCTCAGTCGCGTTTAAACTGATACCGATTGTCGCAGGGTTGGGACAAATAAATGAATGGGCTGAGTCATGAGGTGTAGTTCTCACGGACGATTCCTGCCATTTGAAAATCATTCAGTCCCACTGAGGGAAAAGTTCTGACTGGGAAGGGCCTAGCGTGAATGCTGGGACTATTTATTTCCTTTAATTTAACCAAGACCTGGAAGAAGGCAAATATTTTCTTTTGCCTTTATTGTTGCCATTAAGGATCCTGTTTTCTTTCTCCCCTGGCCTTCACAGATGTATTGAATTACACTCTGGGTCTAACCCTGTGCTAGGGTTTGAGGCAGTTAGAAAAAAATGCTAAAATCGTCCCTGCCCTGTGGGAGAGTACAGTGTGCCTGAAAGAGAAGACCGGCACCCAAGAGAAAAAGTACCAAAGGATAATGTTCCATCATGTCCGTGACTAGGTTCCTAAAATGACCCCGTCCAGGGATCAGAATCCGCTGGATTCAGACTTGCCAGAAAGGCGCACTGTTGGGCTCTGTCCCGGACCCCCTGACAGAAATCTGGGGGCAGTGCCCTGCATTTCAGCAAGTCCTTTGGGGAACCCGGTTTCTCACCAGGTTTGAGAGCCTCTGCTATAGACGGTCTCTTGCCAGAGGGGTCTGGGAGTGTGATATGAAAAACAGAAAGGAACACAAACAAACTTTGGCCTGCCCACTCCTCCCTGGACTTCAATTTCCCAAAGTACCAAGTACATCTCTGTATAAATAACTCTCTTCACAACTATAGATTTTTAAAAACTGTTTGCGTTAATAGGTATTTATTTGTGATGGCCTTAGCTCCTTTCATTAGGACACAAGCCCCATAAGGCAGAAATCTCGCTTCCATTTCCTTCCCTACTCTTGACAGTATGTTGAAAAGAAAAGTTGAACATGTTTCTTGTTGTCCCTGGATTTTGTATTTGTCCATGGTTTGTTAAATAAACATTAAGGGCCTGTAATGTGGCTGATATTGATACGGAAGGGAGTAAAACGTCACATAAGAAATGATCTTTGCTCTTAAGAATCTGGTTAGAACAAAAATACGTCCTCAAGAAAAATTAAATAACAGCACACGGTGGCATATGGTTAAGTACAAATAAAGATGTAGATTAGATTAATAAATGCCAGAGGATTCAGAAAAGAGGGAGAGATCCTGCAGGTCCAGAAGGCTTCCTAGAAGGGGCTGGGCTTGAGCAGGATTTACAAAAAGACTGCGAGGTGTAGGCTGGCCCAAAACGCTGTGGAAAGAGAAGGGTGGGACAAAGGCACTGGGGTGGCCTGTAGCATGGATCTGTAGAAGCATACGGATTCCAGCAGCCTGGGGTCTAAGACCCCTGCTGCCGAGGTGCCCAAGAAGTGGGGAAGGGTTGGAGCGGAAGATGGAGTGTATGCGGGGTCTGAAGAGCCATGAACGCCTGCTTCACTTAGAACCTTTCCCTTAAGTGTGTGTTTTGTTTTGATTAGGGAATAGGGCACATGATGAAGAGAGTAGACTGAGAACCTTGTGCAGAAGGAATTGGAGGCAGGAAAGGAAAGGAAAAATACTCAGGGGCACCTTGGAGGCTCAGTCGGTTAAGTGTCTGCCATAGGTTCAGGTCATGAGTCCACTTCTCCTTCTCCCTCTGCCCCTCCCCCTCTGCTCGTGTTCTGTCTCTCACTTTCTCTCAAATAAATAAATAAATAAATAAATCTTTTAAAAGAGAGAGAGAGAAAGAGAAAGAGAAAGAAAAATACTCAGAAGGGGCTCCTGCAGTAGGCGCAGACATTCCACTCCATTTATGGGGTGCTTGCTCTGATGTCCTGAGTCAGACAGAGGGCTCGTCCCTGCAGGAGCTCACCGTCTAGTGATGGGAGACGGGCTATTCTAATACCACTCCATTTATACTACCATGGAAGAGTTGATAGGCTGAGCTATCAGGGAAGGCTTCCAGAAGGAAGGGACACTAGATGGGCCAAGTGGAAAGGCTAAGTGGAGTTAGTCAGGTGCAGAAGGTAGGAGAGGGAGCAGCAGACAGAGGGACAGAGAGCACAGGGGACACTGCAGGAGCGGCAAGCAGATTAGCTTTGGGCAAAGGTGGACGTGAGCAAGGGACCTAAGGTGAATCTTGGGGAAACGGGCAGGAGCAAGATCATTAGGGATTTACAGGAGAGACTCTTAGGGCTCACTTAAAAGCTGTTAGGGGCACCTGGCTGGGTCAGTTGGTAGAGCGTGCAACTCTTGATCTCAGGGCTGAGTTCGAGCCCCATGTTGGGTGTGGAACCTATTTAAAAACAAACAGATAGGGGTGCCTGGGTGGCTCAGTGGGTTAAAGCCTCTGCCTTTGGCTCAGGTCATGATCCCAGGGTCCTGGGATCAACCCCGCATTGGGCTCTCTGCTCAGCAGGGAGCCTGCTCCCCCCACCCCTCTGCCAGCCTCTCTCCTACTTGTGATCTCTGTCTGTCAAATAAATAAACAAAATCTTAAAAAAAAAAAAACAACAGATAAATAAAAAGACAAAAGTTTAGGGGGCGCGGGTGGCTCAGTTGTTGTGTCTGCCTTCGGCTCGGGTAGTGATCCCAGGGTCTTGGGATTGAGCCCTGCAACGGCTTCCATGCTTGACAGGAAGCCTGCTTCTCCCTCTCCCACTCCCCCTGCTTGTGTTCCCTCTCTCACTGTGTCTCTCTCTGTCAAATAAATAAATAAAATCTTAAAAAAAAAAAAAAAGATGAACGTTTAGGAGTAAGAGGAAATCTTTGAAGGCACCGGGCTGGCTCAGTTGGTAGAACATGTGACTCGTGATCTCAGGGTTATGAGCCGGAGCTTCATGTTGGGTCTAGAGATTATTAAAAAAAAAAAAAAAAAAAAAGAGAGAGAGAAGCTGTCAGAGACTGTGACATGCCAGGAGAGCAGTTTGAAGACGGCACTCTGATGGGGCATGGAAAGGAGGGAATATAGCAGGAAATGTAGAGGGGTGAAGGGCGACAGGCTAGACCCTGCGGGGAGAGGACAACAGTGGGGATGTCAAAAGTTTTGGAATGGATCAGCAAGACTTGGTGACAATGGTTATGTGAGCTGGGGGACAGGGAATGGTCAAGACAAAAGACAACCAGGGGTGCCTGGCTGGCTCAGAAGGGCACGTGACTCTTGATCTTGGGGTCATGATTTCAAGCCCCATGTTGGGTGTAGAGCTCACTTAAAAAACAAAACAAAACTTTAAAAGAAAGATAAAAAGCAAACAAACAAAAACACCTCAGTTTTTTGAGCTTGGGCAGCTCAGAGAGTGCTGTTACTGTTGAGAGAAATAGGGAAGTTAGGAGGGGAAACCGGTTTTTGGAGGGGAAACTATGGGTGCGGAAAGATGATTATTTCAGTTTTGGGACACGTTATGTTTTCTCTCTTCAGCTGCTTTGTTTGGTTTCTGTAGTTGTTCCTTCTTCCCTTAAAACTTAGTTTCAGTGCTTAGAGGGGGGAAAAAAAAGAGCCCAGTTTTGTATCTTGCACAAGATCTAGGTGCATCTATTTTTATAACTTAAAACTACCCAAGAGGCTAAGGAATCAATAGACAACTGAGTTGCTCCAGATTTTAAGTGCCAAGAGCCAGGGCGAGGAGGTGCTCCAAGAGAGATGGTTTCATTCTTGTCATCTCTGGCCGCAGGTAAAGGTTCATTCCGCTTGGGAACCTCACTTGATTGGCTAGACTTTTGTTTTTCTGAAGAAGTCCTTACTCCAAGAATCAGGGCTTCCCGATGGACCTGTTTGACTAGAATCACGGGTCTCTCATCCAGGACCATCCTGGATCAGCATCCTCAAGAAAAAGCTTTCAAAACAGACACAGATTTTTACTCTCTCCGGGGACAGGAAGCTTTTCGCAGCCTCCTAGACATTCACCTACCTCAAGTATTTTAGAATCCTACTCCAGCTGGTGGCTGACGCTACCTGTCAGAGAGAAAATAGGTCAGCCTGACTCTCCTGATGGCTGAAGTAGAGAAAGTCCCAAGGTGTGGGGTCAAGGCAGGACAGAACCGCCTGACTGACCCTGGCTCCTCTCCACAGGGTGGGGGAGGGGTTTGGGCAGAGCCAGCGGGAGTGGGGCCAGCTGACCTACCTGCCTCCTGACAAACTCTTTCAAGCCACCAGCCATGCTGTCTCATAGACTCTCACAATGCAGAGTGTCCCTGACTGGCCTCTTTAAACCCAATAAATTTCACTTTGATTTCTTTTCTTTTTTTTTTTTTTTAAAGATTTTATTTATTTGACAGAGAGAGATCACAAGTAGGCAGAGAGGCAGGCAGAGAGAGAGAGAGAGAGGGAAGCAGGCTCCCTGCTGAGCAGAGAGCCCGATGTGGGGCTCGATCCCAGGACCCTGAGATCATGACCTGAGCTGAAGGCAGAGGCTTTAACCCACTGAGCCACCCAGGTACCCCCACTTTGATTTCTTGAAGTCAAAATAATCCTACCTGAGCGCTTTCCTTAGCAGGAATGGAGCTCTTTCTGCTGAAAGATAGACTTCATCTAGGAACCAGAATGATGTTCTTAAGCTGGGTTTTGATGGGAGTAGGGGGAGCTAGCTGCTCTGAGATCAGGAAGGAACCCTGGTGTTCTTTTTTTTTTTTTTTTTTTTTAGATTTATTTATTTATTTTGAGAGAGAGAGAGAGCGCGCGCTCATGGTGGGAAGGATAGAATCTCAAGCCGACTCTGCACTGAGTGGGGAGCCCAAAGCAGGATTAATCTCACGACCCTGAGGTCATGAACGGAGCCAAAACCAAGAGCAGGATGCTTAACTGACTACATCACCTATAGGCGCTCCTCTGGTGTTAGTCGTGACTCCTCTCTTAGTTCTTCTCTTGGTCCCAACTGTTGTTGACCTAATTCTACCACCATAAAGCCCTCTTCACTTCTCTCCATCTTTACCATTAGCCTAGATCTTCAGTTCTCACCCATTTCTCTGTGACACCCTCCAAACCGGGATTCCTGCCATCATCGTTCCTGCCTAGCTCCAGGCCATTTCCTGCAGTGAACAGAGACTGGTCTTCCCACTGGACCAATGTGGTTCTGCCCTGTGGTGGACTGTCTGCAAAGGCGGCCACCAGCTGCTACTCTAATCCTCGGATGTGCACTCTTCCCACAAAGTGCTAGAATCTACTTGCCCCTCTCTTGACTCTGGGCCTTCCGATCTTAACCAACAGAATGTGCTAAGTGGTAGAAGTGATATTCTGGGATTTCTAAGCCCAGGGGAAAAGGGCCCAGCTTGTTTTCCTTCCTTTGGAGTCACCTGCCATGGACAGAAGTTTGGGCCAGATTACCAGATGATGAGAGACTAGACGAAGAGGCAGAGGACCAGTCAGCCCCCACATATTGCAGCACCAGATACGTGTCTGAGGCCCTGTGAACATTCTAGCCCTAGCGATCTCGGAGTCTCCAATCCCGATCAACCCGGGCAACCCCACCCTGGCCTGCATCACAGGGAGCAAAGGAGATCCATCCCTGTCAAGCCCCGTCCAAATCTCAGAATCATGAGTGGGTAAATGCGTCCCGTTGTTTCAAGTCACTAAGGTTTGGCACTGTTTGTTACACAGCAGTAGACAGCTGAAACAGGTGCTGTCCCTCCAATAAAGTCAGCTTCCTTTAAAATCATGCTGGCCAGGTCCTTGAGTCTTCAGCCTCATGGATCGTCACCCCACCAAGTTTTCTCCTGTAGGCCTCTGCACACTTATCTCACTTATCTCGGTCTTCCTTCCTAGCCCCACCCCCAGCCACCCACCAGCTTCCTTTGCCCAGGAAACACCACTTCTTCCAGGAAATCTTTGATTCCTTGAGACTAGGCTGGGGGCCTTACTGGGCTTTCAGTCGCTCCTGTATTTACTTTACAGTATCACTTAGCAGGTCACATTATAACGGCCAGAGTACTTACTCGCCTCCACCATCACACATTTAACTCCATGAAGGTGGGGACTGTCTGCCTTATTTATTTATTTATTTATTTATTTATTTATTTTAGGTAAGGTCTATGCCCAGTGTGGGGCTTGAACTCATGCTCCTGAGATGAAGACTTGCACGCTCCACTGACTGAGCCAGCCAGGTAACGCTGTCTGCCTTTTTTTTTTTTTTTTTTTTTTTTTTAATAAGTGTATCCCTTATTGCTGGCAGACTACATGACACAGTATGTGCTATTCAACGCTTGATAGGTGAATGAATGAATGGCCAACTGAATAAGGGATTAGAACTATGGCATATTCTTTTTAGACTTGATCATGTCATCCTTCCCTATACCATCCCCCATCAGCCCTAGCAGAATATTATCTTCTAAAAGCTTTGTTTCAGATTCTCTGAATCTTAAATTTCTACACTTTATCTCAGCCGTCTCCGAAGGGACAGTAAATGCTGTTCATGATGATGAATCCTGGGATACAATGAAGACTTGAAGTGATGAGTTGTCAGAGATTAAAGTACAGTCTTAATTTTTAAAAAATTACTAAGCCAATTCATGGCAATCTACAACCACAGTGTTAAAAATTCTCAAACAACTCAGAGGCCCCTGGGTGGCTCAGTTGGTTAAGCACCCGACTCTTGATCTCAGCTCAGCCCTTGATCTCAGGGTCATGAGTTCAAGTCCCACACCCGGCTCCACACCTAGGGTGGAGCCTACTTCAAAAGAAAAAAATATATATTTTCAAACAACTCAAACATTTGTACACACTGGCTAAGAAAAACATCCCTTGCTTTTGTAAATGTTTTTACTTTTTCCAGAGGTGGATCCTATACCTATTACCCATTTAATTATTTATCTATTTATTTTTATTAACATATAATGTTTTATTTGCTTCAGGGGGACAGGTCTGTGAGTCATCAGTCTTACACAATTCACAGCACTCACCACAGCACATACCCGCCCCAATGTCCATCAGTCAGCCATCCCATCCCTCCCACTCCACACCACCCAGCAACCCTCAGTTTGTTTTCTAAACCTATTTGATTTTTTTTTTAAGATTTTATTTATTTATTTGACAGACAGAGATCACAAGTAGGCAGAGAGGCAGGCAGAGAGAGAGAGGAGGAAGCAGGGCTCCCTGCTCAGCAGGGAGCCCAATGCAGGGCTCAGACCCAGGACCCCGAGATCATGACCTGGGCTGCAGGCAGAGGCTTAACTCACTGAGCCACCCAGGTGCCCCTGAACCTATTTGAGTCTTACCACAGTTCTATGAGGTAAATAGAAGAGGTGGTTGCAGTGCATTTCTCTTTCACAGGTTTGAAAGCAGAGGTTATAATGGGTCTCCAGGGCCATACAGCTGGTTGGTGATACATGTGAGGTAGGATCTCGGTCAGTAGAGCACGCCACTCTTGATCTTGGGGTCTTGAGTTTGAGTCCCACGCTGGGGGTAGAGCTTACTTAAAAACAAAAAGAAAAAACATGTCAGATCAGATCCATTCCACTGATAGTTAACTAGCCTGCCGCTCTCGCCCCATATGGTCTCTGTAACAATAGTAGGAAAGTCCAGTTTATTGAATAACTGAAAGTTGCACTTGACACTTGTCTGTTTCTTTATAGTATTTAGTTGCTGAGATTTCCTTTCCATTGCTTTTTAAAAACTCACTTTTTATGATGGAAAAAAAATTTTTTTTTTAAGATTTTATTCATTTAGTTGACAGACAGAGATCACAAGTAGGCAGAGAGGCAGGCAGAGAGAGAGGAGGAAGCAGGCTCCCTGCTGAGCAGAGAGCCCAATGTGGGGCTTGATCCCAGGACCATGGGATCGTGACCAGAGCCGAAGGCAGAGGCTTTAACCCGCTGAGCCACCCAGGCGCCCCTATGATGGAAAATTTTAATAGATAATAACATAACCATATGTAATACTGTGACAAACCCTCACGTACCATCCCCCAGCTTCCACAATTATCCCTATTTTGCCGTTCTTGTGTCAGTTATCCCCTCATTTTTTTTCCTGGCATATTTAAAAATAAATCCCAGACATCATTCCATTTTACCCATAAATATGTCTCTCTGTCTATATATGTATATGGAGATAATATAAAGACATATATAGATTCCATATATATGTATGTAGATGAGGGGCCTTTTCTCTCTGTCTAAAACATAACCATAGTACCATTTCACACCTACCCAAATCAGCAATGATGCTTGAACATCATCTAATAAACTGTTAATATTCATTTTTCCCCTGGATTGCCCTTTTGCAGTTGGCTCATTCAAACCAGATTCTGAACATATTCCACACGTTGACATGTCTCTTATGTCTCTTTCAATCTTTTTTTGGGCAGGGGCATCATTTATTTGTTAAAGAAACCAGTTTGCTTGTCCTGTAGAATTCCCCAGGAGCTGGTCAGAGGCATCCTCACGGACATGAAACACTATGTTTTTATATAATGCATTATGTGTAATTCATCCATGCAAATCAAACCTATTAGAACACTTTACGAACACTGTATTACAAATATTAAACACTTCCACATTTAGCAAGATTTTATTGAGCATCTACCCTGTACAGGCTTCTCTTTGTAATCTCTCAAGTAATGCATAACAGCTCCCACACGAGAAGCTTTGGTCCGATCTTCATGTCGTCTTCTCTATTTCTACACCATAGATTTCACCAAAGAAAAAAAAAAAAAAAAAAAAAAAAAAAATCCTGCTAACAAATTCAGACTTGTCACTTATTCTTTTTTTATTTTATTTTTATTTTTTATTATCTCTATACCCAACATAGGGCTTGAAATCACAATCCCAAGAACAAGAGCCTCACGCTCTGCCAGCTGAGTCAGCAAGGCACACCTTGTCACTTACGCTTCCTTAGTTTCTATCATCAGTATTCTAAAACCTTCTCAATCCAGTCTGAGTTCCTACAGCGGATACCAGCTGGATTGTAAGCTTTATGTAAGCTTTATGGTACCTTGTCTGCTTGTTTACCGTATAGCCAGATAAAGATATCCCTAGTACTTAACGTATTCTCCTACATATAGTAGGTAGATGTAAGTATTTGTTGAGTATGAATGAATAAATGAACTTCTTACCTCCAATCATTATTTCTTTTCCAATGAGAACACTTGGTCTAGATTCATCTTCCTAACACATCATTGTAATACTCTGGTTTCTCTTCAGAACGCACACATTTTTTCACCATTTACTAAAATGTCATCATTCCTCTCGCTTTACTGAGTACATTCCAGGTTCGGTGGCGAGCCAGAACCAGCTCATATCGCTTTAAAAGAGCTGATCATTGAATTTTCAGGAATTTTGTGAGCCAACTAACATTATATTGGTAGTTCGAAATTAGCCACGATAGGAGTATTGACACCACAGAAATTGCCAGAGTGCACAATGTTAAACTTAGCAGCCTATGTTCAGTATCACACCACACAAAACCACGATTAGCTCCACTTGTGTTTTGTAAATGTAGAAAATGCTCAGTTTGGTCTTAGAGTCCCTTCGTTATTTAGATTTATCTTATGTATTAAAAATTTTTTCTGTGCACGCTGCTATAACCATCCAGGGTACTGCCCTCACTGCCCCATCCCCCAACAACTTGACCTCTTTTATTTAAATCTAAGCTTCTAGAGCAGGTACTGACCTTTGGAAAATCAGATCATAGCACAGTGCTTGGCAAGTAACGACAATAACTAACATTAATCAAGCACATACAGTGTGCCTCGCTTTTACTTTGCTTAATCTTCATTATAAGCTTATGAGATACTATTGTCCCTATTTTACAAATGAGGATATCGAAGCTCACAGAAGTTTCCCCTGCAAACATTTTTCACCCCTTAACCTCCATCTCAGTTCATGTCACCACCTTCCAGCCTGTTGCTCAAGACCCTAACTTAAGAGTCATCTTATTTATTTTTTTAAGATTTTATTTCTTTATTTGTCAGAGAGAGAGAGAGAGAGAGCACAAGCAGGGGCAGCAGTAGTCAGAGGTAGAAGCAGACTCCCGCTGAGCAAGGAGCCCGATGTGGGACTCAATCCCAAGACCCTGGAACATGACTTGAGCTGAAGGCAGATGTTTAATGACTGAGCCACCCAGGCGCCCAAGAGTCATCTTAAAAAAAAAATTTTTTTATCTATTCATTTTGAGAGAGAGAGAGAGAGAGAGAGCATGGTGGGGGGATGAGGTGTGTAGAGGGAGAAGGAGACAGAGAATCCACAAGCTGACTTACCGCAGAATCTGATGTGGGGCTAGATCCCAGGACCCTGGGACCATGATGTGTGCTGAAGGCAGATGCTTAACCTACTGAGCTACTCGGGCATCCCAATAAATAAAATCTTAAAAAGAAAATGTTAAGAAGATGTTAATCCTCTGAGTACAACTTTCCCATGATTTCCCAGAGCAACTGGGCCCAAGATGGTGTTGCCCATACCATGCTCCGTATCAGCAAACCAAAACTTAACTGTTTCTGTACTGGGCTCCCAGAAAAGGAAGGCCAAGGTCAATCAATCAGTGCCTGTCCACTAGGTGCTAGTGACCTCACCGGGCTCCAAGATTTCCTTTTGCTCTATGTAAGGAAAAGAACCTTGCTTTAACCAATCAGCCAATCCCTAGTATAATTCCTTGTTTCTGCTCATTGTGGTCTATTTTTTTCTTTTTTTAAGATTTTATTTATTTATTTGACAGACAGAGATCACAAGTAGGCAGAGAGGCAGGCAGGGCGGGGGGGAAGCAGGCTCCCTGCCGAGCAGAGAGCCCGATGTGGGGCTTGATTCCAGGACCCTGAGATCACGACCCGAGCCGAAGGCAGAGAGGCCCCAACACACTGAGCCACCCAGGCGCCCCTCACTGTGGTCTATTAAACTCTCTCCAATTGTATAGCTCCTTGGAGCCCCTTCGTTATCTGCTAGATTGTTTGCAGCCAGATTCATGAGCGCCCGTCACAGGCATCTCCTTTCTGCCTGTAATGGGCCATTCCTAGGACCAAGCCTTCTGATTTCCTACACCTGATACATTCCTACAGCACTTAGCCAACCTGCTGCTTTCTTGGCAAGGACCTCTCTGGCCTCTGCCCCAATCCTTACACATTCCTCCATTTATTTGCTTCATTGCAGCCTATGTTATCGGACTACTGTTGGTCTTCTTCCCTGGAATGTAAGTTCTGCAAGTGCAGGGTCCTTGTCTTTCAGGTGGGATGCTGGAAACCCAGGGCCTAGAGTAAGTGCCTGGCACATTGCAGGTGCCTAGGCTGATTTAACAACAGAACAAAACAAAACCAAAAACTGAAAAAAATTAAAAACTTGATTAATCAATAAAGGAAAATAAACAATCTGAGACTCTAATCCAAGCTTCGGAACTGAGCTCGTTGGTTAAATGGACAGTCTTTGGTTCCAATCACGGAGTGCCTCTGGGGTCGGTTTGGAGGTGAGCTGGACAGAGAGGTGAAGCAAACTACCTCTGTTGGCCAGCTCCAAGCCCTCTCCATGAGTCCCGGATGTACATTCATGCGGTGTGATGTTTCCAAAATTTGATGCCCCCAACCTTTCACCTGAAGGGTGGAACAGAGTCAGGGAGTACAGAGGTGACACTCATCAACAGTAGAAACAGTTCAGGGAAGGAGAGTTCATTCCAGTTTTGAAATCTGATTTTCCAAAATTCTCCATTTTATGGAGAATTAATACCCCAGCAGGACAGAAATTAGAGCTCAAAGGTGAACAGGGTTTGTCTTTGGGAGGGACACTCATCAACAGTAGAAACAGTTCAGGGAAGGAGAGTTCATTCCAGTTTTGAAATCTGATTTTCCAAAATTCTCCATTTTATGGAGAATTAATACCCCAGCAGGACAGAAATTAGAGCTCAAAGGTGACTTGTTTGTTTTTGGGAGGGTTTAGGATGACAAGAATAGTTTAGAATTACATAGCCGTTGTTTTTCTCTTTTCTAAATCATTTTTATTTTGTTTTATTTTGAATTCAAGATCCTGAGGCCAGACCTGAGCTGAGATCTAGGGT
Organism: Enhydra lutris kenyoni; assembly: GCF_002288905.1. Lineage (NCBI taxonomy): Eukaryota > Metazoa > Chordata > Mammalia > Carnivora > Mustelidae > Enhydra > Enhydra lutris. The sequence goes on along the minus strand of NW_019154132.1, from coordinate 14,679,105 downwards.
CAGACGCTCAACCAACTGGGTCTCCCAGGTGCCATGATAACCATTGTTTTTTTCTGAAAGAAATCCGAAGTCTCCAAAAATGGGGATTTGGGATATTTTCCCTTTTGGATAATGTGCTGCTTCTCATGAAACAAGATATTTTGGAAGGTTTTGTTTTTTTATTGTATCTGTGTGTGTACAACAAAGGTTCATTTCTTGGGTCATAGATGGTGCTACCATTGTCCATCTCTTTTTATGGAAGTGTAATTGACCTACAATAGTGATTTGAAATTTCTATACATTGCGAGCCGATGTTTACTGTATTTTGTTTATTGTTACCTTTGCTAATCTTGGAGACTTCCCCTTCCTTTGGGTTTATACCATCAGGATATGGGGGGGCAGATTTTAAGGACTTCCCCTTCCCAGCACCAATTCTTGGAGTTTTTCCTTCAAATGCAAATAAATCATTTACCATTTGAAAATGTTATAATTAAAGAGAGGGAGGGGCTGTCTCTTAAACCGAAAAGAGACTTGCTTTTTTTTTCCCCTGTGTGTGGGGGCTCAGAGACCTTTACAGACATTGAGAGACCCCTTCAGGAAAGGTGAGCAAAGAGGGTAGGGGGGCGGGGATGCTAAATTCCACGGCAGGAAAGAACCGAAGCTGGATTAAATTATGAGACATCAAATCCCACCCGACTCGACATTAGACAGCTCTTTATGGTAAAATGTTAAGTACTTAATATTTTATTTTCATTGCGGTTCATCCTGCATAGTACCCCAAAGCTATTTGTTCTTAGAACAAATGTGCATATGCTTATTAGATTTAACAATCCACTGCTTACAGTTAACAAAGGGGTCAGGCTAAACCGGCCTCCTGAGTGAAAAAGCCTCATTTGCACTTGTGGTGACAAAAACATTAGTTCTCAAACCAAAAAGGAAGAGAGGGGGCTGAAGGGATAATATGTGAGTAATGCTGATTCGATCCTTTTGTTCTTTCGTGTCTTTTATACCCCTGTGCCCCAGTGAGTGTGGACTCTTTCTCCACATGTGCTTAAATCTGAGAGTGGCTTCTTATCTAAGAAGTTATCGAGATAGTTCCAGAACTTAAGCCAAAGTGAAAAGCTCACTGCCACCAAGCCTCCCTTCCATGGCTACCTCTCCTTGGAAATGGCTTTTATCGAGCATTTGATGGCGTAGGCTTCCAGAAGGGAAAATGACTGAGCCAAAAATTAGTGTTATTTGATTCATTCTGCTGATTCTCATCTGTTCGGAAGGAAATTTGATTTATTTTCCTAGACCAGTACTAATTTTTGGATTCCCTCTTAAAGAAAAAAAAAAAAAAAAAAGATGGTGTTTGGGGGCCAAGAGCTGAATCATGAGTTTTGTAGGAGGTGGGCCAACCAACGCAGTTGACTAACTGGGTTGTGCTTCTTTTGCTCTTCCAACCACCTTCCAGCAGCCTTTCTCTGGGGATGTGCGGGTGAAAGTCTGAGGCGGAGGCTCTTTTCCAGTTGATGAAATGCTTCGTCATTGCTGTCATCATCGGCCAGGCGGGGGGAGGGGGGGAGACACATCTTCAGTAATAAGGCATGACTGTAATTCCTCACCCTCTGGCTATTATTAATCATGATTCATTTCATGAAAGAGGGGAATAAAAGCCTCTGTAGACCCAAAGCACATCTAAACTGAGAGGATTTCAGGTTCGGGCATGTGAGGCCTTTCCCAGTATGAAGGGGGTAAATGAGTGCGTGCTAAGGGAGGGACGTCTGGCTGCAGCCCACGAGAGAGCCAGGTCGGTGTCTTGCCTGGGAGAGGCCTTCTAATCATGAGAAAACAAACTCACCCCTTTCTAACTCTCCATTCACAATCTGAATTGATTTAGTATTCCGCAGTGATGTTATTCGCCCTTTTTTTTCTCCTTTGAAAACAAGACATGCCCAAGTGCCTTGGGCTGTGCGCCTCGTCAGGGTTTAGGCTGGGATCCTTTGGGGATTATTCACCCTTGCTAAGGAGTAACTCCTAGGTTGCAGCTGGAGGGCTCTTTAAGATCATCTCTTCGAGATCATCTCTCGTACCCTCCTCAGCTCCAAGATGAGGAGAAGAAACAAGACCGACGAGGTTTAGGAGAGCTGCTCAGGAATCCGCCCACCTGGCCGCGGAGCTGGGCCTCGCACCCAGGGCTTTCGGCTCCTAGGCCTGTGTTTTTTTCCCACTGCAACAGAACTTCAGCTGTCCGTGGGCTCTGGAAGGTTCTCGAGTCCCACTGGGGCTCAGGAAGAGGGGTGCCTGATTATGACTAGAGATAGCCTGGCCCCCGAGGAACAGCTCGTGTGCTCAGAGGCCAGGCTTTGCAGACGCAGAGGACCGGGCTTCAAATGGAGACCATGACCCTGTTGTCTTGGGCGAACTTTACCTCTAGGGAAACTAAAAACTAGAAAATCTTTGCTTCCTCGTCTGTCAGATGGGCCCAATAACATTACCAACAAGCTGTGGTTGCTGTGAAAATCAAGACAGCACATGGAGTGGGGGCCGTGTGTCATTAGCCCGGGGCAAACACAGCCTTGTATCGCTGTTGTTATTAATTATTAATTTAATTCCATTTACTGGTAAAGACTCGAAGGCTCTGGAAGGTTAAGAAACTTGCCTAAGGTCTCTGGGTACTAAACAAGTAGGGTCACAATCTGTACCCACTCAGTGTTGAGTCTAGTGCTGGCAATCTTTCTGTCGCCGAGCTTAGCACGAGCACAGGCTAAGGCCACCCAGGGGACCCCATCCCTTCCTGGAGCCCCAGGAGCCAACAGCCTCTTCATCCATGCTCCATAGTACTGTCAGAGCGATCAGAGCCAGGAGAACCCTTCGTTGTGGGGTGCAAGAGGGAGAAATCAGAAGCCTTCATTTCACTCCACAAACTCCTCTGCCTCTTCCCTATCAACGACTTTCCCCCGCATCCAGTCTCAGACAAAGAACTAAGCCTAATAAAGGTAGAACTCGTAATTGTCGTTTCGGAGTAATGACACCATAATGTTAGCTTGCCCTTCCTGCGAGAGCTCTCCTGGTACACACCTCTTCACCCCCACACGTCCGCACATCTTCTTGCTTTATATTTGTTCTTCCATCTGCCTTGCGAAGCTCTTTCGCCCCGTGTGAGTGTTCTTGCGGGTCTGTCCTCCTGCTGACCCTGAATTTCCAGAAGGAGGCAGCTGCTCAGCTGCGGCTCAGCCCTCTGGCTATACTTTGAGCCTCAGAGAGACACGCAGGTACATGATTTTCTGCCGAGTTACAAATCGGGAGACATGAAGGAGTAACTTGGGTTGTATGGGCTATGCAGCACGGCTCTGTGGGGCTCGGCTGTCTTCCTGTGCTTTGGCTCAAAGGAAATTATCAACGTTATTAAGCATTTGTTATATATTCTGTCTCTTGAGGATTTCATTTAGACCCCTGATACATACAGGATCTGTTTGGCCCGAAGTAAGAATGTCAGTCTCACTTTCGGATGATTCTCACTGTGCCAGGCACCATCATCGGCCCTTTACACACATCTGTTTCAGAACTTTCAAGGTAGCCATGATGCTCCCATGTCACTTATGAGCAAACAGGCTCAGAGAGGTTAAGCAACTGGCGTAAGATCACACAGCTAGACACCACACTCTACAGCTTTGGGAAGAAACGGACTTAATGATATCCTGAACCTTTAAAGATAGATTTAAAAAAAAATTTTTTTAATTTTTAAAAAATATTTTATTTATTTATTTGACAGAGATCACAAGGAGGCAGAGAAAGAGGAAGGGAAGAAGGCTCCCTGCCGAGCAGAGAGCCCGATGCCGGGCTAGATCCCAGAACCCTAGGATCATGATCTGAGCCGAAGGCAGAGGCTTTAACCCACTGAGCCACCCAGGTGCCCCTAAAGATAGATTTTTTTTTTAAAGATTTTATTTATTTATTTGACAGACAGAGATCACAAGTAGGCAGAGAGACAGGCAGAGAGAGAGGAAGGGAAGCAGGCTCCCTGCTGAGCAGAGAGCCTGATGTGGGGCTTGATCCTAGGACCCTGGGATCATGACCTGAGCCAAAGGCAGAGGCTTTAACCTGCTGAGCCACCCAGGTGCCCCCCCCCAAAGATAGATATTAAAGCTATTTAATATACATTGTATCCTTAAAACAATTTAGTGAGACAATTTAGTAAAATGTCCTTCCCTTTTGACTCCTTTTTCTCCTCCCCTAACTACCCCTTTCAAGGCCAAACTGCTAAAATTAGTGCCCATTCCCTCACAACCCATTCTGTCTGTAGCATGCTTCCATTGGACTTCCATGCCCGTCTTGTCACAGAACCTGCTCCTGTCACTGTCCCCAGTGACCTCCATGGTGCCAGATCACTGGTCCTTCCTCCCTACCTCATCGTTGTCAGGTTTTTAAGGAGTATTTGATCTCTGCTGATCCTTCCTACCTCCTCCTCCTGCTCCTCCTCCTTCTTTTTTTTAAAGCATTTATTTATTCACTTGACAGAGAGTGAGCACAAGTAGGCAGAGTGGCAGGCAGAGGCAGAGGGAGAATCAGACTCCCTGCTGAGCAGGGAGCCAGATGCAGGGTTCATCCCAGGACCCTGGGATCATGACCTGAGCCGAGGGCTGATGCTTAACCGACTGAGCCACACAGGCGCCCCTCCCCCCGTCTTGAAAGAATCTCCTCCTTTGGTTGTTGCGGCCTCACACACTCTCCTTACTTTCCTTCTACCTCCTTTGTCACTGCTCGGTCTCCTTCCCAGGTCCTTCTTATGTGCTGGTGGCACACATCACCAGCTGTTGAGGCAACAGCCATTCCTTTCTTCTGCCTTACGGATCAAACCCCCAGTGTTATTCAGGGCAGCAAAGTGCCCAGCTAAAAATACTGCCTTTTCTGGACTGCCTTGGTGTTACAGGTGGATGTGTGTCAGTTCTGGCCATCGAAGAAGTCAGTTGAGTGAAGTCTTCTGGGACAGCTTTCATTTCTTGAGAAAAAGGAGCTGATTTGTCCCATGCTACTCCTCCTTTCTACCTGAATTGTGGTTGTATGTCCAAAGGTGCAACACCTGTCTTGTGACTGGGAAGCCAAGCTCAAGGGTAGAGACCTACATGTCGAGACGGCAGAAGAGGACGATCAAAGAACTTGGGTCCCCAGAAGTATAATTGATCAGCTGTGCCATCTTGGGTTGCTCAGCTCCAGACTTCATGTTATGTGAGAAGAATACACCCCTGTCTGTTTTAGACACTTGACCAGTATTTTCTTCATTTGCCATTAAATACATTCTTACTTGGATGCCTGGGTGGCTAGGTTGGTTAAATGTTTCCCTTCAGCTGAGGTCATGATCCCAGGGTTCTGGGATGGAGCCCACCGTCCGGATCCCTGCTCAGTGGGGAGTCTGCTTCTCCTTCTTCCCCTCCTCCCACTTCCCCTGCTTGTGCTTGATCTCTCTCTCAAATAAATAAAATCTTTAAAAATAAATAACTAAATACATTCTGACTTGACACATTACCAGTCCTCTTAATGTGGGGAACACCCAGGATTTAGTTGTTAGACCCTCTTCTTTTATCTTTCTAATGACATATAGACACTGGGAGAAGGAAGCTCTCAGTAGGCAACTTTATGCATTCCGTCAGCTTTAAATAATAATTGTGTCCTAATGATATCCAAATTTATGCCTCTAGCCCAAACTTGTTTTAGTGAGATTTCTAGGTGTCGTTGATTCTTCCACGTGTCTCACATGTCTGGTACAATGGGAAGCCCTGTATTTCCTGCCTCTTAAATATGTTCAGAATCTAGTTACTTCCCTCCATCCTCAGGGGTACCTCTTTGGAACAAGGCACAGAAAAGGGAAAGCATTTGCCCTCACACAAAAATGTCTCATGGACATGACTCCCAGAGATGTCCACATAAATATGACTTACTCTTCTAGGAGATACTTACTCAGGCAAACAACTTGATTGTTCCTTACAAGAACTTCCAGAAAGACCCATCAAATTTTCAATATAAAGCATCAATAGACATTTTATGCCTCAAAATTCTTGGAGCCACCTTGCCTTAAAATTCTCCCCCAGTGGGGCCCCTGGCTGGCTCAGTCGGTAGAGCGTGCAACTCCTGATCTCAGGGTTCGAGTCCCACGTTGGATGTGGAGATTACTTAAAAATAAGATCTTAAAAGGGCACCTGGGTGGTTCAGTGGGTTAAAGCCTCTGCCTTCCTCTCAGGTCATGATCCCAGGGTCCTAGGATCAAGCCCCACATCAGGCTCTCTGCTCAGCGGGGAGCCTGCTTCCTCCTCTCTCTCTGCCTGCCTCTCTGCCTACTTGTGATCTCTGTCTGTCAAATAAATAAATAAAATCTTTAAAAAAAAAAGATCTTAAAAAAAATTCTCCTTTTGCTAGTTCCAACAATCGTAAACTGTTGTATCATGATCTTTATCTGATTCTAATCAAGCCTCCACACTTAAAACCCTGCCCTAAACCAAACTTCAAATTCTCAGTGAAATTTTACCTTGTCTTCTTCTATCTAAGACACTGCCAACATTTTGTTCTGCTTTACTGGAGAAAGCAATAAACTCAGCTTTGTCCTGTCAACAGGTTACGTTGAGAAGTCAGCTTTGGACAATATCATCACCCTCTCACCAGGACCACCACAATAATTTCTTTTTTGGTCCCCATTTCCACTCTCGCTATACTCAAATCTAGTCCCCAAGTTGCAGCCAGAGTGATCTTACTAAAAAACAATTGGACCTCATTGTCCCTTTGCCTAAGACTCCCTATCAGAGGCATCCTCACCTCTTAGTCACTTCTGAGTTCAGCTGTGGCTGGGATGGACAGAAGACTCATCACACCGTGGCCACCTGCTGTGCACAGCTGGGTGGAGGGGATCTTGGCTGGGGAATCCTCCACCATTACCAGACACTGCAAAGCCGGAGGCAAAGTTTAAACAGTCCCACCTCTAGTCCATCAGGATGAGAATTTTGAGAGGCTTGCTTTATGCTTTTCGGGAAGTGGAGGAAGAAGCCCTTAAGTACAAACCTTACGCATTGCTTTTTCCTTCTCCCCGTCTTGATCGCTTCTCTTTCTTGGGATCCTTCCAAATAAACTACCTGCACATATATTTTTATTTCAGGCTCTGTTTTCTCAGGGAACCCAAGCTAAAGGACCCTTTCCTGGCTTTCCCTTTCACTTGGAGTAATCCACACTCTGCCGACAAATCACTGATTAACTTTGACCTTATGTAACTCCACTCTTTACTCTTACATACTGCGGGCACTTTGGTCCCCTCCTACTTTCTTGAATATACAAAAATAAAAATGCCAACGAAGGACAGCAGAATATGCCACCCTAAAATATGCCTCTTTGGCATAAGGATTATTCTGAGCTAATTATTTTTGAGAAAAAGCAGACATAGGAGAAGCTCTAAAAACAGTAGAATTCACCCTTTTGTAAGAGAAATTTACATTTATAAGGGATATCATCATTTGTAGGGTAGCTCCCCGTCTGTACCAGGAAGAGAAGAGTGATGCTAAATTACAAGAAACTCTGATCAATGGAGAAGGGACCAGACTTAAAGGTGTAGAACCTTATTGTCCTCTTCTTGCTAACCTCTGGTAATAAACAAGAGGGGCGCCTGGATGGCTCAGTCAGTTAAGGCTCAGGTCATGGTTCCTTGGTCCTGGGACCTGCTCAGTGGGGAGCCTGCTTCTCCCTCTTCTTCCTGTTTGTGCTCTTTCTGGCTATCTCTGGCACTATCTCCGTCTTTCTCTCAAATAAATAAATAAAAACCTTAAAAAACAACAACAAAACCAACAGATTCAAAACGGAGTCACTTGTGCTAAACCCCACATCAGTAAACCAAGACTTGATACCTGTCCTAATTGCAGTTTCTGCCTTTCCTAGGAATGTGACCTTTAACCAGTCCATCTGAAATTACCAGGTCAGCATTAGAGAGATAATCTGCCTGTTAGGCCCCCTGTTTTCCCCCTAAGGATGGAGACCTTACTTGAAACAATCTGCTCTGCTACAGTAATGTCCTTGCCTTTCCTCCTTTTGCCTATACAGATCTTCCAAAACTAAGATGGGTTACAGCCATATAAACCTTTCATAAACTCAAAAATGCCTTTTTTTTAAAGATTTTATTTATTTATTTGACAGACAGAGATCACAAGTAGGCAGAGAGGCAGGCAGAGAGAGAGAGGGAAGCAGGCTCCCTGCTGAGCAGAGAGCCCAATGTGGGGTTCAATTCCAGGACCCTGAGATCATGACCTGAGCCGAAGGCAGAGGCTTAACCAATGAGCCACCCAGGTGCCCCTCAAAAATGCCTTAATACACCTAAAATACTAAACATCATAGCTCAGGCTAGCTTACATTAAATGTACTCCAAACACAAATTAGCTTATAGTTGGGCAAAATCATCTAACACAAGGCCTACTCGATATTAAAGTGTTGAATGGCTCATGTAATTTACTGAATGCTGTACTGAAGGTGAAAAACAGGATGGTTGTATGGGTACAGAATGGTTAGTGGTGTACGGGTTGTACATCTAGTGATCTCACGGCTGACTAGGGGCTGAGGCCTGCTGGTACTGCCCTGTAGCACAGGAGATTATCATTTCACATATCACTAACCGAGGAAAAGATCCAAATTAAAAATCTAAAGTATGGTTTCTCGAGAATGAACATAGTTTTCATACCATTGTTAAGTAAAAAACTCCCAAGTTGAACCATCGTGAGTCAGGGACTATCCATAAACGTCTTCTATTTTGTACAGCTCCTCAGAACTTCTTTCTTTCTGCTAAGATGGGATGTTACCCAATTCATGAGTCATTAAATAAAAGCCAGTTAGATCTTTAGACTGTCTCAGGCGAATTTTGTTTTTTAACAGATTTGGTAGCATTGGTGGGACCAAAGACTTCTGTCTTTGGCTTACGGACAATGAGAAGTACACATGCGTACTTCAGTGAAACCTTTGAGTTCTGTCCTTCTCACCATTTCTGAAGGCCAGGGGTAAGTTCCTCTTAGTTTTGAACCCTACTCTCTTTGTGTCAAGCTCCACTTGAACTGGCTTTGCAGTCCAAGGCAGGTCAGCTTGAACTAGCAGAGTTCCATGAGAAATACAAATCCCCAGGCCTTGGTTCAGTCTATAATTCTCCAATTTGAGTGCCAACCCCCAGCCCTTGGTTTTGTCCCCAGATTACATGTTAGGAGTTGCTAGTGGTTTAGGTTTCAATTCCCCGATTTGTCTGGAATCAGTCTGCAGTCCTCATTTTTGGGGTCTTCCGGTTCAGTCTTTTCCTGTGCCAGGATCCATATTGACAATTGTTGGCACTATGCAGAGGGCCTTCTCTTAGCCAGGCCACAGTAATATCCCTTGGTCACATCTGGTGAATTAACGTGCACATGCTTGTTTGTCTTGATTTGTGTGGATAAAGGCTATCCTGTATGGGAATCTCAGAAGCCAATAAGCTGCAAAACTTGATGGGCATGGGTTGAACACTTAAAAGCTATGAGAGCCACTTCATTCTAACACTCTCATGTTAGGATAAGCTGGTCACGGAATGTGTTAGACTGGCACTAGGTCACCTGTCAACCTCAGGAAAATGTGATGCAGTGAGGTACACTCTAAAACATCACACAATCTCCAGCCTAATGGCACATCCCTGTTAGGAATTAGTTTGGCTCCAAGAGACCCAAAGGCTTAGCTAAAAAAGAATGAGTAAGTTCCAAAGAGTCAAAGGCACCACCTTCAGCCCCCTCCCTACCTATTTTATATCCAAGAACTATGGTTCTATTAGCTATAAATTCAAAAAATGGCAAAAATTAAAGACACAAATGTTATTTAGAACAATACCTAGGCCTCCCCCATCACACCCTCCTAGGGGTCTATCATCAAAATGCGAACCCAGGGGTTGATGTCTCAATTGTAATCAAGTGGAAAAGAATCGAGTGTAATCACTGGATAAGAGACTGTCCTCAAAGACTCTACACAAATTCTTCAACATCAACATCGAATGCTTTTCTATCTCCCCCAGAGAAGAACTCCCATGTAGCCTCCTCCTGGAGTTAATGAGACTCTGAGGGATTTTATGGGAAGCTGAGCCACAGGAAACAAAAATTAAAATCAATGACTACTAATTCTGGTATATATCAGACGTTGCAGAGGGGATACTGGGAAAACTGGCAGAACCCAGTGAAGAATGAGAAAGGTAATTTCTACCAGAAAGTCAGCTCTCCCAAATTTGTCTGTACTGCCCAGTCAAGAGAGGAAATTAAAATTATTGGGGTGCCTGGCTGGCTCAGTTGGTATAGCATTCACTCAATTTCAGGTTCGTGAGTTACTTAAAAAAAAAAATTTCACATGTCTCTTCCTTTCCAAATCCAGACCCACTGATGCCTTCTCTCTCAGGTATAACAATTGCCTTCATGCTTGTCTCATCTTGTGTCCTAAGAACGTTTTTGGCTTTCTGCCTGCCTGGGACATGTAGGTTGCCAGTTCTTTGTTTTGGCTATCTTTGGGAGTGATGCTGGATCGTGGGAAGGTGGTATCCTTCGCACTGTCTTTGGGGACCCATCCCTCTTACATCCAAGAGGGTTGTTCAATACTGCCTGAAAACTGACAACTTCTTTCTCCCCGCTAGACTAAAATAAAACTATATACCCAAAAGGAAAGACAAGCCCTCTAAAGCTTTTGTGGAGGAATTCCACATTCCAAAGACATTCTAACCATAAGACATACTGAAACATTCCAAAGAAGCAGCTCTAAATCCAGAATGTAGAAATCTTTTGATTTCCATCTTAGTTGGAAATCTCCCTGATATACAAAGTGAACTGAAGGCAAGAATGTTGGATGCATAGATCAACCTATGATATTTAAGTTGCAACGCAATTCCATAAGGAATGAGAAGCAACTGTCTTGATCCTATAAATCTTTGCAAGATCAGAAATGCAGCTCTGGAAAATTAAAAGTCTACCTATCCTTTTTAACAATTAGCCTCTCTATTCATTTCAATAGGCTTGTAGGTGTTGTAGAAATTCTAGCTTAGGAAACAAAAGTCCTTGAAGCAATGTGTATTCTTTCCCTTTGGCTTTGAGATGTAAATGTTCTACCTGGTTTTCTCTAAGAACCCTATCTCATCTGGGCTATCTGCTTGAAGTGCAAACTTCAGAGATGATTCCTATCAGAAGGGGCAAAGGTGTTTTGAAGTTTAGGAGAATGAAAAAACCTTAAGTGTCTTCTCCACAAATATTGGTAAAAAGCTTTAGTCATCTAGTCAGGCAGTCTTAACTTATTCCATTTTCCAGAAACTCAGTTTGGATCCAAAAAAATTTTTTTTTATAACTAGTGAGTTTTGTATTATTGCACCTGATTCATGGCTTAAATTTAAAATAGAAGGTTAAGGTATCTGTGTCTATATGCATGTTTGTATGTGTCTATGTATGTATGTTATGGATATATGATAATTTTCTACCTCTGGATGGTATTGCTAAAATTAATTTGTAAAAGAGCACTATTTAATTGACTTAAAGAAAATTAAATGCTTATATGAATTAAATATTCCTAAAATTCTCAGAAATAAAATAGAGGGCACCTGGGTGGCTCAGTGGTTAAGCCTCTGCCTTCGGCTCGGGTCGTGATCTCAGGGTCCTGGGATTGAGTCCTGCATCGGGCTCTCTGCTCAGCAGGGAGCCTGCTTCCCCCCCTCTCTCTGCCTGCCTCTATGCCTACTTGTGATCTCTGTCTGTCAAATAAATAAATAAAATCTTTTAAAAAAAATTTTATGTGTAGATGACTGAGATTAAAATGAACTTATTTGAGTAAAAAGTATTAACATCAAACGTAATCTTGTTCAAAATTAGAATTTAGTTTTCTTTCTGTTAAAAGAACTAGGTTTTCTTGGACTATTGGTCTACTCTTGGTAAGATATTGTGACAGAGGTTTCTTTACTTTTAAGGTAATCTACTTAGAAAGCAAAAATCTTGTGTTTTATCAAAATATTTCCTGTGCTTTGTGTTATCTTTATCGTGTACTTAAGAGAATTGAGTCCTTTCAATATTAAGAGCTAAGTTTTGTGTACAACTATGTAACTCTATATTTGCCTTTGAAATCTTTTACTGTCATTTGGGTCAAATAGATAATTGATAATTATTGTTTTATAATAATCTGTGGTCCTATTTAATAAAGTATCTATACCTTTTGATATTTCTGAAAAAACTTCTCAAAATCAAATACTAAATGAAGTCTTTTTGACTTTGGAATAACCTTGGGAATTTTCAGAGCTTTCCTAGAACTTTTGAAAAGATTTATTCTATCTCCTTAAGAAAACGATATTAAAGAAGGTTTATTTGATATTTGATAAGTTACATGGGAACACTGTCAAATAAGAGTACTAAGTCCTCTTTTTATTCAATTTATATTGGAATATAAATGTTCTGCTGCTTTATAATGAACTCGCATCAGATTTTTAACCATGGCCAATTCTAAGTTTTTTTTTTCATTTTTTGGTGTTTTTTTCTTTGCCATTTACAGTTTTTTTTTTTTTTAAGATTTTATTTATTTATTTCACAGAGAGAGATCACAAGTAGGCAGAGAGGCAGGCAGAGAGAGAGAGGGAAACAGGCTCCCTGCTGAGCAGAGAGTTCTATGCGGGACTCGATCCCAGGACCCTGAGGTCATGACTGGAGCCGAAGGCAGTGGCTTAACCCACTGAGCCACCCAGGCTCCCTACAGTTACTGTTTTACTCAGATGCTTTTTGCAAAAGCATCCTGGCAAAAGTGTTTCATCTTTAGGAGATTCATGGAAAGGATTTTGACAAGTACAGCTTTCTGATAACTTTAAGATCATAACACTTAACTGGTTAAGAACATCCAGAACTAATGGAAAGAGCTGGATTCAAGCAGAAGTATTAATTACATGGGTCTAAATGAACTGAGGAGGATGGTTATAATTTTTTTTATGAACTTTTGTTTAAAACATTACTGGTTTCTGGGATGCCTGGGTGGCTCAGTTGGTTAAGCAGCTGCCTTCGGCTCAGGTCATGATCCCAGCGTCCTGGGATAGAGTCCCACATCGGGCTCCTTGCTCATCAGGGAGCCTGCTTCTCCCTCTGCCTCTGCCTGCCATTCTGTCTGCCTGTGCTCGCTCTCTCTCCCTCTCTCTCTCTGACAAATAAATAAATAAAATCTTTAAAAAAAAATAAAATAAAATAAAAAAATAAAAAAATAAAACATTACTGGTTTCTTTATGTTTTGTTTTCCCAGATTTAAGGAAACCTTTTCTCTTAAGCTATCTATGATGTACAGCAATTTGGTAAAGCATACCTTTGTAAGCAAAGATGGAACATTTACCTTTTCTCCTCATTTGATCCCTCCAGAATTCAGAAACTCTTGAGTAGTCTTTGTCAGGGTGGGGGGGATAAATATATATTTGAGAGAGAGAGAATACAAGCAGGGGGAGTGGCGGAGGGAGAGGGAAAAGCAGGCTCATGACCCAAGCCCAAGGCAGACGCCCAACCAACTGAGCCACCCAGGTGCCCCCTAAGTACTCTTTTCATGGCAATATAGTTAGTTATTACACAAGTTCAATAAGAGTGTGTTCTCCCTTTGTAACAGGGCATAATCGGAAACATTGGCTATACCACCAAGGCTTTGACTAGAATGTCATATTTAAGAGAGATATATACACAGACTCAGATACGACCAGATACTTTTAAGGAATCTGGATTCCTCCCAAAAGTTTCCAGCAAAGTAATCTGAAAAAGAGCTCATATGGAGGGCACCTGAGTGGCTCAGTTGGCTAAGCATCTGATTCTTGATTTTAGCTTGGGTCATGATCTCAGGGTCGTGAGACTGATCCCTGTGTTGGACTATATGCTCAGCAGGGAGTCTGCTTGGGACTCTCTCTCTTCTCCCTCAGTCCCTCCCCTCTCCATCTCTCTATAAATAAATAAATCTTTTTTTTTAAGATTTTACTTATTTGACAGAAAGAGGGGGAGCAAGTGAGCACAAGCAGGGGGAGCGGCAGAGGGAGAGGAAGATGCAGGTTCCCAATAAGCAGGAAGGCCAACATGGGACCGACATGGGACCCTGGGATCATGACTTCAGCTGAAGGCAGATGCTCAACTGACTGAGCTACCCAGGTGCCCCTCAAAATAAATAAATCTTAAAAAATAAAAAGAGTTTATATGGTCAATCACTATTCATGCTATACTTATGTAAATAATCAAGCCAAGTTTATTGCAAACCAATTAGTTTTACTGTGACTATCTTTGGAAAAAATAATGGAGGTAATCATTTGTACCTTTGTAGACAGTAGATTCTAATCCTGTTAATTGTCTTTGAGGTTTTGTTATATACCTGTAAACTGGACTAGATCTGGAATTCTAGTTTCCTCAAATATCTGGCTATGACTCTCCAAACTAATATTTCTAATTTTCTTCCACCCTTCTGATTTTCTTTCTGATTTTGTTTTTTTCACTAAGAACAAAGATTATCCTTGAATCTTCTTTGAAGGGAATACACCAGGTCCTCCTCGCTACCCAGATTGCAGCAAAACTGCACAGACTTGAGCCTTGGGCACACACTTCACACCTAAAGAAGGCCCCCCTGACAGCTGGTTTCATGCACAGGCTGGAGACCTCTGAAGCAAACTGATGAGGAAGGAGAGTAGCTGAGCTGATGTAGACTGCTTCTGCCCAAGAATTCCTACTTTAAATAAACATGAGACCTTTTCTTCTTTTCCTTCTATTCTTTTCTCTGCCATTGACCTCGAAAGATAACACCATCATTGGCATCTCCCAAACCCCTGCTAAGGGGAGAAACTCTTCAGACTTCTGGCTTTATCATCAAAAACTCCAATCTGTCCATTAACCATTCCATGTAGCAGAAGTGGTTTGTGCCTGAACAGGATTTGTTTTTGTCTGTGGTGGTTATCATCCTCCTTGGGCTTTTGATGTCTAGATGGCTAGTACACCAAGTAGTTCCTCTTAGGTTATCCAACTGTGCCCCTAACTTTTACACCTTGTTGCCTGACTCCCCTGAATTTATATTGTCAGGTTACAAAGGAACTACCAGGAGACTTTCATGATTCAGAATTCACTGAATCTGGGCCCTACTTTCCCAGTTAGGAGTAAATGTAAATGAGGCTATAATTAGAAATCTCTCCTTAACTATTGAAAATATCACAGAGACTGCTGTTAAAGCAATAGCTGGCCAGCAAAACCTCTTAGATTCTCAGGAGTAGCTCTTTATTATCATTATTATTATTTTTAGAAAGACTTTATTTTTAAGTAATCTCTACCCTGCCCTTGATTATCTTTTAGCTAAGCAAGGAGGTGTCTGTGCTGTGGTCACCAGCACTTGCTGCACCTGGATTAACACTCTTAAGATCATTGAACGAGCCACTTAGCTTAAAAAGGTGACTCTTTCAACAGGATCTTGTGACTTACTTGATTTTGATTGGTTTGGGTCTTGGGACCATGAAGGACACTCCAAACACTGGGAATTATTCTGCTTATAATAATCATCGCAGTCTCCTGTTGCACTGTATTCTCTCAAAAGCTTTTAAATGTATATTTGCAACCACCAACCACCAAGCAAATGATCTTTCTAAGATTGGAACGTCAGGAAGGGAATGGAAAAGGTAACTGACTTAAAAAATGTGAACCCCAAGTTGCGACTTCTGTGAATATTACATGGATTCAACCAAAAATGTCCTGACCTATGAATATCACACAGAAGGTCAGCAAAAACTGTGAGACTTCAGAGCAGTATCTGGGGCTGGTGCTAATGTCTTAAGTTTTTATCACATCTCTCGGTTAAGCTGAGAGACTGATAAAATGGGGGATTGATGAATTGACTGATTCTTAAGGTATTATTATTTTACTTTTAAATTTAAATTCAATTAATTAACATATGTATTACTGGTATCAGAGATAGAGGTCAGTGATTCATCAGTCTTACATAAAACCCGGTGCTCATTACATTACGTGCCCTCTCTAATGTCCATCACCCAGTTACTCCATCCCCAATCCCCCATCCCTCCAGCAAACCTCAGTTTGTTTCCTGTGATTAAGAGTCTTTTATGGTTTATCTCCCTCTCTGATTTCATCTTGTTTATTTTTTCCTCTCTACCCCTACGATCCTGTTTTATTTCTTAAATTCCACATATCAGTTGGATTATACAATAATTGTCTTTCTCTGATTGACTTATTTCACTTACCTTAATACCCTCTAGTTCTACCCACATTGTTGCAAATGGGAAGATTTCATTTTTTGATGGCTGAGTAATATTTCATTATATATATAATCGAATGAATACACACATACACACCCCTCACATATTCTTTATCCATTCATCTGTTGATGGACATCTGGACTCTATTTTCAACTTTTTGAGGAACCTCCATACTGTTTCCCAGAGTGGCTGCACCAGCTTGCATTCCCACCAACAGTGTAGGAGGGGTCCCCTTTCTCTGCATCCTTGCCAACCTCTGTCATTTCCTGACTTGTTAATTCTAGCCATTCTGACTGGTGTGAGGCAGCATCTCATTGTGGTTTTGATTTGTACTTCTCTGATGTTAAGTGATGTTGAACATCTTTTCATGTGTCTGTTGGCCATGTGTATGTCTTCTTTGCAGAAATGTCTGTTCATGTCTTCCGCCCATTTCTTGATTGGATTATTTGTTCTTTGGGTGTTGAGTTTGATAAGTTCCTTTTTTTTATTATTAAAGGTTTTTATTTATTTATTTGAGAGAGAGACAGCGAGAGAGAGCATGAGCGAGGAGAGGGTCAGAGGGAGAAGCAGACTCCCCACGGAGCTGGGAGCCCGATGTGGGACTCGATCCCAGGACTCCAGGATCATGACCTGAGCCGAAGGCAGTCGTCCAACCAACTGAGCCACCCAGGCGTCCCGAGTTTGATAAGTTCTTTCTAGATTTTGAATACCAGCCCTTTATCTGCTATGTCTTTTGCATATATCCTCTCCGATTCTCTCAGTTGTCTTTTGGTTTTGTCAACTGTTTCCTTGGCAGTACAAAACCTTTTTATCTTGATGAGGTCCCAATAATTCATTTTTGCTTTTGCTTCCCTTGCTTTTGGAGATGTGTCTAGCAAGAAGTTGTAGTAGCTGAGGTCACAGAGGTTGCTGCCTGTGTTCTCCTCTAGATTTTGATGGATTCCTGTCTCACATTTAAATCTTTCATCCATTTTGAGTCTATTTTTGTGTATGGTATAAGGAAATTGTCCAGTTTCATTTTTTGCATGTGGCTGTCCAGTTTTCCCAACATCATTTGTTGAAGAGACTTTTTTCCATTGGAAAAGTGGGGGGGGGGCGCTAAAAAAAAGAAAAAAGGGCCCAGGTGTTCCTTGGCTTGTGGTAGCATAACTCCAATCTTTGCCTCTGCCTCTGTCTTCACTTGGACTTTTTCTATATCTGCCACAGTTTCACTTTTATTATTAAGATATCCATTTTTCCCCCCTTATAGAAGGATTGGCTTAAATGTAGGAACTGGAAGAATGGGGAAAAGGCCTTTTTCCTCTACTTTGTTAGGGCTAGTACTTAGAGCGTGTGAATGAAACTGATAAAAGATTAACAGGAAAATAAGTCTGTTTATTCATGCGACAAACATACATGTGGGAAAACTCAGTGGTGAGTAACTCCAAGGGCAGTTAGAATATGGGGCTTATATACCATCTTAACAAAGGGTGATAAATTTATGGGCAAGTGACAAGACAAAGGGAATGGGTTTGGGCTCCTAGCAGTGGTAAATATGTGGGAAGGTAAGTATATGGGGGAAACTAATAGAAGATAAGGGTTATTTTAGGGCTTGTCCAGACCCATCTCCTTACTGACTTTCTCTCTTTAGTGCTAATGGTTATTTTCTTCCTTCTCATATGGGAAAGGGAAGGGGACACCTTCACAAAGGGAAATTTATAACCTGCTTTTAGGCATCTGGGGGGAGGACAAAGAGCTTTTCCTGTGTTTGCTATTGCTTAAATGATTTGAGCTCAAAACCCTTATGCCAACATCACATATTTTGAGGTGGCATATTCTCAACCCCTTCCAAACAAATCACCTGATGAAGCCCATCAATTATGAGTATGCCTCTGTTTATAGAATTATAAACTCAGCATGAAAGAACTTGAAAAATTCCTATGTACTTATTTTAGAGGTGAAGCAGCTGGGGCTGAGAAGCATAAAAAAACCTTGCTGGGGTGCCTGGGTGGCTCAGTCGGTTGAGCATCTGCCTTCGGCTCAGGTCATGATCCCAGGGTCCTGGGATCGAGCCCTGCATCGGGCTCCCCGCTCAGTAGGAAGCCTGCTGCTCCCTCTCCCACTCCCCCTGCTTGTGTTCCCACTCTTGCTCTGTCTCTCTCTGTCAAATAAATAAATAAAATATTAAAAGACAAACAAACAAACAAACAAAAAACCTTGCTACTTGTGGTGCCTGGCTGGCTCAGTCCATAAAGCATGTGACTCGATCTTGGGGTTGTAAGTTCGAACCCAATGTTGGGCACAGACATTAGTTAAAAAGAAAATCTTTAAAAAACAAACAAACAAACAAAAAAACCCCCAAAAGACAAAAACCAACTTGCTACTTATTTGTCCTTGTCTCATATCCTTCACAGCTCCTTCTCACTACATACAGAATAAATTCTTAACATGGTACACAGGTTCTTCAGGTTCTACCTTTCCAAACTCATTCCCTACCTACCCAGTCTTCTTTTTTGTTGCTTTTGTGATAGCAAACTCCTGTAATCCCTCTGTGCACACCAAATTATTTTATGTCTCGATGGCTTTGCCCATGCAAGGTCCCCCGTGACTAACCCTTCCTCAGGCATCAGCTCCTTCCAGAAGCCTTCTCCAAACCCCAGGTTGCTCTAAACACCCACTATCCTGCCTTCGTATGACTATGCATCTTTTCTATGTAGCCACACTCATTTCTATGAGCCCGGGCCTGGCACAGCGTCTGGCACATGGTAAACAGTCCATTAATGTTTAGTAAGTTAATCTGAATGTTTTTACTCTCATATTATTATTTTTTTGAAGATTTTATTTATTTGACAGACAGAGATTACAAGTAGGCAAGAGAGGCAGACAGGGAAGATTGGAGGAAGCAGGCTCCCTGTGGAGCAGAGAGCCCAATGTGGGGCTTGATCCCAGGACCCTGGGATCATGACCTGAGCCGAAAGCAGAGGCTTTAACCCACTGAGCCACCCAGGCGCCCTCTCATATTATTATTTTAAAGACTTTATTTGACAGAGGGAGAGAGGAGAGCACCAACAGAGGAATAGACAGAGGGAAAAGGAGAAGCAGGCTCCCCGCTGAGCAGGAAACCTGATGTGGGGCTTGATCTTAGGACCCAGGGACCATGACCTGAGCCAAAGGCAGACACTTAACCAACTGAGCCACCCAGGCAACCCTTACTCTCATATTAATGGAACAACCAGGACACTTATTATGCTTTATCTACTCCATCATATTGCAGGTTTGGAAATATTTTTGTTCTAAAATGTAATTAAGGGGCACCTGGGTGGCTCAGTGGGTTAAAGCCTCTGCCTTTGGCTCCTATCATGATCCTAGGGTCCTGGGATCGAGCCCCACATCGGGCTCTCTGTTCAGCAGGGAGCCTGCTTCCCTCTCTCTCTCTGCCTGCCTCTCTGCCTACTTGTGATCTCTGTTAAATAAATACATAAAATCTTTTTAAAAATGTAATTAATATTACTAAAATCTGTGGGTAGACATTTTCCCTCCTGTTTTTCAGTTATTAGTTTGTCTCTTATTTAAGAAAATGCAATTTCCTTCTTAAGCCTACAGACCACTTCATTAGGTTTCTCTTTCATGCATGTTGTATATGAAGGGAGTCATGCATATGTTTCCGGCCATTTCTAATTGACTTATAACACAGGTCAGTCCTACAGAGCATACATGAAGATGAGGAACATCACAAATTAGTGAAAAGGTTTCACTATTTTTTAAAATTTAATTAATTTATTTATTTGACAGAGAGATCACAAGTAGGCAGAGAGGCAGGCAGGAAGAGAGGAGGAAGCAGGCTCCCTGCTGACAGAGAGCCCAACGCGGGGCTCGATCCCAGGACCCTGGGATAATGATCTGAGCCAAAGGCAGAGGCTTTAAGTCACTGAGCCACCCAGGTGCCCCAGGTTTCACTATTTTTGATCATTATTATGAGGACATTATTTCTTCTACTATTTCTCTGAAAGTGGTAGTATAGAGCAGAGAGATCTTATTACAAAATTCCCCTTCTTTTCTCTCTACTCTGTCAGTAACTAGAAGAAGCTAAAACATAAGGGATGAACTTACCCTACCTACCGACAAAAAAAGCACCTAAAATCCCTTCTCAAACACCATCATGCTATCAATTTCTAGAAAATACTTCCCGTTCTGAGACGGGAGAACTATGTCAGCAAGAACACATAAAATAAGCACATGGTCTGAATGCCAAAAAAGAACTGAAATCTTAGTTTAATTTCAAGTAGTTAAATTTTGTTCATATTTTAAGATAACTGCTATTGAAATGCAATAAAAAATTAAAAATAAGGTGGGGGGCGGTCTGGCTGGCTCAGTTGGTAGAGGATGTGGCTCTTGATCTTGGGGTTGTGTGCGCCCTATAATGAGTGTAGAGATTACTTAAAAATGAAGTCTTTAAAAAAATTAAAAATAGGGTTAAGATATCTCTAATTTCAAGTAAAAATAGAGAAAACAGAACTGGAATCTAGAAATTACAATATTTGTTTTTGCTACGTATATAGAGTGGCAGGAACACTTTCCCTAACTTGCAACACTCAAAAATTATTCAGAAGGGGTGATTTATTACTATCTTACTTTTAACCATCAACATTAATTCAAATGGTCAAAAATACAACTTTAAAAGTGACATATCAAAGTTCTATCAATTATGGATGATTGAAAAATAATTTTAGAATGAAGAAAATTTTTCTAAATATGTCACAGAGGTTCAGACAAATTCAGAAAAGTTGTTGCAAAGTATGTGACAAATACAAAGCTAAGGGGTGGGCAGAGAGAGCGGGGGGGGGGGGAAGCAGGCACCCTGCTGAGAAGAGAGCCTTATGCGGGGCTCCATCCCAGGACCCTGAGATCATGACCTGAGCTGAAGTCAGAGGCTTAACCCACTGAAGAACCCAGGCACCCCTTTTTAAAAGATTTTATTTGTCAGAGAGAGAACGTAAGCAGGGGGAGGGGAGAGGAGAGGAAGAAGCAGGCTCCCAACTGAGCAAGGAGGCCGATGCAGGACTCAATCTCAGGACCCTGAGACCAGTACCCAAGCCGAAGGCAGATGCTTAACCGACTGACCCACCCAGATGTCCCACAGAACTCTTTACATATCAACAAGAAAAAAAACAGAAGAAAAAAAATGGCAAGAGATGTAAGCAGGAAACTCACAAAAGAATAAAAAGAAAAAATAACTCATAATAACCACATTTATATACTTATTAGCAAGAGAAATGACTTTAATAATTAAAGAATGCAAATTAAATGACATTTCTATCATACTGTCAAAGATGAAAAACTGAGATAAGAATGGCAAAGAAATAGAGAAACAAATACCATGTGAAAAATAATCATCATGTATTTACTGATTGTACTTGAAAATTTTCCCACCTTTCTGATTCCCAGTTGTACAATATAGAACAAAATTTAAAATATGCATTTTCATTGACCCCCAAAACCCATTTACTGTAAATTATTTTATCACAAGTGCAAAGATATGCACAGGAATGTTTATTGTTTTAATTTTTCTTCTGCTTTTTTAATTAAAATTATACATGCACATAATTTTAAGAGTGAAATAGTTCCCCAAGGCTTGTTACTATAAATATCTACCCTTGATCATCCCTACCCACTTCCCTTCCCCAGACACTTCCAACATTTTTAGTTGATTATTTCAGTATTCATCTTCATATAATTTTAAGTAGTAAGTTATATGTTTACTTCTTGAGTTTTTAGTTTTAGGAATTATCAGTTGGTTTCCCAATAGGGATGGAGCCTGTACCTCTCTTTCAGCCTACCTCAGGACATCCTTGTGCTTCCAGCCTTTATTTTCCCGATCTGATTTTTAACCATCATTTAGTTTGGATCAATAATAAGTATGATTATTAGAAGTATGTAAATCATGACCTAGCCACAGGGTATAATGTGATTAGCTTTTACTCCTTGCAGAAAATTTGCTTCCTCTGTTAATAACTGCGTTTTCTTCCCCTCTTCATTTTCTGTGTACTTAGCCCCACCTCACTGCAAACTTTCTCTCATTTGTGTATGTCAGCAGCTTGAGAGAACCTCACCTGAACCCTTGGGGGGAAATCGGGCAGCGTCCTGAACATGTTGCTGCAGCTACTTCTTACATAGTCAGGCTCTGTCAGAGGAAAGGGCAGTGTTGCAGAGTGGGGGCTGGAGTCCTACATCCTTGTCCTCTCCTTTCCAGCTGGGAAGTTATTTCACCACTGTGCATCTTGGTTTCTTCGTCCAAAAGGTGGTGATAACGGCAGAACCTACAAGATCATTTTACTGTGCAATATTAACGATGAAATGAGTAGCAGTGTTCAGCATGAAGTAAATACTTATTAAGGGCTGTTATTTTAATTATTCCATGAGAGTAAAAGTAGTAGGGATTTAGGAGACTAATTTCCATCCAAAAATTTATTAGTGTTTACCTTAATTTTTTTCCTGATTAAGCAATACATATTCATCAACAGAAAATTTGAAAAGTACACTAAAGTGTCAAAAGTGGGTTGCCTGCGTGGCTCAGTCGTTAAGTGGCTGCCTTTGGCTCAGGTCATGGGATCGGCTGGGTCCTGGGATGGAGCCATGCATCGGGCTCCTGGCTCGATGGGGAGCCTGCTTCTCCCTCTCCCACTCCCCCTGCTTGTGTTCCCTCTCTCACTCTCTCTCTCTCTGTCAAATAAATAAAATCTTCAAAAAATAAAAATAAATTGTCAAGAAGCACAAAAGAAAACTTTTTACAACCTCACTATACAGAGGCAATGCAGTTAACTAGCTGGCATATTTCATATCAGTTTCTTTTTCTTTGTAATTCATATGCATAGTTATCTAGCTTCCATCATTTTGCATTCTGGTTTGTTGTTGTTGCTTCCCATCCAAAACACCTCCCATATCATTTAAAATCCGTATTAGTATGTTTTTAAATGAAAGTTCCATAGTATCCTACTGTTTTGCTACAGGGTAGCCAACTACTCCATTTGCCTATGTCTGCGAGGGTTCCCAGACACAGGACTTTGCTTGGATGTCCAGGACAAATGAGTACCGAGGGGGTTATCCTCCCTTTACACACCCTTTCAAATGGACAATTAGGGGTCTTTTGTTCCCGTTTTAAAAATCTTTATAAATATCACTGATGTGAATTTTTATAGCATTTACTGGTCTTTCAAATTGTTTTTTTTTTTAAAGATTTTATTCATTTATTTGACAGAGATCACAAGTAGACAGAGAGGCACACACAGAGAGAGGAAGGGAAGCAGGCTCCCTGCTGAGCAGAGAGCCCAATGCGGGGCTCGATCCCAGGACCCCGGGATCATGACCCGAGCCGAAGGCAGAGGCTTTAACCCACTGAGCCACCCAGGTGCCCCTCAAATTGGTTTTCTAATAACTTCCTGAGTGCAAAAGATTCTATCTTTTGGCCTAGATTCTTATTTAACCTATAAGGCCTGGAGCAGTTATATAAATGCTCAATAAATATGGAACCAACTGAGTGACTGTTTAGTGGCTGTTGTAGGTTGAACTGTATCCACTCAAAAGATATGGTAAAGTCCTGGGGGGCCTGGGTGGCTTACTTGGTTAAGAGTCCAACTCTTGATTTCATCTCAGGCTCCTGAGATGGAGCCCAGTTAGGCTCCGTGCTCAGTGGGGAGTCTGCTCGAAGATTTCTTTCCCTCTCCCCCTGCCCCCTCACCCCACCCCTCTCAGAAATAAATAAATAATTTGGGGGGGTGCAAAAAGGTGATTTTATTAAAGCATGGGGACAGGACCAGTGGGCAGAAAGAGCTGTTGCCATAAACAAATCTTTAAAAGATATACTGAAGTCCTAACCCCTGGCACTTGTGAATGAACCTTATTTGGAAATGGGGTTACGGTTACATTAATACACTGCAGATGTAAGTTAAGATGAGGTCACACTGGCTTAGGGCAAGCCCTAAATCCAGTATGTGTGGTGTCTCTGTAAGAAAAGACACACAGAAACAGACACCCAGAGAGAACGCCACATAAGGACACACAGAGGGAAGAGGGCCATGCGGTGACTGAGGCAAACCCGACGTTTTAGTCCATTTGGGCTGCTGAAACAAAATACCATGGACAGGGTAGCTTACAGATTCTTTTTTCTTTTTTCTTTTCTTTTCTTTTATTTTATAGATACTTTCCATTTTCTTTTTGAAGACTTTATTTATTTATTTGACAGACAGAGATCACAAGTAGGCAGAGAGGCAGGCGGGGGGCGGGGGTGGGGAGGAGTAGGCTCCCCACCGAGCAGAGAGCCTGATGCGGGGCTTGATCCCAGGACCCTGAGATCATGACCTGAGCTGAAAGCAGAGGCTCAACCCACTGAGCCACCCAGGCGCTCCATGGATTCTTTTTTCTTACATTCTTAGAGGCTGGAAGTCCGGAGATAAGGGCGCCAACATGGTTGGCTGAGGGCTCTTTTCCAGGTGACAGACTTCTCACTGTATTCTCACATGGTGGAAGGAGTTGGGGTTCTTCCGGAGCCTCTAATTCCATTCCTGAGGGTTCCACTCTCGTGATTTAATTACCTCCCAAAGGCCGCACCTACTGGTATCATCACCTTTGAGGTTAGGATTTCAACATGTATGGACTTCGGCGAGGACGCGAACATTCAGCGAACATTCAGATGGTAGCACCAGAGAACATCAGGAGTGCTGGCAGCTACCGGAAGCTAGGAGAGCGAGCACGGCCCCGCTGACACCTCACTCTCAAACTTCTAGCTTCCAGAACAGTGAGAGAATACATTTCTGTTATTTAAGCCACACAATTTGTGGTGTGGTGAGCCCGATGCATGTGGTAGTTTGTTAGGGCAGTTCCAGAAAACCAAATATAGAGGGGTAGAGGCAGCGCCTGCCCGGCTTAGTCAGTAGGGCAAGCAAGTATTGATCTCAGGGTCATGAGTTCGAGGCCCACATTGCGGGTAGAGTTTACTTAAACACACACACACACACACACACATATACTAATATAGTTTGGGTGCTATCGGTGAATAATGGAAGAGAGTAATGTCATATGCCCAGCAAAATGCACGAGACTGTGTCTAAGCATGATGCTTCCACCAAATTAGTGTCTTTGCCCAGGCAAAAGAAGACCATGGACTGGATGGCTTGTAAACAGCAGTTCTGGGAGCTGGGAAGTCCAAGGTCAAGGTACCGGCAGACTCAATGTCTGATAGAGTCCTCCTTCTTGTTCCTTCCCACTCTGTCCTCCTCACATGGTGGAAGGGATGAGGAAGCTCTCCGAGGTCTCTATTATAAGGACATTCATCCCCTTCATGAGGGCTCTACCTTCACAACCTAATCACCTCCTAAAATCCCACCTCCTAAAACTATCATGTTGGAGGTTTGAACATATGAATTTGGGGAGGGACACAACACATTCAGTCTATAGGAGTTGGTATTTTCTGTTCCTTCCTTTGCTCCTAGCCTTTCCTCTAAGACGTGCTTCATGTCTGCCCTCATTTCTGAAGTGCCTTTCCCTGAAACGAGGACAAAAATTAATCAATTTCCCTTATTAGACTTTTTCTTTTCTTTTTTCAGATTTTATTCATTTATTTGACAGAGAGCGAGAGAGGGAACACAAGCAGGGGGAGTGCGAGAGGGAAAAGCAGGCTTCCCGCAGAGCAGGGAGCCCGGTGCGGGGCTTGATCCCAGGGACCGGAGCCGAATGCAACTGCTTAATGACTAAGTCACCCAGGTGACCCCATTATTAGACTTTCTAATATTCCAAAATGATTTATGGCTTCCCCCCACTCCGGATGTTCCTTTACATTAGTTATGAAGACTCCCTAAATACTGTTAGTCTTACGGTTTTCTATTTTGGAGTGGCCATAAACTGATGGGTACTGTGGGTATTGGTCCTATTCTAGAAGCTTCTCTTAAGGTAGCAGTGACAGATATTTCTATTCAGATAAATTCTTTCAGCACCCTCTTGTTTTCCTTGAGCACATTTGAGATTCCTCATGCTCATATCTTGTATATGGAGCTTTCTTAAATAGAAGACAGTATGTTGGGCCTATCTTTAAGACTTCAATGAAACCGTGTTATTGAAGTGGACAACAGGGGGCTGTTTTTCCTCATGCTTGCTCTGCAATTAATCATCTGTAAATGTTCTGCTCTTCCCTCACCCCACTCTCAGGCTTGGAGACCACCTAGGGTCACTCATTTTGATATTTTTAATCTGGCTACTTGTCTGATATTTATATATACAGAAATACCACAAAAACACAACTTGACCTCACTTTTGTTGTCTTCCTGAATTTTTTTAGTAGGATATTAATGCTAGTAGGTGTTCTAAGATGTATGGTCAAGACATTTACTCTAGGGGTGCCTGGCTTGCCCAGTAAGAACATCGTGTGACTCTTGATCTTGGGGTCATGAGTTGAGTCCCATGTTGGGTATAGAGTCTACTTAAGGATTTAAAAAAAAAAAAAAAAAAAAAAAAAAAAGACATTTGCTCCAGAACATCTGAGAATATAAATCATGTGGGAGCCCATCCTATTACTGTGCTCTCTAAGGATGGATGGAGAGTATAGAACTGTCTTTAGTTGTCTAGTTTACTGTTAAATTACCATTTTGATTAGTAGATCTTCACTGAGTTTTTATTATCTTTATGGGATTTTAAATTGGGGGGTTATTTTTGTTGCAATTTAAAAAAATACTGTTTTGTAACTTTGAAATAGCAGAGCTAGTGATTGAAGTTTGGTGAGAAGGCAGAAGAAACAAAAATACTCAGGAGATATATTAGTTAGTTTTTCTGTTTCGAGAGGACAATCATAGATTAGAGCTCCAATTGTTTAAGAATTCTTGCCATTCTTTGAAACAGCATGTGTTAAACATAAATGATTCTTAGAGACAAAGAAAACATTGTAGGAGGACTAGATGCCAAGAGTACGTGGCCTTCTCTGGCAAGGTCAATTATGTTTTAAAAGCAACAGAATATTTTGTAACATATGTTCTTCTAATGTACTCCCTGATAGATCCAATCCAGGATGTGCAACCAGAATTTTTTAAAAAGCAGCTGTATCATCATTTGCCAGAAAATGGGTCATGTAAAGATTTTCATCCAATCAGCACTGTTGGGAAGACGCTTTTGTCTCTACTGAACAAAATAATAGCACCAATCAACAGTACTTTATGTGATGGTCAAGATGCTACTGCTGGGGGTGCCTGGGTGGCTCAGTGGGTTAAAGCCTCTGCCTTCAGCTCAGGTCATGATCTCAGGGTCCTGGGATTGAGCCCCGCATCGGGCTCTCTGCTCAGCAGGGAGCCTGCTTCCCCTTCTCTCTTTGCCTGCCTCTCTGCCTACTTGTGATCTCTCTCTCTGTCAAATAAATAAATAAAATCTTAAAAAAAAAAAGATGCTACTCCTGCCCCAGGAGGAACAGGTAAGTAGCACCCCTGTTCATACACAGACACTATCTTCCAAGCTGAAGTCAAAGGTAAGATCCTCTTTGCCCTGTAGACAACACTTCTCCCACTAGCCCCATCCAATACTTTAGTGCATGTTCTTTTCTTTTCTTTTCTTTTTTTAAAATAGGCTCCACACCCAGGGTGGAGTCCAATGTGGGGCTTGAACTCATGACCCTGAGATCAAGACCTGAGCTGAAACCAAGAGTCAGATTTCAACGATGCCACCCAGGTGCCCTGATGATGAATCATTCTATAAACACCTTGACTTTTCCTGAAAAAGGAGCTCCTAGGGTTTAGAAATAAAAGCACTAATGTACGCTAAGCATATAGCATGCTGGATTCCAGGCCTTGTCCTGCCACTAATTATCTGCACAGGGTCAGCAAAGTGATTTTGTCATTTTGTTGCCTGTAAAAGCTGTGTGGTACGGTAAGAACATAAGAACTTGAAGACCCAGTTTTTGGTCTCAGTTCTGCCCTTAAGCACATACATTGTCTTCCCACTTATTTGAACTGATCTGAGAAATCTGTCTTGAGTGCTTACCAAGGCCCATGTGACTAAGACATGTTCAGTTCCTGTCCTCACAGTGCTCAATGTCATTCATAAGGTAGATGTCACACACAGAGTCACATCAATGAGTCATTTACTTCCGTTCTGATAGTTACCCTGAAAGCAGTTCTGTTCACGAGAATTTAGGGATACCTCATCAGATGGGGGCTGCAAAGGGGTAAGGGAAGGGAAGGAAAAAATCCCAGGTGGGATCCTAGGAAGTGACTTTTCTAAGTTGAGAGAAGAGGCATGAGTGGAAGTTGGCCACTAAGTATGAAGAGTTTTTCATCGTTGAGAATCAGTTTTTCTTTCTCTTCAATTTAGAAAAAGTAAAACATATGTGACAAAGATTGTTGGGGATCCCCCAGTAGATGCTCTTTCTTCCTTGTCATAGAACGTAACTCACAGTGACAACATTTCCAGCAACTTCTGCCATTTTTCATGGTCTTGTAATTAATTCTGGCCATTGGAAGTGCCACTTCTGGGATGCATTCTTACAGGGAGGTGATAAGCCTCTTCTCACTTTCCTCTGCCCTGTGGCTTGCCACGAGGACTTGGTAGTGAGCCATCTTTGGCCATGTGAGCAGGGCAACATCTGGGGGAGGCAGAATGGCAAGTGTGGCCACCCCACCATCTCTAACTGCCTATAGTTGTACTTTTATCTGAGAGAAGTAAACTGTTGTCTTGTTTAAGCCATTTTGGACTGGAGAGGGTGAGCTAGATCTCTGTTACATGTAGTTGAACTTAAATCCTAAGCAGTACAGTAGGCCTATAAATAGTCTGAGTAAAAGAGAATATAATGAAAATTCTCATCACCCATATGCCTCACAGTTGCATTTAAGACAGCATAACTAGAGCTGAACAGCAGACTTCAAGTGTGAAGTGACCAGTCCCTAAAAGTTTAGGGCCAGACTACCTTTTGCTATGATCATTCCACCTTCACCACTGTATTTGGGGACATCACTCACTCGTGGGCTGCCAGTTCATACTGATGACTTTGTGTGTTGCTTTCTAACACAGAAGGTCACATCAAACTCTGCCTCTGTTGACTGACCCATGCTGCAGAATTTCAGAATCAGAGCCCTGGTTTTATAGCATTTTTGGACCCATATGGGATATGACCATACCACATATCCCATATCGCACCTGCCATACACTCCTCCCCACCACACACAAACCAAATGCGCAATCCGTGAATGACTTTTGTTGAGAAATCAATACAGTGCTTCTTGATTTTTAGTATTATTTTGTATTATAAACCAAAGGATCAACATGAATACCAGAAAAGTTAAACAACCTGAAGAACACATACACATTATTTATAGATTCTGTGGTGAGAACAACTTGTCTTTTAATCGTGCTTATGTTCATTAGCATTGTGAGAAATACCAAATGCCACTAGAGTGTTAAAGTA
>NW_019154132.1:14619569-14649477 GCF_002288905.1 Enhydra lutris kenyoni | reverse complement strand
ACACACACACACACACACACACACACACACACACACACACACACACACAGAGCATAGAATCTGTTTCTCTAGAATGTAACTGGGTCCACATGGGATTAAGACTATACAGGGGCTGCTGGCTGGCTCAGTCTCTTAAGATCAGTGGCTTGATCTTAGGGTCATGATTTCAAGCCCCACACTAGGTATGGAGTTTACTTAAAAAAAAAAAAAAGATTCTTTATAGAAATGAATACATTATGGGCTACGCTGTCATAAAATCATTCATATCTGGTTGGGCCCCAAGTTTACCTAGCACCATTTTTACCACAACTGAAGGGATTCATCCTGTGTTACCAAGAAAGCAAGCCAGGGAGTTGAATGTAGTAGAATTTCATAATCGGATCTGTGCTCTGGTTTACTGGAGTCTGAAAAGAATTCAGTCAAATAAAAGCAATGCATTAGAAAATACACTTTGAGTGAAAGACTTTACCAAAAAGCCTGTATCTATTGACCATAAAGAGTTAGTCAACTGAGCCATCCATTACTGTAGAGTGAGGGGGACAACTGTAGGGGGGAGCATAAGACTGGGGTCACCACCGTGTGTGTTCATTCTCTAGTGGTCATTTACACTAGGGCCCAAACTCTTCCCTATATAGATTTTTTTTTTTTAAGATTTTATTTATTTATTTAACAGAGATAGAGATCACAGGTAGGCAGAGGCAGGTAGAGAGAGAGGTGGAAGCAGGCTCCCCGCCGAGCAGAGAGCCCAATGCAGGGCTCAATCCGAGGACCCTGAGATCACGACCTGAGCTGAAGGCAGAGCTAAACCCACTGAGCCACCCAGGCACCGCTATACTTTTTGAATACTGCTTAAAATTGCATTACACTGGACTCTTTTTTTCTTTTTAAAAGATTTTATTTTATTTTTATTTTTTAAAGATTTTTTATTTATTTATTTGACACACAGAGAGAGAGGGAGAGAGAGATCACAAGTAGGCAGAGAGGCAAGGGGAAGCAGGCTCCCTGCTGAGCAGAGTGCCCAATGCCGGGCTCAATCCCAGGACCCCAAGATCATGACCCAAGCTGAAGGTAGAGGTTTAACCCACTGAGCCACCCAGGTGCCCCAAAGATTTTATTTATTTATCTGAGTGAGACAGAATGAAAAAGAGAGTGGTCAGGGGCATGAGGGAGGGGCAGAGGGAAAGGGAGAAGCAGACTCCCCATTGAGCCCGGAATCCAAGAAGGGCTTGATCCCAAGATCCCAGGATCATCTCTTAGATAAATAAAAAAAGGAAACCAATGTCCATTGACAGATGATTGGATAAAATGTGGCAGATGAACACAATGGAATAGTATTCAGCCATTAAAAGGAAGGAAATTCTGACATGTTATAACATGGATGAACCTTGAGGACACTCACTATGCTGAGTAAAGTAAGCCAGCCACAAAAAGACAAATATGGTATGATTCTACCTGTATGAGGTGTTTAGGGTAGTCAAATTTATACAGTCAGAAAGTAGAACAGTGGTTGCCATGGGCTGGGGGAAGAGTGGATGGGGTGTTAGTGTTTAGTGAGTACTAAGTTTCACCTTGGAATGATGAAAAAGTTCTGGAGATAGGGCGCCTAGTTGGCTCAGTCAGTAAAGCATGGGACTCTTCTCTGGGTTGGAAGTTTAAGCCACACATTAGGCATGGAGAATGCTTAAAAATAAAATTCTTTTTTTCTTTTAAAAAACATTACTTGTAGTGTAATATTTCTTATTAATCTGTTCTTTAACATTTCATGAAATGAATCATCTCTATTTGGAAAGCTGCTAGTCTATCTTTTTAGGTCATAAGCTCCTTGAAGATAGAAGTTTTTTGTTGTTGTTTTTTAAGATTTTATTTATCCATTTGAGACAGAGAGAGAGAGCACAAGCAGGGGGAGGGTCAGAGTAAGAGGGAGAAGCAGGCTTCCCACCGAGCAGAAGCCAGATGTTGCACTTGATCCTACAACCCTGGGATCTTGACCTGAGCTGAAGGCAGACGATTAACTGAGCCACTCAGGTGTCCCCATGATAGGAGCTCTTTTATCTGTATGTCTGCACAGCCTAGCAAGGTATCTGAAACATGGGCTTATCAAGAAACTGAATGAAGTGAGAGGGATAATTCTTGAACTCCAGAGTGGGAAAGAAATTTTGGAGCCTAAGGAGAACATTGTGTCTACCCTTTCAATAATTGAGATATAAAGTGTGTTGCACAATTCTTGCACTTAATAGGCTGTCAATAAATGTTAGCTCTTTTCTCTTTCCCCTCATTTTACAGAGAAGGGAGTTGAGGCCCACAGAGGTGAATGGGCTCAGAGTTCAACAGCTTAGTAATGGAAGAGACAAGCACCGCATCTTCCGGTCCAGTGAATCCTTTTTTGCTATAACATTGTAAACATGGGATGTGGGAATGACCCTTGACCCCAACAGTAATAGGTTTACAAATAACTTTTTATTATTCAAATGTACACAAAGGTACGGAGAACTATGAGCCCTATGAACCCATCACTTAGCTCCAACAATTACCAACGCTAGCAATCTTTTTTTCATCTATATCTACCTCTCTGATGGAGCATTTTAAAGCTGATCTTAAACACTTTTTCCAATTCTAACTATATTTTTCATAAAACTCTTTCCCATGTGTTTAATTTCCAGAAAGGGTCAACTCAGTTGGAAAAGATCTCAGTAAGGTGAAAGCTCAATTTGTCTATTAAATGATATTGGAGGGGCGCCTGGGTGGCTCAGTGGGTTGGGCCTCTGCCTTCGGCTCTGGTCAGGATCCCAGGGTCCTGGGATCGAGCCCCGCATCGGGCTCTCTGCTCAGCGGGAAGCCTGCTTCCCCTCCTCTCTCTCTCTTTCTGCCTGCCTCTCTGCCTACTTGTGATCTCTCTCTCTGTCAAATAAATAAATAAAATCTTTAAAAAAAATGATATTGGAAATCAGATCCTTGAAATACCTATGACATTTGCAGACCTTTACTTTTTTTTTTTTCCTAAGATTTATTTGAGAGGTTGGGGGCGTGCACACGTGCGGGAGTGGCTCAGGGAGAAGGGGAGAGAGAATCCTCAAGCAGACTCCCCACTGAGCGTGGAGTCCGACATGGGGCTCAATCCCAGCACTCGAGCCAAAATCAAGAGTCAGACGCCTAACTGACTGAGCCACCCAGGTGCCCCAACATTTGCAGACCTTTAGAATCTTTTTTTTTTTTTAAGATTTTATTTATTTATTTGACAGAGATCACAAGTAGGCAGAGAGGCAGGCAGAGAGAGAGGAAGGGAAGCAGGCTCCCCGTGGAGCAGAGAGCCCGATGAGGGGCTTGATCCCAGGACCTTGGGATCATGACCTAGGCTGAAGGCAGAGGCTTTAACCCACTGAGCCAGCCAGGCGCCCCAAGACCTTTAGAATCTTGCTGAAGTGTACACGCCAAAACATAAGTAATATGTGATGTGCCTCCATTTCTAGAGATCAGTAGATTTCCCCCAACTCTTATCTCTCTGCTAGGTTTTCAGGTCTCTATAATGCCTTACCATTCATTCCCAACCAGTCTAAATCATCCTCTGTATCTAACCTCTAATGGCAACCTCTGTGATTTTCTTCTTAGACTTTCACTTCCCTGAATGTCATCTTTCTTCCAAAATCTATCAGTCTTCAAGACCCATTTCTTTTTTTTTTTTTTTTTAAGATTTTATTTATTTATTTGACAGAGAGAGAGTACAAGTAGTCAGAGAGGCAGGCCGGGAGAGAGGAGGAAGCAGGCTCCCCACTGAGCGGAGAGCCCGATGCAGGGCTCCATCCTAGGACCCTGACACCATGACCTGAGCTGAAGGCAGAGGCTTTAACCCACTGAGCCACCCAGGTGCCCCTTCAAGACCCATTTCAAGAATGTTATTCTAGGGCACCTGGGTGGCTCAGTTGGTTAAGCAACTTTGGCTTTGGCTCAGGTCATGATCCCAGGGTCCTGAGTTTGAATCCCACATCAGGCTCCCTGTTCAGCAGAGAGCCTGCTTCTCCGTCTCCCTCTGCCTGCTGCTCTGCCTACTTGTACTCTCTATCTATGTCACATAAATAAAACCTTAAAAATATATATATATTATTCTACCTAAAATCTTTTTAGATGATCTCCCCCTTCGAAGGAGATGGTGTTTATAGGCACAGCATAGTTTCGCACTTAATTCTTGTTTCATGTGTATCAGTTTTGCCTCCATAACAAGACTAAGTTCCTTGATGGGAAGGATTCTGTCAAAACACTTTGTTGGTGTTCCCTCTCATTCCTCCCATGCCCACCTCCCCACATCCCCCACCAAGGCTCCTGAAAGTGGAGAGCTCATGCTAAGATGAACATCATAGCTTGTTGATTAATCTTTGTGCGCTCACATTTTGGGTCAATCACATAGTCTTCCAGTGGTCTACTTGAACCTATGCAATGGTCTTGCCAAAGACATCAAATTAAAATCTGATCTGCTCTCTAGATCCAGCTTTTGATTTTCAAGAAGACAATGAACAAAAGACTCCACAAAGATGCAAAGAGCAAAATCTGGACCGTGGAAAACTTTACCGGAATCATTTCTTCAAGGGGTAAACTGCGATGGGGAACGAAACAGATGGAGGGGGAACATATGGGCTGAAAACACGTGACGACCAACAGGAGTATGTGAACCTTACATGGATTCTGACCCAAGCAAACAAACTGAACAAAATTTATGACACTTACGAGATAAACACTCAGAGAATAGTTTGATGTGAAGAGCTTGAAAACGTACCATTAAAAGAAATTGTGGCAAAATATATATGCCTAACATAAAATTTACTATCGTAACCATTTGTAAGTATATACAATTCAGTGTTACTGAAAATGTCACATTTCTGTGTCACTGTCACCATCATCCAGCCACAGAACTCTGTTCATCTTGCAAAACTGAAATCATATTAATTAAACAATAATCCCCATTCCCTCCTTCCCCCAGCCCCTGGCAACCACCATTCCACTTTTTGTCTCTATGGGTTTAGTACTCTAGGAACCTCATATAAGTGGAATCATCCAGTGTTTGTATCAAAGAGGTTTCTTTCTTTCTTTCTTTCTTTCTTTCTTTCTTTTTTTTTTTTAGGGTTAGTAGTGGTTTTGCACTTTGTCAAAAAAAAAAAAAAAAAAAGAGAGAGAGCCCTTATCTTTTAGAGATATGCACTGAAATATTTATTAATCCAATGGTAGAAAGTCTGGGATTTGCTTCAGGATAACATGGTAGGGAGGGAGTGGATGGGGCTGAAGTTGAAATAAAATTGGTTGTTAGTTATTAACTGTTGCAGCTTGGTGATAGGTACATGGGGGGTCATAACAATATTATGTCATTTTAAAATTATTTTTGGCATTTTTCATAATGAATTGTTAAAAATAAAGAAGTATTCACAAGGGAATGTCCTGATCATTTAGGACTTCTCTGGGCTCTCTGGCTCTCTTCTCGTTGGCAATGGAGACACTGGTCTAGGAGGCGATGACCTCTGTTCTCTGTCTGGCCAGGACCAGAGCCTGTGCAGAACGGTTCACACTGGCACTTTGGGCCCAAAGATACACTGCTAAGGTTGCATATAAATCAGGTATCCCTTAGCCACTTTGGTTGATAGATTGATCTGGCTGCACTGTTAGAATCCAGGTAAGTGTTTAGAATCCAGACACACAAAGTCAAGGGATTTGTCCTTGTGCTTGTTCCTTGCACAAACGGATTTATTCAGCATTACCGGGCCTCAGGCCTAGTGGGGCCTACATGGAGGACTGAGAGGTGACCCTCCCAGTGTACCCCGTCTTGGGCTTGTCAACTGTCAGGGGGCTTTCAGCCTGGAGGAGAGAGGGGGAGGGCTGGTAAAACAAAACAAAGCCCCTCCCACCCCCTCCAAAAAAACCCAGCCTCATTGTATTGAGCTCTGTAAGAGGCTGGCTCATCCTCTTGGGGAAGAGAAAGTAAACTGCTTTCCTTTAGGAGTTGAATTAACTCTTTCAGGGCCAAGAGAATTAGTTCAGTAATGACTATCCCGTTGCCTTAGGATTTCCCCAAATGGTATTTTTAATGACCCGTCTCTACCCATTGCTACCGATGCCACAATTTAACGGAATTGACTGGTAAACTCAGCTAACAACAGGACTGAGTGATTTTTTTTTTTTTCTTGGAATAGGCCAGGTGTTCTTGTGAAGGGATCAATCGACTGCTTGTTCCAGAACCGAGGAGGCACAACCTCAGTGGAGGCTGCTAGCAGATGAGCCCTCTAATCCTTACTCACTTCCAGAGCAAGGACTGCAGTTTCTGCGTAGCCCAGCCCATCAGCAGGTCTTTTGTTTTGCTATCAAGTCTTAGTTCCTTGTTTCCAATTTGCTACATAATTTCTCCTCAGGCTTGGAGTTTCAGAGAAAAGGAGTAACAGGAAGCAAGTTTAACTGATCGGTTTTGAAATCTGAAAGTTAAACATCTAGACAGGTTAGCAGTTGCATTGAAAAAGCTTTAAAGAAGATCGCAGTTGAATTGGATTTCCAACTTTGCAGGTGGTTGTGTTTATAATTGAACAGGTCTGAAATTAGAAGAAAAAGTCGACTTTTATTTGCAAAATATCTCATTTCCCCCAGCAGCACAGGA
Source organism: Enhydra lutris kenyoni (assembly GCF_002288905.1). NCBI lineage: Eukaryota > Metazoa > Chordata > Mammalia > Carnivora > Mustelidae > Enhydra > Enhydra lutris. The sequence goes on along the minus strand of NW_019154132.1, from coordinate 14,642,852 downwards.
GGTTGGGGAAACAAGAAAAATAAGGATTAACTAACTTTTTTTTTTTTTTTTAATTAAAAGCAATCTTGGGAGGTTTTAAGGACTTCTCCCCACTTTCTTTTAAGTAGAAAAGTAGTGCTTTTGCCTGCAACTGGTCTTTTAAAGAAAAGCTGCCCCAGACAGGAGAATTGACGCCAGAAATGGGTTAGTCAATAGCTCCTATTTGAGAGATAAATATACTCTGTGAGACTACCGGAATGCCATTTAGTATCTTGGAAGAGATAATTAAACCAAATATTAGCCTGGTGTCTTGAAAGGGTTAACTCATCTCCCAAGGCGGTGTGATTTCCAGAGGGTGAGTTATTTGCCTGGCCACCTCCCCCCACCCCAGGATGGAGGCTTTGTCCCTAACTCCTCCTCCCAGCTACAGGTGGACTGCTAGATGCAGCACACAGGACTTCCCGAAAAATTCAGTGACTCCAAAATCAGGCCCTCTCTGCAAAACTCCCCCAAGGATTCTACAGTCTGTTGGATGTTAATGCGCAGATTTGTCATTTGCTTGGCTGCGGAGTGTTGGTTAATTCTTAATAAAAGCACACATCCATATATCCAGGAGAGGACTACGCCAGTTGTCAAAGCTTCAGCTCTGGAGTCAGGCACAGCCAGGTTTGGATTCTGATCTCAACTCTTAGCAGCTTGGTGACCTTGGACATGTTATTTGGCAACTCTCAACGTTATGATCTTTCTCTACAAAATGGGGTTGTTAGGAGTACAAATGACCCAGGGTGTTAGGGCTTTCCATGGAGGCAGACTCAGAGAGTGCCTGTAACCCAGGGCTTGGCCCTAAGTGAGTTCTCAGTTGCTCTTACTGATTTCGCTTATTATTCCAAGGTTCCTCACTCTCCAGGTCCTGCCTCCTGCCCCCCCAGAATCCCCTGTACTCCTCTGTGCAGTCTCTACAGCTTCCACCCCTACTGTGTTCCCATCACAATTTGTAGGCGGCATTGTTCTGGCCCTGACCACACTGTGCCAAAACTTGTTTACCCCACCTTGATAGATGTAGGAATTAAAATAACGTGTGTGCCTGGCACAGAGGAGGTCTTCAGTGAAGGGTAACATCATCTGACTTATTAGCTGTTGTCTCAGTGGGCACCATTTTATCCAACAAATGCTCGCTGAATGTCTATGGTAAGCAATGATCTCATCATGTAACCCTTACAACAATCCTAGCAAGTAGAGACTATCACCTTCCCCATTTTACAACAAAGAAGCCAGCTTAGAGTGACCAACTAAAAGGGAAGGGAGCACACACTATTGATCTTCGCATTCTCCGCACCTAGCACAGGTCCTAACACCTGGTAAATGATCCATAAATATTGGAGTCGGCTGTCATTCTTGGTCCCACCAAGGTAGAGCGGCCCCCATGAGCCTGACTTACTTCAGCCTCTCTGCTGGGCATTTGGCTGTTTGTTCTCAGATCTAGTCCTCACAATTCCCCTGTTCTGCCTTGGATCATGCACAAGGGGCTGATGTGCAAATGGCATTTCCCAGACTCTCTTGCCAACTGGCCTCCAGCTAGGTTCAGCCAGTGGGAAGCTGCGCTGTGGGAGCTAGAGGCACAGGAGGGGTGTCGCCACAGCCAATGACGCCCAAAAACAGAGATGAATGAAGGGGAAGTCCTCTAACTTCTCCTTTCCTCCTGCCCTTCCCCCATCCCTGTCCAGTGTCTCCCATTGACTGAATGCAGCTGGAAGCCAGTTGAGAAGGGGGACCCAGAAACGGAGTTTGCACAAGTCAGTTCCCGTGTGATGCAGAACGCAGGATCTGAGAACAGTCAGGTAAATGTTCTCTCTAGGTGGAAGTTTCTTCTCATCAGGAGCTTTCCTCAGACTGAGAAGGTCCTGAACTGGGAGAGGCTATCTGGAGGAGACGGTGGGGGGCAGGACTAGGGAGCTGAAAACTCTTCTCCCAGAGTTCTGTCATTGGTATACTTTTATTAGTTGATTTGGGCTTATGGGGCAAGTCAAAGTCTATCCTGATATGTGTTTTTAACTCTCGCATTAAAAAAAATATGCCCATTTTACGCTGTGAAAAATGACCACTCATCCTGAAGAAGTTGTATTCACTTAAGAATCCCACTAGAGTGGCCACGGGAACATTGTTCATGAATTTGTGGCAGAATGAGACTCGTCAATAGCTCACTTAATAAATATAGATTAAAAGGATATCCAATATCTGCCTTAAACCCACAAAGGAATATAAATTTGCAGCAAGAGATTGAGACTCTAATGAAGGCAGCAGGAGATGGCTTTAAAGACAATTCCCTGTTGCAACTTGATGATGAAAATCAGTCTTAACTGTGCATTTAATTTCTTTTGTGGGTTCAAAGCACATCCCTAAAGTTTTATTCGAGGAAAGTTAATCATGGTAGTCTTTGGAGTCTATAAAGCTTCTAATATTGTGTAGAGTTCATAAAAGATATTTGTGTTTATAATAATGTTTTGTCTATTTTAAGTGAAGTGTTATTTAAGAAAAAAAAAAAAAAAAAGGACCTGAAAAAAAATACCATCTACGTAGAAATCCTTGAAGAAACTAATGAGGGAAAAGATATGAGATGCATAAATAACACAGCATTTTATTTGTAAAAAATACCTCACTGTCCACAAAACCCCTATTTCCTTCCCAGAGGTCTGCGCATCTGCCTAGGAAAAGGAATCTTTTTATATGGAAAGGAAAGAAAAGGAGGAAAGAAAAAGGAAAGTGGCAGTGGGCTGTCAGTCCCCTGGATCTGCCTCCCGCCACCCTGCAACCTCTTTTCAAGTGCCACCCTCGGAACCACTTTGGTCTCGGGCTTGGCTCCTCACTGCCCATCAACGATGTGCCCCCAGGTTCCTCAAAATAGTCCACCCCCGTGGGGGCCGCCTGTCCCTGCCAGGTCAACCTGCGGGCCTCCTGAACCTACCTCTCTCAGGGCTGCCATTTCCACTGCGGGAGATTCCCGGCAAGGGGGCCAAAGAGATGCACGACGGCGCCCAGCAGCGCCTGAAAACGCAAAACCAGCTCGAAGCTGCGCCCTCTTCCAGGACGTGCGGAAGCCGCCCCTCGGTGACGAGGCGAGTCAGGGATGCCCAGGATGCCACCGCGGTCCTCAAGCAGCACCTGAAGCTGACCCCTGCAGCCTCTGGGACTTCCGGGAGAACTACTTCCGGGGTGGCCTGATGAAGCGGGTCAGGACGATGGCGTCCTCCCTGACGCACCTGCGCAGACAGGCGGCCCAGGCCAGGCCTGCGCAGTGGCATTTCAGGGCCTTCTCTGCAGTCTCCAGATGCCATGGCATCTGCTTGAGCCTCTCCCCGCCCCCACAGGGTGGCCCTCTCCCAAAGCATGGACCAAGCGGACACTATAAAGCTTTTTGAAGAAAAGAAAGCGAGGCAGGGAAGAAGGGCAACATCAAAACTCCTTTCGGTGGGGCGGGGGGGGGGGGCTGGGGGGGGGGGGGGGGGCTCTGTGGGTTAAGCCTATGCATTCAGCTCAGGTCCTCATCCCAGGGTCTTGGGATCGAGCCCCACCTGGGGCTCTCTGCTCTGTGGGGAGTCGGCTTCTCCTCCTCACTCTCTCTGTGCTCCCTCTCTCTCAAATAAATAAAAGCATAAAAAACAAAACGAAAAAAACCTCCTTTCTGAATGTGGTGGCAGAGACCGATGCAATGCAAGACAATGTTTTATTTTTAGAGGCCCGTGGCAGGTCCATAAAACTTGTGCACTCTTTCTTTTCTCCCTCATTGATTTTCCTTTTTGGCCTTCTCTGTGCCTTCCAAGACTGGCTTAAACTGTCAGATGGGTCATGCTTTAGGAGTGTTTACCTTGATTCCACACATAAACCCAACTTCACAGTTCTCTGTTCTTCTTTCTCCTCCCTCCCCCACCCTGTCTTCCACCCTAAGCTGGTTCTCACATGTCACTATGTCTAAGGATCAAATGAGAATTTTGATTAAAAATTAAGATTCTTGAACCCCAGTTACCCAGGACTGATGTAATGATTCTCTGTTAAGGTCCAGGAATCTTGATTTTTACCAAATGCCTAAGTACTCCTATGCTGTTAGGTTATTGGATAAGACATGACCTTTTACCAGGGCATTTTCATTTTATTGAGAGATGAATAAATAATTATGGAACTACAGGCGTCAGAATTTCTATGAGGAGTATAATCCCCAACAAATCCTGTTGTGAGGGCCTGCCCCTTCCTTGCTGTTCCTCCTCTTCCCCCATAGCAGTAGGAGTGGGGCCGGGTGGGGTGGGCCCCAGTGGCCTAAGGGGAATCATCTGTGCCTGGTTTAGAATTCAAGGACTAGGAGTCTGTGGCCCTCATTCTTTAGCAGACTACTCTCCAGCTTTGTTAGGTTTTTAAAATTTAAAAAAGCTGAAAAGTAATCAAAACCTGTGCTCAGAGCTTCCCCTTGTATATGTTTCTTCTGAAACACGAATTGAGGGGGATCAGTTCTGGTTTAAAAAATGGCTCCCCCACCATCTGTCAACGCAGCTGAAATTCTACCATTACAAATGATGGCCTTTGGGCCCTGGAACAGTGTCAAGCCTCAAAAGTCTAGCTATTACAATGCACATACTTGTAGATTAGTATCACCTTAAACTGGAGTCAGGAGAGTGTTGGTGATAGTTGAAGATGATTGGAATTGGGATCAAAAGGAATGGGAAGGGCACCTGGCTGGTTCAGTTGGAGGAGCAGATGACTCTTGATCTTGGGGTTGTGAGTTCAAGCCCCACGAAGGGTGTAGAGATTACTTAAAAATAAAATCTTTAAAAAATATAGATTGGGGAGAGGGTAGGAGAAAGAACAGTTTTGCTGGAGGTTGATTATCCTCTTATGTGAGGAAAATGTCACCTTTTCCCCCCTCTTATTTTCTCTAATCACTTGTATTGTAGGCAAATATGAAAATTTAAATTGAAGGGGAAAAAAAAAGCCCAACCCCAAACTGAGTAGGAATGGCTCTTTGGATGAATTCCAGACACACTGAAATAATTCCTACAACATTACACATCAACTCTCCAAAATCTGTATATACTGAGTAGTAAAAATGTATTTTTACTATATGTGGTTTTTTAAAAAATTTTTTTTAAAGACTTTATTTATTTATTTGACAGAGACACAGCGAGAGACGGAACACGAGCAGGGGGTGTGGGAGATGGAGAAGTAGCACCCCCCCCCCCAAGCAGGGAGCATGGGATCATGACCTGAGCCGAAGGCAGATGATTAACAACTGAGCCACCCAGGTGCCCCTGAATTTTTTATTTTTTAAAAAGATTCATTTATTTGAGAGTGTATGGGGGAAGGGCAGAGGGAGAGGCAAAGAAGCAGACTGCCCACTGAGCACAGAGCCATAGTGAACTCCATCTCAGGATACGGAGGTCATGACCTGAGCCAAAATCAAGAGTCAGATGCTCAGGGGACCTGGGTGGCTCAGTTGGTTAAGCATCTGCCTTCAACTCACTCTGCCTCTGCTGATTCCCCTGCTTGTGCTCTCTCTCTGTCAAAAAAAAAAAAAAAAAAAAAAAAAGTAATATACTCAACCGACTGAGCCACCCAGGCATGCCTACTCTATATGTTTGGTTTTTTTTTAAGATTTTATTTATTTATTTGAGAGAGAATGAGTGAGAGAGAGCATGAGAGAGGAGAAGGTCAGAGGGAGAAGCAGACTCCCCAAGGAGCTTGGAGCCCGATGCGGGACTCGATCCTGGAAGTCCAGGATCATGACCTGAGCCGAAGGCAGTCGCTCAACCGACTGAGCCACCCAGGCATGCCTACTCTATATGTTTTTGATATTAACAAATAATAAAGGAAAAATATATTCATTTTTGTAGGACAATACATATTGAAACCAATTTGAAATGCCACTTTAAAATGCTGAAGGACACTGTAGTGTTCGAAACATTAAGTGGAAGTATTCAATATAATTTTAAATTCTGAAATTAGAAAGGGGAAACTGTCAAGAGAGAAAGTATGTATTTGAGTTGCACAAGTTGTATTAAACAATGCTAAAGCTTTGTAAGATTCATGAGGACACCTGCCTTCAGCTCAGGTCATGATCTCAGGGTCCCGGAATGGAGCTCCCCAGGTAGAGCTCCCTGTTCAGTGGGGAGTCTGCTTGTCCCTCTGCACCCCCACGTCGTGTACGCACGCTCTCTCTTTCAAGTAAATAAATAAAATCATTAAAAGAAAAAGTCTGCACAACATGGTTTCTTTTTGAATAATTGTAAAAAGAACTTCTTTGAAGAGTCACAGATCAGCCTTCATTTTTCTGTTCATTCTCTTTCCCTCTTATTTTGCCACTTACCCCAGTCAGTACATTTTCTACAAAAGTTACTCCTTGCACGTGAGTATACGAAGTTGATCTCTGAGTTGGGAACATGAGATGGACTTTTAGATGAACTTGTCTTCTAGCAGCCCAAGGCAGCAGGTAGCGTGCACTTTGAAGGGCCCTCTTTCCTGGTAGTGGCTCCGAGGAGGCTTATGACCCTGGCAAGTTATCTTTGGATACCTTGATTTCCTCGATGATAAAGTGGAGATAACAATGCCCATTATTTCAAAAGGGTTCATAAGATACCATCTAGGAACTTTTCTGAAGTGTGGGATGAGAGAGAGCATTGCATAAATGCCAAGGTTTCTGTTCTTATTAGCATTATTGTAGTTTCACCAGGGGACTTTAATTGGGTTTAACACTCTCTAGTATGCAGCTGTATTGCAAGGACTGGTTGTTTTTGTTTGTTTGTTTGTTTGTTTGTTTGTTTTAAAGATTTTATTTATTTGACAGAGAGAGAGAGAGAGAGATCACAAGTAGGCATAGAGGCACGTAGAGAGAGGGTAGGGGGGGAAGCAGGCTCCCCGCTGAGTGGAGAGCACGATGTGGGGCTTGATCCCAGGACCCTGAGATCATGACCCGAGCCCAAGGCAGAGGCTTAACCCACTGAGCCACCCAGGCGCTCTGGACTGGTTGTTTTTAACATTTACTCTGAGACAAGGGGGAAGAGAAGGAAAGCTCCCCCACCCCCAATCAAAATAAGAACTATTTTATAGCAGAGTCAAATGTTCTGTTCATGTGGTTATCTTCAACTTTAGTATGAATCATTTTCTGAATAGAATCTGCTGTTTCGATAGTTGAACATTGCATGTATCATTTTCGACTCCACTCTCTAGCACTTGCTATACACCAAAAGTTGCTAAACTGTGATGGATTCTGGTAAGATAGGTTGTAGCCATTGAAATATGAACAATTCTTACTCAAGGAACTAAGGCTGTAACAATTTTTGAGTCAAAGCATGTTGTGTCTAATCAGATAGGGTTCTCCCCCACTCCCCCAGACAATTTAGGGATGTCGCTTTCTCATTGTTTAGGCTGTAAGTTATGGCAATAGTAAGTGCAAACAAGTGTTCAACTGTGTATGTTTTTGATACTGTATCCAAGTCACCAAGTGTGTGCCTTTTGGTTAGAGAATTGCACACTTTGCAGCCGACACTTGCACATTTATACCCATGCACAGACTTAATGGGAAACATTTGAGTCTGGTTGCAAAGATTTGCTCAGTGTGAAATCTGTTCCTAACACAATGGTCAGATTGAAAGGAGTTTCATTACATGGCTGGGCATTTCTTCTTTCTTTGGGGAATATAAAAGGTGAATGCAATACTTTACAGTTTAAAGTTACCACAAAACTTCATAATCTTAACCTCAATATCTACCCCTCACTGTATCCAGAGAACCAGAGGCCTTGAGCCTGTTACAATTGCCTGTTTGACCTTGGTTAAGTTCCAAAAAGCCAGGGAGAGTTCAAAGCAGGGCCAGAGGCAACTTCACACTGTAATCCATGCTCCCCTTTTCCTTCCCTCTTTACTCTCTCTACATCCTCTGGTATGAACTACAGTATATATCCATTTCAATAACCCTAGACATTGTAGATTCTAGAACAATGAAGAAAGCGTCTTTCCTTATTAATACTGACAGGCCCTTTGGTCAGAAAATGTCCCTCAACAGATGTTAGAGAATGTGGTCATAAACCAGAAAGATATCTGTTACAACTTTTAAGGCTGTTTTATTTCTAGCTTTCTAAATTCCGCTGGATAAGTTTTAATTTTCTTTTTTTTTTCTTTTTTCTTTAGAAACCCCCCTTGAGGGTTTAGGATACAGGAAAAGTAGTTGTGGTTTAAGATAAGTTGCCGACTTTGCTTTTGCATTAGTCACCCCTGCCCTAGCTCCCCAAAAAGAAATAAAGAGAGAACAGAAAGGACAATTATGAAGCAATATCTATAATAAAACAGGAATGAGTTCTTTAAATTTATTATTCAAGGTACTGTATTTGGAAATTGAGTAATGCCATTTTTTTTCAGTCTAAGTACTCTGGATGTTATTTCAGTCCGATCATATTATTGGAAGAGGTTTTTACATACTTTTAACTGTAGGCTAATGAATGCATTCATTGATATTATAAAGAATCGAATTGCACTCTGACATTGGGGATGTAACAAGTGAATTACTACTTTAGTACTGAGTCTGAAATTCTACTTTCTTTTATTTTTATTTTTTAAAGACTTTATTTATTTGACAGAGAGAGAGAGAGAGATCACAAGTAGGCAGAGAAGCAGACAGAGGGAGAGGGGGAAGCAGGCTCCCCGCTGAGCAGAGAGCCCAATGAGGGGCTCTATCCCAGGACCCTGGGATCATGACCTGAGCCGAGGGCAGAGGCTTTAACCCACTGAGACACCCAGGTGCCCTCTTCTTTCTTTCTTTTTTTAAAAAATATTTTATTTATTTATTTGACAGAGAGAGAGATCACAAGTAGGCAGAGAAGCAAGCAGAGAGAGAGGAGGAAGCAGGCCCCCCGCTGAGCAGAGAGCCTGATGTGGGACTCAATCCCTAGACCCTGGGATCATGACCTGAACTGAAGGCAGAGGCTTTAACCCACTGAGGCCCCAGGCGCCCCGCCCTCTACTTTCTTCTAAAAAAAATATTTTATTTATTTGAGAGCGAGAGAGAGGAGCAGAGGGAGAGGGATAAGCAGACTCGGAGCTGAGCACAGAGCGCAGCACTGGCCTCAATCCCACGTTCCTGAGATCATGACCAGAACTGAAATCAAGAGAAGAGTCCGATGCTTAACCACCCAGGTGCCTCTGATTCTACTTTTTATCAAATGAACCACCTAGCACAAATGAATTCAGCTTAAAATCCTTTTTTAAAAAAAATTTTTAAAGTAAACTCTACCCTTAATGCAGGGCTTGAACACATGACCCTGAGATCAAGAGTCTCATGTTCCACCAACCGAGCCAGCCAGGTGCCCCCAGCTTAAAATTCCTACTGATATCACAAGCATTGTCCGTAAGTAAATAAAGCTGGAGTTTTAACGCTACAGTAATGTCTTTTTTCCCCAAGATGATTTGTTCCCTATAACATAAACCAAGCAAGCATGACAAAACGTGAAAAAGAGATGGGAAAAGGGCCAGAAATGGAATGAAGACACAGATGACAGAGAGGACAGTTGTATGTGGTTCTACTCCCACGTCACACAGAGCCCAAATCAGTCCTCTACCTGCTGAGATCCACACTCCCTTCGCTCCCCCAACTTTGAGTTTGGGCAGGAACGGGAACATGTGCCATTCTCTTCATGTTTTCATTGCAGAGCACCTGAACATTGCATGAAGGATATGAAGGTTAGAGTACGGGTATCTGATCATGTGAACTCAGGGGAAGGTTTCAAGGGTTATGGCAGATTGTATTTTCCTTTCGTTTTCTTTTTAAGATTTTGTTTTCTCTAAGTAATCTCTACACCCAATGTGGGGCTCCAATTTAGACCCCCAAGATCAAGAGTGGCACGCTCCACCGACTGAGCCAGCCAGGCACCACAGATGCCCAGAGTATAATTTCCAAAGGATGTGTGTGAGTGTGTGTGTGACCCCACATGATCATTTTGCAACATGATGTTGACGTTCCTCCATGGGGAAGTTATGTGTTATGCCTTTGCACTTGGATATATCTCTGTAACTGCTTTGACAAGTGGAATGTGGTGGAAGTGGCATGGGTTTGAGACGGGGTCACAAAAGGCAATATGGCTTCTGTCTCTGGATGCTCACCATGCTATGAGGAAGCCCCGGCCACTTGGAGAAGCTGCCGCAGGTGTTTGCATGCCTTAGCTCAGAAGTCATGCTGCGTTTGGAGAGCCTGGAAAAGAGGTGGGGGAGAAAGGAAAAGGAGAGGAGGTGACTATGTCCTTCAGTAACTGGCTCTATGAATCCTACTGCATTTCCTTCCGTACTGGGCACTGCTCTAGAAGCTGGCGCACAGCGATGAACAAAATAGACAAAAATAGCCCCCTTCTTAGCTCCTTCTGCAGATTCTGTAAATTTAACTTACTGAGCCGTGTACAACTGGGAAAACCAAGCTCAGATTTTATATAATCCTGACCAAGTTTTGTGATTTCAGTGAACACATTTCACAGGAATTAATTTCTTCTTTAAAATAGAGTTCCTCTTTCTTATAGATGAAAGCCCAGGAAAGTTGATGGTGGTCCTCCCCCCCTGCCCCCATATGATTATTGGGGATGGCAGTTAAGTCATCTTTGCCCCTATGTTTTACTTTTTCCATAAAAATCATCAGGAGTCAGGGCGTCTGGGTGGCTCGGTCAGTTCAGTGTCTGCCTTTGGCTCAGGTTATGATCTCAAGGTCCTGGGGTAGAGCCCTGTATTGAGCTCTCTGCTCAATAGGGAGTCGGCTTCTTCCTTTCTCTCTGTGCTTGGGCACTCTCTCTCTCTCTCTCTAAAATAAATAAATAAAATCTTCAAAAAAACCCAAATCACCAGGAGTGTGCTCACCCATAGACAGCAGCTTGGGCGTAGTTAGATGGCAGACACACCTGCCTGGAAGGCCCTTAGGTGGGAAGATGTGAAGGTCCCTCCCGGACTTGGGGAGATGCCTCTTCTGTCCCTCAGCCCCTCCTGCTCTCTTCTCTCAGAGCATTTCCTGCTGACCCTCGTCCTTCCCTCCTGAATGGATGTCCTTCAAGGATAGGCCCATGTGAGCCTCATCTCCACATCCACAGTCCCCAGGAGGGTTCTAGGCCCAGATTAAGTGCTCAGGGAATGTTTGGGGCCTAGCAAATGAATGAATTTGTGCTTGGGTGGCACCATCCCCCTCCCGACTCCATTCCCCTTCTGTGTAATATGTTGTTTTCTTGGCCACCACTGCTTTGGGAAACATGGAGGTGTATGACTTAGCTCTTCCTTCAAGGAAAGACTTGCTGTCCAGCTGCAGGGAGGGTGGGCAGTAAAAGGCCTCTAGCTGTCTGCATTCCAGGGTCTGCTTTATCTGCAGAGAACCACCCTGCCCAAAGCCATGCCCCATCAGGGCAGGCTGGATCCCATGACTGATTGCTGAGAACATTGGCCCCACGGGGGTCCAATGCAGATGGGTAATATTTATTCTATAGCTCCCTGCCTGGTTAGCTGAAATAGGAACCCACATTCCCCGCCCCCACCCTTCTACCTCCAGCCATTCTTCCCATCGACCTTTCTCAGGTAGTGGTCCTTAAACACTGTGTACCCCCAAACTCCATCTCAGCCCCTGCTTCTGGGACACCCAAACTGCCACACCTTCCTTATGCCTTTGGTTCATTTGTAGGACTCTTTACCTTCAGTTCCTTGAATATTCACCAAGGTAACTTATAATGTTTATTTTGTTAAGGTTTTAAAATAGTCAACTCTGGTTGTGGTCCAGAAGAAAACTGACAACTCCAAATGAAGGTACGGCACTCTCTCATTGGAGTGTTCGCTTCGAAAGTTCGGTGGTACCTTTCTCAGTGCTGCTAGGAATATACATTTGGCCGATTTTAGACTTATTTTTATGAAATCACTACATCAACCGATAATGCACTGATCACTGGTTTTTCTTTTTTCTTGACCTCCATCCTGCTGTTTTGAATAATCAAATGCCTTGAAAAGAAAAAAAACCTATTTCAGCTGGTAAATATCAGGGTCACACCTAAGATTCCCTTCTCTCTGGAGTTTTGCCCCTTCAGGTCCTAGGTGCCTTGGTACCTCTTTGATGCCCTCAAACAGGCTCCTTTCACCCATCTCCACTTTTTTTCAGTTGTTCCTCAGGGGAGTGTTGGTCTGTTACAAATTAATCTGCCATAGCTGGAGGCAGAATTGTCCAGGATCACCTTCCCTTGAACTCATTAATCTTACCCAACAGAAGTGATTGGAAAAAGTAGATGTTATCTTTCAGTAAGGAAGAAGAGGAAAATTAAAAGATTTTTAAAGATTAAAAGATTATTAGAGGGAAAAAAAATATAAGATTGAGCAGGCTCTGGAGAAGCATGTGTTGCTTTTTCAATCAGTATTATATTCCTTAATTCATCCTTAATTAGAAAAACACGACTTTCACTTACCCATAAACACATTCAAATCTTCATTCTTCCTGTTATTTTTGTTTCCTTTTGTTAGTTTTTTCAGGTCCAGCACTCTGGGAGGTTTTGGCTGGCTTGGTCAGTAGGGTGGGCAACTCTTGATCTCCAGGTTGTAGGTTCAAGTCTCATTATGTGGGGGAGGATGGGGGGTAGAGATTGCTTAAAAGTGAACTCTTCAAAATAACTAAACAAATTCCATCACTTTAACTACACTTAATTAAAAGGACATTTATCATAAGTTAAATTTTTAAGAATTGAAGAATTTATATATATATATATATATATTTTTTAAAGATTTTATTTATTTATCTATTTGACAGGCAGAGATCACAAGTAGGCAGACAGGCAGGCAGAGAGAGAGAGGAGGAAGCAGGCTCCCTGCAGAGCAGAGAGCCCAATGCGGGACTTGATTCCAGGACCCTGAGATCATGACCTGAGCCGAAGGCAGAGGCTTAACCCACTGAGCCACCCAGGCGCCCCTATATATATATTTTTAAAAGATTTTATTTATTTATTTGACAGACAGAGATCACAAGTAGGCAGAGAGGCAGGCAGAGAGAGAGGGAAGCAGGCTCCCCACTGAGCAGAGAGCCCGATGAGGGGCTCGATCCCAGGACCCTGGGCTGAAGGCAGAGGCTTAACCCACTGAGCCACCCAGGCACCCCAAGAACTTATATTTTTATTCTGAAAAAAATTTGAGTCTCCAGTTAACTCTATTATTTACAGTAAAATGTAGTAAAATTGTGTGCATAATTGGATTCAATGGATAATTTAAAAAATTTTATCTTTGGCTTTGAACGCAGGTCCTCATTTGCTTGTTAAAGATCTGTCTTCCTGATTATGTTTTACTTAAACAAATATATTGACTTTTAAATCTATCTTTCTTGGTGAAACAACTTTTCCCTTTTACCACGTGTGTCAGAGTTTGCATGTGTTTTTCAGATTGTGTCCTTCCTCTGTCAGTAGAGTCGCATTCCATGGTTTTCTGTAAGACACCCCACAACAATTAATTATGCTAATTGGAGTCCTTTGTAAATATTGATGTTTTTAGCTGTGTACAGTGAATACTTTGAGTCTCCATTGCTTGTTTCTTTCATAGTTCTCCCAGGAATTTCAGAGTCACTGTGCCAAACCCCTGATGGGCTAGTTGGAGAAGATCTCTACCACCACGATGAAAGAGATGAGGCAATGCTTCAGGGAAAAACAACAACAAAAAGATGGAGAATGGCTCTCTGGGCAGATGAGAGTAGAATTCAGGTCTATTGACAAATGCTGCTAGGACTGCACCCGCCCGCTGGGAGTCAAGGCTGGGAGGAAGAATGAGAACAAAAGTGGTCAAGGTAGGTATTAGGGAGAGTCTCCCCACTGCTGGGTGGGACAGGAGACCAGCTTACCTGGTCAAGCAAGGCAGTCTTCCTCAACTGCATCCAACTCTGGCCGGGGATCTTTATTTTTCCCATGTGAAGACACTGTGGTTTTCTGACTTCTTCTCAGTTTATGTCCAGTTGATTTATTTACTCAGTAGTTCATTCATTCATTCATTCATTCAGGGATTTATTTCAGACCTACTCTGCACAGACACCAAACAGTTAACAATGCTCCATTGCATACCACCTCCACTTCCCTTTTAAGCCCCACCACTTCCCTGCCTTCCTCCATCCGCTCCTCCCTTGGCCTGTCCCGCATCCACTCAGCAGCACCACATCAGACCCTGGGGCAAAAGACTACTGCTGAGTCAGGACAGGAAAGGGAAGGTCATTCCAAGCTACTTCTGACAGATTCCTCTTGGTTCTCCAACTGGTTTTTCAGTCTACAGTCCACATTCCTCTGGCCTCTCTGTTGAAAGACCCAGGATCTATTATCTAATTTTCTTTGAAATGTAGATGCATTTTATTTTGCATCTTTAATGCAGCAAGGCTTACCTCTATTATCTGCATTTGGCCTTGTCATTCCATATAGAAGAGTAAAGGGAAGTGAATAAAAAGGAGTTGAAGGGGGGAAAAAAAGGAGTTGGAGGAGAAAATGTTTTTGTTCTTCACTTTTTTTTTTTTAAAGCTTTTTTATATATTTGTAAGTAATCTCTACGCCCATCATGGGGCTTGAACACACGACCGACCCAGAGATCAAGAGTCAGATGCTCCGGTGACCCAGCCAGTCAGGTACCTTTTGTTCTCCATTCCCCATTGCTATAAGCAGTAAAGATCTTTGGAAAACTTCTAAGCGACTCTATACCTCAGAGACAAGAGGGCAGGAGACAAGGGAATGGACGGTATCGTATCCTGCAGCAGACCAGGGAAGAGAGAGACGTGGGTCATAAGGAACAGATGGTGGTGATGGGATAGGAGGTGTAGGGCTAATCCTGGGACCATCAGAAGAAAATAAAAGGCTTACGGACTTACCATCTGTACCAGCTCACACACCCATGCTCTAATTCAGTGTTTCCAAATGCCTTCCTTGGAACACTAGTCCCAGGAGGTGTTCCACAAGAAAAAGGGGCCTGGCTTTCAATATGTCTGGGAAAAGTTACATAGCACATTCCTGTCTTAAAGCAGTCCTGCATAAGAAAATCAGTTTAATCTTTCCCTTCCTTCTCATTAGCAGGATGGCTGTGTCAAAAGGTGTGGACCTTTAAAATGTTGGTAAATTACTGCAAATTCGCATGTTTCTACATACACCAGTGACATGTGGGACCTCCCCCATGATCCAGCATTCCCTAGTTTGGTAACACCTTTTAAACTGCTAGGGAGCTCATGTTCCAGAAAACACAGGTTTGGTACGCTGGTCAATTTTTTATCTTCCTCTGGCCTGTGTACAGGGTATATTCCTGTGGGTGAGGAACTGGGGCTCAGAAATTGACCACTTCTTTTTTTTTTTTTTAATATATATTTTAAAAGATTTTATTTATTTATTTGACAGGCGGAGATCATAAGTAGGCAGAGGCAGGCAGAGGCGGGGGGTGGGGGGTGGGGGGTGAAGCAGGCTCCCTGCTGAGCAGAGAGACCCATGCGGGACTCGATCCCAGGACCGTGAGATCATGACCTGAGCTGAAGGCAGAGACTTAACCCACTGAGCCACCCAGGCGCCCCAGAAATTGACCACATCTTACACAGTCAACTCTCTTTACCCCAACCTGCTGGGGCCAACTCACCCTGACCTTGGCCCCACCCCCAGCTGGCCATGACCCTGCCTGGGCACAGATGTCAGCAAAGGCTGTTCTTGGAGAAGCATTCACTCAAACTGCTGGAGGGTAAACTCTGGATATTTTCCTTTGGAAGCATTGGTAAATATATATGACAGCTAGGTTTCTGTTGTCTTATTTCTGATAGATTGCAGGTTATTAACTATGGTGACTTTCCCCTGTGATTCTAACTGCCATATATAGCAGGGTTTCAAGGATGATGATAATAATAATAATAATGGCCATCATTTATTGAACATCTACTGTATGCCAGGTCCTTGAGAGACATCATTATTTGTCATGACAGCTCGGAAAGGTTGTTACTTGCCCAAGGTTACATCGAACCAGGATTCACTCCATTTTCTCTGACTTCTCTGAATCATACCTCCTTTTTTTTGAAAACGTGTTTTGAGCTCTGAGCAACAACGAATGTTTGGGACACACCTTGTTGCATAATTCGAGACTGCACTAATCCCAAACCTCACTGCCAGGGACTGGCTGCTTGTCCTCACCCTACCCATTGATTAAGATCTGCTTTGGTTTAAACAGAGTTAAACCAAAGATTACTGATACTTTCTTATTCCCTCCCCGCTGTCCTTGGCATATTCCCTTTATTCTTCCCCTCTCTTTTTTCTTGTCTCTCTTTTCTTCTCTTCTCTCACTTTTTATAAGACTGGTGAGGTTTTGTCTTTTCTCAGAATGTAACATCTTTGCCTTCTGCCCTGCGGGGCATCAAACAGTAGACCTTGTGAGATAAATCAGATGAGAGGAAAAGTCAGTGATTCCCGATGTTTCCATCCCACAAATCCTCATTAATTCCATAGTCCAGCTCTCCTACGTCTTCCTTCACCTTCCCACATCCCCAATCCCCAGATAGGGAGGTTTTCCTTTGAAGGGGCAGGGGCTAGGGAAGGATCCTGAACGCAAAGAGCAGAGAGGTGCGGGAGGGCTGCGAGGGGAGGGGACATTCCAGCGAGACACAAGGATGGAAGTGAGAGGAAAGGTCTTGACACTACAGAGAGGGCTGAGAATGTGCAGCTGGGAGGCTCCAGAAGCGGCAAGGAAGCAGAGGAAAGAGCAACAGAAAGAGGAGACAAGAGATCAGAAGGCTGGAAGGAGCCCGCCAGAGAGGTAAAGCTGCAGAGCGGAGAGGACAAGGTGGAAGCAGGTGACAACACAGACATTTTGGAGAACAGAAGGGCATTCAGGGAGGAGAGCCAAGGCCACATAGGGTCGACTGTGTTTTTTTTTTTTTAAGGATTAAGGATGAATCACTGTTTTCATAAGCATCAGTGCACACGCCATATGCTAGGTGTTGCTGGAGTGGAAAACACGTTACACTGACTTAGAACGAGCCTGACAGCCTCACAACTCTGCTCCGCCGGAGGCTTGGGGAGGGAGCCCCGTGGGCTTAGATGCCCCCAGAGATGAGGTAATGCTTCTCAGGCGTCATTCCGTTCACGACCCTCGCCTCCTCCCTCCTATAAAGTAAAATCCAAACCAGTATAAACCCTGTAAACATTCCTTGGCTGCTCAAGGGTTAGAAGAGAAGCGGGGTTAGCTGCACCACTAATGACAGATTCCATGGTAAAGGCTCAATAAACACTTGGTAATTAATTACAGAGAAAAGAGGAACAGGATACTAATTTAGGTCATAGACTCCTTTGAAAATCTGATGAAAGCTACGGACACTCTCCCCAGAAAAAAGCACAAGTGCATATACACAGCCGATTTTATTTATAACATCAGGATATTCACTAAGATCCTGAGGCCAAGGCCAAGGGGGCAGGGGGTGTGGGGATTGGGTCCACGGACTCCTGGGTAAGAAGCCTTGACTTAAAGTATGTGAAATGCTTTTATAGCCCTGCACCATTTTCTCAGACCCAAACCCTGGAGGTAGGGTAGAAGGTGCCAGGACTGGACAGATGAGGACCCTACATGCAGAAGTGGGTGATTCACCCCTACTGTCTCAGAGGCAGTGTGTGGCTAAACCCGAGAGCTCCAACCTCTGAGGCCAGGCTTGTTTCATTGTCCACGGGAAATTTGGGACCTGCTGTTTGAAAGACAGAACTTTTGGGGTAAGAGTGAGGAAAGAAAAACAGAACTTTTATTTTAATTTAAAAAATTGGGGGGATAGTTATCAGGGCTTTAAGAAAAGGAAGAAATTTGATTGCATTTCCTCCTTATCCTTTGAGCCAAGAGCACATTTTCTAGCTCTTCTTTGCTCTACACTCAAAATAGAAGATGGGGCAAGTGCCGTGGATTTGAGGTCCAGTGAGAAATGACCACATGTTGAAAGATACTATTAATAATAATATTAATAATAATTACACATATTACAACTGCCATGTCTTCCCCTTTGTCAGAAAACCCTACTTCTTTTTTTTTTTTTTTAAGATTTTATTTATTTATTTGACAGACAGAGATCACAAGTAGGCAGAGGCATGCAGAGAGAGAGGAAGGGAAGCAGGCTCCCTGCTGAGCAGAGAGCTCATGCCTGGGCTCAATCCCAGGACCCCAGGATCATGGCAGAGGCTTTAACCCACTGAGCCACTCAGGTGCCCCAGAAAACCCTACTTCTCATGGGGTCCGTTTATGATTGGATGACATATATTACACGGAGTAGAGTTGAGAGCAACCCTGCTATGCAATCAGGGTATGCTAGCTTCTGGAGCAATATTCTCAGCGAGGCGTGGACCAGCAGGACTCCAGAGGCTTGCCAGTCTGAAACTCTTCTTGTCAAGCAGGCTGTTCTCCTTTGGGGTTTAATAATGGAACGATGTATGCCCATAACCATGAGTCATGGAAAATGAGTTTGATACTGAGTGGAAGTTTCACTGCATGAGAGGATGAGCTCGTCTGACTTTATACATTGTTTTGTTGGGATTTTAGTAGGGTTTTTTGTTTTTTGTTTGTTCGTTTCTTTTGGCTTTGTAATATCCCTATGATAGCATTCAATATCCTCAAGTCTCAAGAATTTATGGCTAGAGTACAAGGTCTCAGTATATGATATGGGCATAAAACCCACTCAGGGAGCTTGTTAAAAACTCCTAGGCTCCAAGCACTAGGCTAAATGCTTGACTCCATAGGCATGGGGCCAGGGGTCTGCGGTATAAGAAGGTCTAAGACCGAGTTTGTTGCAGTAAGTCTGAGTATGTGCTTTGAGAAGCTCTGATCTAGAGGGTGAGAGGGGCACCTAGTCTATACCTCTAGCAGACAGATTCCCATATTGTAGTTCCGGAATCACCCTTCTGTGCCTTCTGCTCATCAAGGATGATGAGCTCCTTGAGGGCAGAGACATATTTATGCTCCTGGATCCTGGCACAATTACTGGTTGTTGACTGAGTGAGAGAATGGGGATAGGAGTTGAAAAGTCAGAGGACGAACATCAATGGGGTGAGGCATTTTGATTGAACACTCCAATCACGAAAAAGAAATATTCATTTAAATAATAGAAATCCCATATGCCATAAAATTCTAAAACAAAGGAATCTTGACCGCACACACATCAGTGCTCGGGGTAATTCACTGCTTCCCTACCCTCCATTCACCCTGTGTTGCGGGTGTCCGTCTTCTTGAAGGGAGACATTTTCTGCTGTTTTGGAAAGCATCATTTGGAAAACAGCAACAGGACGGAAGCCCATACTTTGTATGTAGGTCCTGCGGCAGAGAAAAGAACTAAAGGTCTGGTTCCTGCCTGGGAAGAGATTAGGTGGGAGACATATGATGTGTACCAGCAAACGAGGCAACCAGATCAGGGAGTGCCAGGAAGGGGAGGGGAGTTGGGTGTTCAGGCTGCCAGTTAGAATTGTCTCGGGGGTGGAAGAGGTCCTTTGGGGTTTGAGCAAAAGCAGAAATGGGAGTTTATAAATGTTCATTTCTTTTGTCAGTCTGGCATTGTTTTTGCCTTTTCTGGGCACAGCACCCCCTTAATTTTGGAAGACTCTCCATCTCTGCTGTATGTGGTCTAAAAGGTGTTGGCTTTTCCCTGGACAAGGAGTGGCATCCATCTAGACTAAGCAAAATTTGGAGCTCAAACCCAGAGTTTCTAAGGTGGGAAACGACTAGATCTGATTTACGCCGTAGGTGGGATTCTAAAAAACGCTATTTTGGGGCTCCAGCTGCCTAGATTTGGGTGTCTGCCCTTGCTAGGGCTTGACTCTCCCTTTCCCCTCAGTTCTTCCCCCCAGATTCCCTGTTTGCTTAAGGCAACAAGAGTTGGGGTCTGTTGCATGAAGCCAAAGAACGCTAACTAATGGATGCAGAGAGCGAGAACGTGCAAGTCTAATTCAGGGTATGTGCAGAGCCTGTGTTGGGCTGCAGGGCAATGTTCGAGCACAGGAAAAGCTGGAGACAAGGCCGAATACATACATTGGCACTCGAGGAACTTATGGGCTTTGAGAGGTAATGGGCTCCTTGATACTGGAGGTATTCTGGTTTCAGCTGGATGACCACTTGGTAGGGATGTTCCTTACATGATTCAAGCATTATATGAAATGACCTTGGAGTTCACCTTCAACCTAAAATTCTCAAGCACTCGTTAGCCTTTTACTGTCGGTGACAAGCCCCCAAACTTAAATCCCAGTAGCCCAGGACAATCATAGAGCGCGGCGACAAAGAACGCACAGATATGTAACGTCCTGGGACTGTCTGTGGTACATTCAGTGGGCACCCCAACAGTTAGAGAATCTCAGCTCTCGGCATGTAAACCACCCCGTAGCATTTGGTCAAGTGCACATCTACTTGGAGAAAGATAATTTTGCTTTCCCTACATGAGGCAATAATTTGTAAGCCATATGCATTAGGATTGGCTTTTAAAGCAGCAGTTGCTGTAATAAAAAATTCAACTTATGGGAAATTTCAACCATCCCTCTGTATAGTTCTTTCATTCTCAGTGGGGTTTGGCTGGGGCCCTGAGAAAGAAGGAAATTTTCATCGTGGTAGTCATTTCAAACCAAGCTGTTAGAGCATAGTCGTGAATGAGGTTGGGGTGAGAAGCAGGAAATGAGATGAATTTATGATTTATTTCAATGCCTTCAATTCCCGAAGTGTGTTTTAAATTTTTTTTTTTTCCTGGATATCGACTTACCTTCACACAAAGCTTGTTGTTGTGTGCTCCTGGACTAGGAAAGTAAAACATTGTAAGGGCCTGCTTTGGACCACTAAGGCTCCTAGTGAAGGGTTACAAATCAGCCTTTACATTTACTCTCTGCAATTTACAGTCGCCTACCAAAGATGATCAGGAGCAGACCATTTTCCTGTTGCAGCATATCTTTGAGGGCGTACGGAAATACATACGCTCTCAAGTGTCTGTGTCAAGACTGGTCTGTCGTTCAGCAAGCATGTAGGCACTTGACGTTTGCTAAATGTGTCACAAGTTGAAATTTGGTAGGATGTCTTCTAAACCAAATGGCTTCTTCTGGAACCTATTAAACAAGTGAAAATGGCAAAGAGCATGGGGCTAGCGTTAATCTTTTTTTTTTAAAGATTTTATTTATTTGAGCGAGAGAGAGAGAGAGAGAAAGAGAGCGAGCAAGGGGGTTAGCAGGGGGAGGGGCAGAGGGAGAAAGAATCTCAAGCAGACTCCGGGCTGCACACAAAGCCCCACTCAGGGCTCCATCTCGTAACCCTGAGATTGCGACATGGGCCAAAACCAAGGTCAGAAGCTTCAACCGACTGAGCCACCAGATGCCGCCCCACAAGTGTCAATCATTATTCCATGAGCTTTGCTGGGTGATGAATACACGTGGTTCCTCTTGTTGAATGACCTAGCCCTGGAAAGACCAACACATAGAAAGGAGTCATTACAACAGAAGGTGTAGAGTCAGATAACCAAGCCATTCTTTCGCTTAGTGCTGAGATCGATGCTCCCGTGGTTTCTACATAGGAACTGAAATCGTGTAGAATTCACAGAGAGAAGGTGGAAAGGAGGAGTACAAGCAGAAGGAATAATATGACCAAAGGTTTAGAGGTATGACCACGTGTGACTCCTTTAGGGGACCATGGTCATCGGGAGCCTTGCTATTCAAAGTGTAGCCCCCAGACGAACAATGTTTTCATTCCCTGAGGATTTTCTTAAAAGGAAGATGCCTGTCTAGTACATCTGGCGAGGGGCCCAAGACTCTGCCTCACTCACAAGTTCCCACCTGACGTGGCTGCTGACGGGTCGACCACACACTCCGAGTAGTCGGGAACGAGAGCATCTGAGACTAAGTGTCTTGATGCGAAGTGACATCAAGGCTATAAAGCTCATCGAGGCTGTTCTGAGGTGTGTGCAGCTTATCCTGCAGCAACGTCTTTGAGGGTAAGGATGCCTGAGTTCTGTTTTCACCTTTGCAATTCTCTCCCCTCATCCACAGACTTTATGTCATAGGATGGCTAATTACCGTCACAGTTTGCGACCTACGGTGCGCTCTCTGGCCAGGCAGTTTGAAGGAACGGCGGCAAGCATGCTGGTGCTTGGTGGGAAGGAGCTAAGAGAAACGACTAAAGCAAACACCGCGTGGTGTCAAGATACAAAGCAGATGGCCTATGTCCTAGCACACTTGACACAGTGCCCAAACCCGCTGGAACAATTGCTCATTTATTCATTCAATCATTCAACCCTGCGCCTGGCTCTTCCGCTCAGCACTGGGGGCAGGAAGGGGTTGGTGGTGAGCCGGGTGAGGAGGGGGGAAGGGACGATTTTGACCTGGATTTGAACTCAGACTTGGAAAGTAGTTTTCCTTAACCAGATGACTCTGACAGCAAAAGTAAGAGCAGAACCTGGGTTATAATGTAGGATTTGAATAATTGTGGGATAGGAGTTCAAAACGGGGGACCGATGTAGTGTCACTGAAATGTGGATAGATGATGTACACAGTTGTGGGCAAACCACAGGCTGAACGTGTACTTTCTGAGCAGTTTTCAAAGCACTATGAGGGGTCATCTAGAGAAGACCTAATGTGATCCAGACACAACCCAACACACCATCTGAAAAGAATGGCAGAATTTTGGCTTGACCCATACATACATGGCCCGATTTATAATGGTACCTGGATGGATAAGATTTCTTTCTTTCTTTCTTTCTTTCTTTCTTTCTTTCTTTCTTTCTTGGTGATTATTATTGGCTTTCAGCCTTGCTAAGATCGAAAGGACCTGAAGGTTTGCCAGAAAATGGATTGCTAGCTAATGGGAAAAGAAATATAAAAGTGATTGGGATTCCCCCAACTACCAATCACTCTACTCAGACAATATAAAATGGAGTGTGAAAGTCATAAAGACTAAAATCCTTTACCTCATGAGTGGCCTCTCATTCATTTTATTGAGTAGCAACTTCGAGCCAGGTACTTTTCATAGGATACCCTCTTAATTCTCAAACAGCCTTATGACCAACTATCATTATTAATATTTTACAGGTAAGTAAGTTGAGACTCAGAAAAATAAGGTAGCTTGCCTAACAACTGGTCAGTCACAGAGTCCCACTTGAATGTAGGTCTCCCTGGCTGCCTGAGCGATCTGCCCTCCAGGGCAGTGACAATCTGTGCCCTGAATACCTACATTTGTCTTGAAAGACAAGTGATCCAAAACTAATGGTTTTAGGAGCAAGTCAAGGTCCCTACCGTAGAGCACCTAACAAAGTCAACAGTTTCAAGGATGAGGGAAATTCTCATCGTTGGAAAATT
>NW_019154132.1:13876337-13953235 GCF_002288905.1 Enhydra lutris kenyoni | reverse complement strand
ATATATATATATATATATATATATATATGTATATTTACTTTCAACTTTGCAAAACTTACATGTGCCTGTTTGACTTAACTGAATTTCTTGATGCACTTAGTTTGCTTGTTTTTTGGAAGGTAATGGGAACAGGGGCGGCGGGTGAGAGGGGCTTGGTATAAGGAAGGCCTCGCAGGTGTTGGCTCAGAGGTATTGAAGAGTCAGGGGATCCGGATGAAATCCACACGCTGATGCTCACCTACTTTACTCCCATTTCGGAGGCCTGCCTTAAGATGGCTCACCATGTCCACCACCAACACCTGGCCAGGCCCAGTGCTCCTCAGGGACCCTGAACTGTCCGTCCCCCAGAACTGAGTGGCAGACCCTGTTCCTTTCTGATCTGGAATAGTGCTTGCACCTGACACAGCTTCCTCCCCCCAGCCCCCCCAGGCGGAGGGGGAGGGAGAGGCACACATTCCCAGGACTGTCTGCTTGTCCCCTCCTCCTGGGAGCTGTTCCTTTAGCTGTTTCACCCCCACCCCCCACACCCATTTGACATCTCTTTCTATGCTTATTTTCTAATTAAGCCTAAGTTGTGACAGATGGCATTGTGGGGCTGATTAAGACACATTTGGGGAGCACCCTACAGCACCTGGGGGGCACATTCGTACGGGAGGGCTCCAGCTTTGGCTGAAGAGGCTCTCGGGGATCCCAACTAAACTGGAAAAAAAGGCATATATTCAGTGGGGGTGGGGGTGGGGAGAAAGGGGAGAAGAGAGGGAGGGGGGAGAGGGAGAGAGAGTACTTCAGTATCCCATACACGGGAACCTATCTTATTTTAATTGTGTTAGTTTTTTAAACCAGTCTCCATCTAAAACACATGTCAAATATTGAGGAAAGCCAGTGGATGGGCAAAGAGAATTTTCACACCCTCCCCCCACTGACCATTGCCTCCCACCCAGGTGATTCTCCCAGTGATCGTGACCCTAGCGGGGAACAGAGGACAAGGAATAACTCCACTAGTGTCCTCCAAGCTGCTTGTTGGGGTTTTTCTAACAGTGGACAGAATCCGACCTCCATCTCAACCACACATCCCAACTGGATGCTGGAGCTGCCAGTGATCTCTTATTTATAACGGGAACTTCTTTCAGCCAGACAGAAGAGCTAATGTCCCCTGTAGAAGAGCTAATGTCCCCTGTAGATTTCACAGCTCTCACTCGCCCTTGCCTCTCCAGACCACCTCCTCACCATGCACACACATGTACACACACACACACACACACACACACTCACATGCCCCCACCCTTTCCCCTCACATTTGCAACCTGATCTATTTATTTCTCCAATGTATAACTTAATTCACCTACTGCTCTTTTTTAAGATTTTATTTTTTATTTTTTAAGATTTTATTTTTAAGTAATCTCTACCCCCCATGTGGGGCTTTGAATTCACAACCCCGAGACCAAGGGTCACATGCTCCACCAACTGGGCCAGCCCGGTGCCCCTCAATTCACCTATTTCTAAAAGAAATATGTATGCAACATCTGTTAATGTCGAATTCTGGGCTAAGCCCTGTCCCCAGATGCTACAAAAAATCTACAAGTGGTAAGATAGAGCCGGCACCAACCAACTGCAGGTTCCTGAGCCTCCCTTGACCTCCATTTGCTCGCCTATAAAGTGGGCACCTGCTAACACATGCCTGACTAGGCTGTTCTTATTAGCAAATGTGATGGTGCATGAGGAATGTAACATCCTTACAAACGTTAGGCACCTTCATTGCACCATTAAGATGACTTCCAATGAACATTCTTTTTTTTTTTTTAATTTTATTCATTTATTTGACAGAGAGAGCGAGAGAGAGAGATCACAAGTAGGCGGGAGGGGGCGGGTGAGCAGGCTCCCCACTGAGCAGAGAGCCCAATGCGGGGCTCCATCCCAAGACCCTGAGATCATGACCTGAGCCAAAGCCAGAGGGTTAACCCACTGAGCCACCCAGGCACCTCTCCTATGAACATCCTATCGAGTTCTCCGATTAGCCCCTTGAAGTTCGAAGTCCTCTCTTTCTATTTGTGAAAACTTCTTTTTCCTCCCAGCACTAGCCCCTCCTCCTTCACTTCCCCAAAGGGCACGGAGTTATATTATCCTATTCTTTATGATTTTGTTTTCTTCGTCCCCCTCTTCCATCCTTTGTCTCCATCTTTGCGTTATTATTATTACTAGTGTCAATTGCCTTTGGCTGTTACTAACCCAGCCTCACAGATGGATTGTAGTTGAGATGGAGAAGCTGAGAGGCAGCAGTCCGGGCATACGTTATCAGATCGGCTGCCAAATTGTGAGAAGTAAATACATTTCAGGGAAGATTATTTGAACTTTCTTTTGGGACAATTTAGGAACAATAAGGATGATGCATTACTCCTGCCCTGGCTTCCAGCCAGACCGGCTCTGGGAAGTGTGGTCAGTCTCTTTCACAGAACCTGGCATTGGAATCAGGCTAAACCACATGAAGAGCTTCCCTCTGGCCACTAAACTATTTGCAAAAGAAAAGAGGGAGTGACATCTCCATTGTTGGAGATCATCAAACAAATAATGCAGCCTTTTTCTGATCATCAGGCAGTCCGATATCCCAAGACTCCCCTGGTCACCTACAGACACCCCCTCACCAGTGCTGACCCTTCTCCATCCATAGGGCAGGCAGCTGTGGTCAGTGCGTTCCCTACGGCCAGCCTCCCCCATGCAGGGGGAGGACCAGCCCTGCAGTGCCCAATAAGCCATGTGAATTTGGGTGTCACCCACCAAGGAGGGGCTACCTTTGTCCTAATTCACACAAAGGCATCTTGGTGGGAACTGGAATGAGTCCATTCGTCCTCCACGCTTTGTGGAGAAAGTAGTCTTTACACAACCACTTTCTCCTTGCTCCTTCCTGGGCATGTTTGAAACCGTCCAGATATTGTCCATTTTTCCTCTCTTTCAGGCAGCATGTGTAGCGGAAAAAGTATAACCATTTGGATTTAGACCAAACCGGGCTAGCATCCTGCAGCGGCCGTTTTGCATTCAAATGGCCTTGCAGAAATGACATGCCTTGCCCAAACTTCATTTCCCCATCTGCACAATGGGCATATGGTAACTGTTCTTGGAGGATACTTTTAAGGACTAGAAATCGTAGAATTCGGGATGCCTGGGCTGCTCAGTCGGTGAAGCGTCTGTCTTCAGCTCAGGTCATGATCCCCGGGTCCTGGGATCAAGTCCCTCATCTCCCTCTGACTGCTGCTCCCCACTGCTCATGCTCTTTGGCAAATAAATAAAATCATCCAAAAAAAAAAAAAAAAGAAAGAGAGAAAGAAAAAAGAAATAGTAGAAGTCATGTACTTAACACAAAACAAATACAGCCATTGATAGTCAGCAAATCAACCAGCGAGAAAAATATATTCCTTGAAATTTCTAAAAAAAAAAAAAGGAAGTTTGTGCCCAGCCCCCACCATAAGCAAACTAGAGCAACTTGCATGGGTTTTTAAAAATTGTTGCATTTCACATTAAGGTAACCTGCATGTATAAAAATTTATATTTACCAAATAAAAATATGTTGCATCCTCTTTTTATAATACCCGCGTTCTCATCTACCACGTTGAAAGAATTCAATTTCCAGTTTCTCAATTTGTTTGTTGCTTTCCAAGGGAAACATACAGCTCATAATTAAGTATACCTCTAGAGGTGTGCATGTCTCTTACAGAAGTGAACATGACTAACCAAGGCCAAGGTCAAATGTCTGCAAATGACAGATGAATCAGAGGTACAGAAACAAAAAAGAACTGCCTAAGTGGCATATCACCAGGAGATCGTAGAGCCCAGGAGTAGAAACACAAGTCAGCAGCTCAAACTTTCAAAATGGACCTCAGGATTCACTGTTTAATCTATAATGATGACAAGTATTCTCCTAAGAGACCCACATGATCCTGATGCTATAGGAAAGGAATTTTAGGTCTTCAGTCTTCTTGGCCCACACGAGCTCAGATTACATCCTCTGGCCCAAACAGGAGAG
Source organism: Enhydra lutris kenyoni (assembly GCF_002288905.1). NCBI lineage: Eukaryota > Metazoa > Chordata > Mammalia > Carnivora > Mustelidae > Enhydra > Enhydra lutris. The sequence goes on along the minus strand of NW_019154132.1, from coordinate 13,949,220 downwards.
GCTCTGTGGTGTAACAGGGGAAGCTAGGACCTGGGAGATGAGCTTCCTCTCCTCTTTTCTGTAGGGCTCACCTTGTCTCCACACTAGTATGGTGACAGGCACACGACAGGCACTCAGTGTCTGTACTCAAGGAGCAAACTTGGGGTGTGCAAGTTCAAACCTTATGGATTTAAGAAAAGCAGTGATAGATGAACATGAATTTTTTCTGATTAGCAAGGAAAGAGAGCAAAACAAGGGGACAGTATACATCAGTGGACAGGTCAGGGGCTTGGAAACGGGAAGATCCGTTTCCAATTCCATCATTACTGCCACCTGTTGGGCAACCCAGGACAATGACTCTTTCTGAACTTGGCTTTTCTCAGCTGGGAAGTGGGATAATAAGGTCTATTTCACAAGGTTTTATGAAGCGTTCATGATGATATGTATTGATTGCTTGGCATTGTACCTGGCAGGGATTCACCAGCTACCTGGCAGAGACTAGGAGCTCAATGAATAATCACGGAGACAAGAAGAGAGGAGACTGTGGCTCCAGGTGTCCCGTCGGCTTTCAGAGAACAGTGTGCATACAAGTCGCCCTGTCTTACAACATTCTACTCTGATACCCGGGACACAGCTTCCCAGCAAACCAAACCCTGCATGTTTGTCCTGAGGCTTCCTATGAAACATCCCGCTCCTCCCAGCTTCTGGCCTCGGCCAGGCTGCTCTTCCTCTCACCTCCTTCTCGTTTCCATCATGACTGCATCTGTAGGTTGATGTGCACATCAGCTCAGCTCCCTGAGCACACACACCTCGCTTGCCACCGCTCCCAGCAGAGCACAGCCGTGGCTCCATTCCTTCTCGGTAGGGAAGAGACTCTGCCCCAAGGCTCTACCTGGCTGGCACAGGTCTCCACGAGGTGCCCAGGTTAGGAGACGGGTTTGAGGGAGCGGCTGCCACACAGGGCTCTGCTCAGAGAGCAGACCCATCAGGAACTGGGACAGAGAGGGAGTTAGGTGTTTGTACTCTTCTGGAAAGAACACGATACTCAAGTGATTACTATTTATCGGTCACGTACCAGGGGCAGGTACTGAGCTCAGGGTACAAATATTCTTATTTAATTCTCTCAGCAGCCGATGCATTGCCCTCCTCACTCTCAGGAAATTGCACCTTTAGGAGATTAAGTAACAGAAGTCTGACGTCACAGAGTTAATAACCAATGAAGGGGAAATTCACACGCACGGCTGACCAGCTCCCGGTTCTCCCACATCTCCCCATCGAAGTGGGCCTCCTCTGCCTTCTAGGGCTTGATTTCCCTTCCAGGCAACACACGACAGCCATAGAACAGTGGCCTGAGTGATGGTCCCCAAAACGTGCCTGCTGGAGCCTACGAGTCTGACTTGAGAGGAGGACGGGCTCTTCGCAGCAGCAGTGAAGCTGGGGATCTTGAGATGAGATCATCCCGGATTCCTTGGTGAGTCCTAAATCCAGTGACAAGTGTCCTTGTCAGAGAAAGACACAGGATGAAGGGAGATGGGCAGGAGAGGCAAAGCCACGGTGAAGAGCCAGACACTAGAGTGGGGCGGCCACAAGCCTAAGACCCCCCGGAACCACTGGAAGCTGGAGGAGCCCAGGTAGGATCCTATCCTCGAGCCTCCAGAGGGAGTGTGGTCCTGCTGACCCTGATTTTGGACCTCTGGCTTCCAGCCCTGCGAGAGCGTACCTTTCTGCTGCTTCAAGCACCAAGATTGTGGTAATTTGTTACAGCAGCCACAGGGAACTAATACACATGGGAAACCTCCGAGTCTGCCACTGTCCATGTCAGGCATGCTTAACCCCCGCCCAGGAATGGAGAGCCCCCGGGCAGTGGCACCTAGCCTCGGGCTGATCGCTGAGCCTCCTGTTTCGTCATGGGCTTTGTTGCCTACAGAGAGAGCTCCCTGCAGCTGGCGAGGGAGTGGGGAAGACGGACCATCCCTGACGCTGGCCCCGAGGTGCACCAGGGGGCCAGTGTGGGACACACCTTGTTTATCCATAGTGTGGATTCACCAACATCTCCGACCCAACCAGAGGAAGGGAACCAAAGGAGACCCAGGGAGACAGACAGCATGGGGCAGTTAGCCAGGCCCTGCTGGATCCTTCTCCGGGATCGCAGAGCCCTTCCCCTCCAGGGTTTGCACTCTGGGGAGGACATCTTCCTCTGCTGCTGGGTGGGCAGGAGCGGGTATCCCAACAGCAGTGATGTTTTTCTGTAGAAATACATCTCAGGAACGCGGGGGCTACCTGGGTGGCTGGAAGGATCCAGAGCTATTTGGCAGAGAAGCACTGAGGACACCTGCAGAAATGAGGCCCCTCCCACCAGGGCTTTGTTATTTCCCCAAATGCACAAGGGAGCCCTGTTCCCAAACATGGGGCTCAATGCTAGCTGCAGCAGAACTCGGCCCAGGTCCTTAGCAGCCACGGCACGTGGATCCCCAAGTTTCTCCATAATGTGTGTGTTTTACACAACCACTGGTCCCAAGCCTTTCTGCAAAGTGAGAACAGAGGCACCCCCTTCCGGGATCTGGACTCATGTCTCCTTTTTAGAGCTCTCCCCTCTGCCCCTGGAGCTTTTCATGCAGGCTGAGAATAGCCCTGGCAAGAACAAGGGGGCAGCGGGGAAGAGCTATAGTTTAAAAAAGCCGGGCCCAGCCTCCCGCTCCCCACACTTTGGACTCCAATAAACTCTTCCATCGCTCCATGGCTGGTTTCCACTCCAGCGTCTGGGGACGGCTTGCCCAACTGAAAGGATGCTTTATTCGTACTCGGAACACAGAGGAGACAAATCCCAGATTTCAGCCACTCTCCTGGGGTGAGGGAAGGGAGTCAGGTGCCGGACTGCATCCCAAGAAGCCAGCCCCGAGCCCAATCCAGTGACAGGACTTGTGTTCTAGAAGTTTTTAGGGTGGCTTCTGGCCAAGATCACCTCCAGCCAGAAACCCAGGTGGGCATCATCACGACCATCATTCATACCCAGAGTGTTTCTCCAACTTTCTTGTCGTGGAGAGAAAGGGTCTTTTTACTCTTCCCTCTGAAATCACGTTGTAGACTGGAAAAGAGCCCCCATAGCAGCGTCCCTTTCTCCAGATCCCACCATTTCATAGCCTTCCCAGAACGTGAGCCAAGAGCTTTCATCACGCCTGTGTACTTTACTCAGTGAATTGCTTGTGTTATTACTATGTGTGTTTTTATAAAGTGTTTCTATGCTGTTTTTATAAAGTGTTACTTTTTTTAATTACGAAGTCATTCATGACATTGGTTAAAAATCCAAGCATTCATGACATGTTATAAGTTAGAGACTGAAAGACCCCAATAAGCTTACCCCCTAGAGATCTATATAACATATGCATGTGAGGTTTTTTTGTTTTTCTTTGTTTTTTGTTTTTTTTTTTTTTTTTTTTCATTTTTCCATCTTAGTCCTGGGGAAAACAAAAAGATGATTGCCTGAATGGGAAATGGAAAGGAAATTCATAACAGAATCTGGTAATTTTCCCTAGCTCACCCGGCTGAGTCTCCGTTCCTGCCAAGGGGGACACCTGTAACGTCTGTAACAACTTTCTCCACCCAGATAACACCTACATTCTGTGGTAGGGTTCCCACGAGTCCTTGCTGTTGTGAATGAGGGACAAAGGGATCTGTGTTGTATTAAGGTGTATGCCCACGGAGGTTGGAAGGGGATGCTAGGGACTGAATTGTGTCCCTCCACTGAAATCCTTACGTCAAAGTCTGAGCTACAGTGGGACTGTGTTTGGAGATAGAACCTTTACAGGAGGAAGCAAGGTTAAATGAGGTCATAAAGCTAGGGTCTTGATCCTATAGGGTTCATGGCCTTGTAGGATGAAACCACAGGGAGCTTGCTTACTCTCAGCCACATGAATGCAGAGCAAGAAGGAGGCCATGGGTGAGCCTGGAAGAGGTCTCTCGTCAGAATCTGACCATGCAGGTGCCCTGTTCTTAGATGCCAGCTTCCAGAACTTTAGGAAAATAAAGATCTGTCGTTTAGGTCACCCAGTCCATGCTATTCTGTGTTGGCGGCCCGAGCTGACTGAGACAGAGGGGAGGGAAAGAATTGCACCAGCCCAGCTATCTCCCATCCCTGTTCCTGCCCATTACTGGTGCACTCACATTTCTCTCTCTGCTGTGCCCTCACCCCAGGGCCTCTGAAAATGGGCCTGGGGGCAGGAGCATCCTTTCTCAGATGTGTGTATCTGCACTCAATCTCCTTGCTCCCAGCGGGACCTCCTTCTTCTCCTTTCTCTGCTACAGCCCAGACGCTCCCCATGTACCACTAAACCTGACTGCAGTAGAAGAGAGCCTGGGTCATATTCTGACCGCCTCTGAACTAGATTGACTGTGTGTCTCATGCTCTCGGCCAGCTTAACTCAGACATAAATTCACTCACTAACACTGAAGCCTCTGATGGCCTTGGATTAAGGTTTAAAAGTTCTCCTTCTACTCTGGCAGGTTCCGAGCCTGCTCCAAGCCTCAATGATTGAATTATTAATGATGTAGCCTCTCGCCCTCCTCCTTGTGGACTCCAGGTCCGCCTCTACAACTTCAGCTCGCACGGAACCTTACAACGAGGCTCACATGTAATTCAAAATCGGAGACAAGCTGAAACCTAGGAGGCAGGAGGAGTGGACGGGAAGATTTCTAGTTTTTGCTGTCCACCTCCAGCAAACATGTCATCAATGCCACTACGTGGGTTCCAAGATGCACAGTATTTTTTGAAGCAGGCATGAGCAGGAAGAAGGCCAAGCTCAGGAAGCTGAGTGACAAGAGAGGACTGTCCCCCTAAGCTGATTCTTCTCCGGCTTCTCTGCTGTGACCTGCAGTGAACAGACCATGTCATCACCCAGCAGTACGTGCATACACACACACACACACACACACACACACACACACACACACACATTTGAAACAACTGTTTCACTGTCTGGGATGCCTTCTAATGTTATCTAGTCTAATCTACTCTATTTCATGAAAACTTTTGGTGGGAAAGTAAATTGACATGATGGTTAATTTCATGTGATATCTTGACTGGGCTAAGAGATGCCCAGAGAACTGGAGAGACATTATTCCCGGGTGTGTCTGTAAGGACATCTTTGGCACCGATTAGAGTTTGAATGGGTCAATTGAATAAAGAGGGTAGCCTCTCACAATCGTGGGCGTGCATCCCCTAAAGGCCCAAATGGGATGAAGAAGCAGAGGAAGGATAAATTCTCTGTCCCTGCTTGAACTGGTATGTCCACCTCCTGCTCTTAGACATCGATACTACTGGTTCTGGGACTTCCTGTACTCAGACTGGGATTTATACCATTGGCCCCCTGATTCACATGTCTACAGACTGAGGTTGAATTGTACAGCCACTTTCCTGGTTTTCTAGCTTACAGACAATGGATTATGAGGCTCCTTAGCCATACCAACAAGAACCAATTTCTATAACAAATCTCTCTCTCTCTATATATATATATATATACACACACACATATATAAATATATATCCTATTGGTTCTGTTCCCCTGGAAAACCTGAATACAATTGATTTCATTCATAAACAGCAACATTTGTTAGTTCTTGCAAGGATATAGAAAAGAATCCATGTCTGCACGGACAAATGGGTCCTCTAACATCTGTGGTCATTGAGGACAATCATATTTCCTTCACAAGGTTGTGATAAGACTTTTAAGAGACAAATTACATCAACCACGGAACATGGTTCCCTGAAAACAGTTCCCTGAAAATGCCTAATGAACATTTATTATTAGTAACAGACAAATGTCTAATCAGTAATTCAAGCATTTGTGGTGTCCCTCATCCTGGGACCCTGAGTCTGGCCTCACCTGTTTCTTCTGGAAGCTGGTCAGTCCTGTGCAGTGGGGTTGCCAGTGACATCTGTCTCAGGCAGGTGTCTGTGATGTGGGCGCTGAGGTGTTTACTAATAACGGTAAACAGCACGTCATTCATTTCAGCTGGCGACTGTCCTCATCCAAAACAGACTCAGAAGCAACGCGGGTCTTTCTTCTGCTTCCATTTGGGTCACTTTCGCGTGAAGACAAGACCCAGTGATCTTGTCAGGACTGGACAGCAGGAGGCCGAATCCTCGTCTGCCTCAGATGCGAATGTGCTACGTGAGCTCATACAAAGCATTTCCTTTCTCGTCGTCTGTTCTTGCCATAATGGGAATGATAATACCTGCCCACACTATCTCACAGGCAGGCTCAGAGGCACGAGTCCATTCAAAAATACAGAAAGAGACTTTGAACCCCTCACAGATCGGCATAGCCTCAATACAAAGGTTTCACCAGTTATTATGACTGTCTTTCTTTCTTAGATTTCTGGTAAGCACTTCATCTTTTTTTCGTCGTTTTTTAAAGGATAAAATTCATTTCTAACTACCTTTTGAAAGCCAGTGTATGCTCTGGCCATTTGATTAATAGGAGTGGGGCCGACCAGCTTCCCAATCAAAGCGCTTTTGAATAATTCAATGCCCGATATTGAAAGAGAAGACTTGCTGCCTGATGTGGTTTACTCTCCTCATCGTGGAGAAAATTCGAACTGCCCTTCTACCCAGACGGATGCCTGGGCCGGGCTCCTTCGCCTCCACTCGCTCCCTCTCCCTCATGCAGAGCCCTACCAGTCCCACGATGGCTCTGCAGTTTGTGTATAAATGGAAGAAAACAGCCCGGGCCACTGCAGGGGCCCCGGGCCCTGCCTGGGGCTCAGCTCACAGACCCCTAGGAAGGGATATCTTTTTCTAATTGGTTTGGTCAGAAGGGTTCCTTTCTCGGAGCTGCACAAAGTTGCTACACAGGCTAAAAGAGATGTGCCGCTGTGTGAAAAAACACAAGACCAGCCTGCATCCCTGCGGAGACTCCACGGCATGACCACGGTACCCTGCGGACACCTGATGGAAGGGACCACAGGCGCCTCCCCGTCCTCAGGGAAAGAGGGCTGAGCTGTGGTCCTGCCTCCTTCAGCAGCACTGTGCCTACACCCATGAGGCTGTGGCCTCAGGCATGGGGACCCACCTGCACGGCAGCCCAGGGGACCTAGAAGCTTCGATTTACTTCAGTGTTCTCATGTCAAAGCCTGCTGTGCAGCTTACATGACAGATATGTGTCCGTTATTTGATGTGATGATGGCAGAGCTCACAAGTACAGACCATTGCTTCCTTCCCCAGCCACTCCCTGTCCAACTCCACCCTTCCCACTCTGGTCCCTTTGTCACTTTCCTGCCTCCCACCCGCCCCCCCATCTTCCTCCTCTCTCCTTCCCTCTCCCAGGCCTCTGGAAGGTGCATCTGTGATGATCTCCTTGCCTCACCATTCCTATTTGCTTTACCTGTTAAGCTCTCTGGCTTTCCGGTCTACCACCTTCCTCTAGCTGAAGGGAATAATGAATCAAAGTATTTGTTGGCTTTTTCTTGTTTCTTCTATTCTAAATGCTTCAAAGGCGAAGTCCTACCATATTCAGTGTGTTCTCCCAAAATGAGGCCAGGGGTCCCTAAGTCATACATATGATGATATTGGTAATGGTGCCACCAAGCGGTCCCTGGTTGTGGGACCCCAGACCTGGCTGGGCCATTCTGGAACCTGGTAGCGAAATTCAGATAGCACTAACCTGACTTGGAAGCAGGAGGGTGAGTGTTGGTAGTAGGCATGGTTGACATCTTAGTCCTCAATAGACTATGTTCTGAAGAACATCTGAAAGTCTCCTCTTGTCATCGAGTCCTTCCATGTCAAAAACATTTGTCTTATTTTACAACTAATTTATCACACATTTTGGTGACTTCATTCATCAGATTATAGAGACTGAGAGGGACTTTTCAGTGCAACTAACAATGACTTCTTTTGCCAGAGTGTAACCTTCTAAGGACAAAACCTGTTCTCTTTTTAACAGCTGTCTTCCCAGTGCCTGGCAGAATGCCCAGCATACAATAGCCTCTCCACAAATATCTGTAGAATAAGTGAATGAATGAATGAATGAGTGAATGGATGGATGAATGAATGAGTGAATGAATGGATGGACGGATGGATGAGTGAATGAATGAGTGAATGAGTGAATGAATGAGTGAATGAATGGATGGATGAATGAGTGAATGGATGGATGGATGAGTAAATAATACGTGCTTAATATGGTGCCAAACACCATTGCTCACCGCAATGAGGAGGCTGCAGCCAGTGGTGGAAGCCACACAGACACACACCTGTGATCTGTTAGAACTGTCACGATCATGTACGTGTAAAGTCTTACAGGAACATGAACAAGGAACAGTAACCTGAGTGGTGTGCAGAGTGGGGAGAGAGAGAGAGGGAGGCCTGTATATACCACCTTTTCAAGTCACACAGAAAATTTTAACGGAAAGAAAAACATTTTTAATTTGGGGGATAACTTATTTATAACACAATTCTCAAAATACAGTTAAAAACTGGAGAACCAAGCATATGGGAAGCAGTGGGGATGGGCAGGGGGAGAGGCTGCTCCTTAGCCCTGAGGTCCTGGACGGCAGTTGCCACGCCCTCGCCACGCCCTCGCCACCGGGAAGTCTGCTCACCAGGACCACTCTCCCAGAGTGGAAATATACTCCACGTCACCCCTTCTCCTTCCTTTCTCCTCAATCAAAACTGTGAAAAGGCTTCAGGAATCAGCTTTGTTACTCAAATGAGCGTGCTTGCGTTTTCTTAGATTCTTATTCAAGTGTCTGGTAACCCAAAGCCTGGCTTTATAATATTTTATTATACCTTCAGGAGGTATAATAAAAATGACAATCCCGGGGCGCCTGGGTGGCTCAGTTGGTTAAGCAAGTGACTTTTGATTTAGGCTCAGGTCCCCATCTCAGGGTCCTGAGATCCAGCCCCGGGTCAGGCTCTGCCCTCAATGGGGAGTCTGCTTGAGATTCTCTCCCTCTCTCCCTCACTACCCTCCTCCTCACACTCTCTCTCTCTCTCTCTCTCAAAATAAATAAATAAAACCTTTCAAAAAAAAAGTGAACAATCACTGACCTTCACCCTAGACCTACTGAGTCAGAATCCCGGGAGACAGGGCCCTCGGAATCTGCATTTTATGGACTAAAACACCTAAATAATTTTTTTCAATTAATTGAGTTAAGAGAATATCCTTCTAGTCCTTTTTCTGTGTACTCATATTCAAAGACACATTTATAAAAGGATGCAGCATTCTTCTTCTATTTCTTAAACATAAATTAAGTGCTATTGTTCTAGGCATGTCATTCAGCTTCTCCATCCTTTTTGGACTCAGAGCGTTTGCCAAGTGTTTTGTGTCACTGTGATGAAGCCTATCTCATTCTTTTAAACCATGGCTAAGTATCCGTAACGTGAATATGCTATATTTTATTTAGTGGCTGGTGAATATTTCAATTGCTTGTAATTTTTTTTTCTGCTTTGTGACTGTGAATTTGCAAAGATCATATCCCCAAGCATCTTTCAGACTGTTTCTTTCAGGCATTGGACTGGTTTGCTAGTGCTAGTCGAGCAAAGAACCAAACACGGTAGAAGCGTCACGTCTCACAGTTGCTGAGGTTAGAAATCCAAGATGGAGGGGTCAGTAGGGTCTTGCTCCTGTGGAAGGCACCACAGAAGGACCTTGTCCAGGCCTTTCTGCTAGCTGCTGGTAGATCCTTGGCTTGTGGGGATATAAATCCAGCCTTCACATGGTGGCCTCCCCATGTGGGCACCTTTCATAAGGACACCACCCAGATTAAGTGTCCAGCCTACTCCATATGACCTCATGTTAACAAATTACAATTGGAATGACCTTATTTCCAAACAGATTATATTCAGAAGGGTTGGGGATTAGGATTTCAACATATGAGTTTTGAGGGTTCAACACCTAACTCACAATGGGCCTTCATCTCCAAACGTTGTGGTCAGACACCCCTATCGGTAAAACACATTTTGAGCAGGTACCGAAACTAGATGTACATTTAAATATTTGTAAGTGACATGGATGTGCTTGTACACCAGTGTGTGCATTTTCCAACTCCCTTAGGTCAGTTCCCCAGGAAACAGACACTGAGGCCCTGAGATTTACATGCAGGAATTTTAGGAGGGAAAGTAGGGCAGGCGGACAGAAGGCCAACAACAATGCACTTGTTAAAGAGTGCTGGTCCCTCAGGAGTTCAGGGGCTGGGATGGCCCTTTAGAACAATCTAGAATTGAGGCAAGGGATGAGGCCAACCCCCATCCTGGCCAGTCATTAGGTACAGGTTGCCCAGGATGGGTGAGGTGGCTCCCCAGGGCAGAGGGTAATTCCCCAGGTGCTCAGCTATGAGCCTTTGGCAGCCAACCTTCCAACCAGCTGGGAACCAGTGCTTTTGCCCTAAAAGGGCACTTAGTCAGTGCTCTCTAGGGATCTCCACAAAATAGACTCTCAACAAGGAATTATAGAGGATGACGTAAAGTTAAACATAAAGAGAAGTGATCCTACTTTGCCAATACTCAATGAGTCATGCATGTCCCCTGAGATACACAGAATCCACTTTGCAGACCACCATTGAATCACAGTGTATATGCATCTTAACCTTTAATAAAAACTGACAACCACCTTCCTAAGTGGCTACCCCAAATCACTGTCTCATCAGGAGTGTGTACAACGGTCCACATGTCATCTCCTCCTGTCCTCAGCAGCCCTTGATATCATCAGACTTCCTGAAGTTTTACCATGTTGGATGCCAGGACATCCCTTCAATTTAATATGTGTCTTCTGATTCCTAGAAACGCTGAGGCTCTTTTCTTTCACGGGTTGTATATTTATAACTTTTGTCCCTCATTCTTTTGCATTCTCTGTCTTTTTCTTACTGCTCCATGGGCATAACTTATATCTTTGAATATGAACTTTAGTTCCTCTTTAGGCAGAGTAAAACCTGGTAACCATACCCCTATTCTTTCCCTCCCTAGTTACCTTCCTGTCTTCATGGGATGAGTATGTGCATGAAACTAACCAGAAGCTCTGGGATCATCTGCTTGGAGACGAAGGACTTGGGTCCCGTCCTGATGCTGTCACATACCAGTTATGTGCATACAGGGGGTTGATCTGATCTCTCAGATCCTCAGTTTTCTTACTAGAAAAATGGGAATAATCCCCATTCCCAGGGTTGTTTTGAGAATTTCATGACATTAGGCATGTGAGAGTCTTTATCAAAACGGCTTATTTTTTGGTCTTCATTACAAAGGTGTCAAAGTCTCTCCTTTCTGCCTAGGATCCAACCACTCATGCACTTGTTCCTCTCTAAATAATAACTTATTATTGCTAACCACCCTATGGTTCCCATCCTGGACGTGAGCAATGGGGAAAAGAGATAGTTTTTTTAAAGAAAGAGCTTACTTGCTAAGGATAAGGGAGAAACCCCATTCTTTTGTGTGTGTGTGTTTCACTCTTAGAATCAAAGGGAGGGACTTCAATCCTTCCCAGAATTCAGGCTGGAGGAAGAGAACTGTATTTACAGATGCCCTCTACCTTGTGGTGAGTCAGAGCTTGACATTCCTTGACCTGTACCTTAGCCCTGCTATAAAAAGCATGGAGGGAGGGCGCCTGGGTGGCTCAGTGGGTTAAAGCCTCTGCCTTTGGCTCAGGTCATGATCCCAGGGTCCTGGGATAGAGTCTGGGAGGTCCTGGGATCCTCTGCTCAGCAGGGAGCCTGCTTCCTCCCCTCTCTCTGCCTGCCTCTCTGCCTACTTGTGATCTCTGTCAAATAAATACATAAAATCTTTTTTAAAAATTAAAAAAAAAAAAGGCATGGAGGGGAGCCTTGACTCCCCTTACATCTCCAGTCTCCCTGTAGCAAACAGTGTATAAGGGGACAGATTCACCATTGAAAGGAAACCACGTTTTCCAGTCCTGTTCTTCTCAGCCTTACCTGTTTGGTGAACAGAGTTTGGTCCATCTTTTAGGATAAGATGAATTTCCTAGTCCTCCACTGGTCTTCTGTTCATGCTCCCATGGTTAAAAAGGCATGATCTGTTCAAGAAATGGTGAACGATTCCATGAAATTGAAGATTTAGTAAGTCAACTGGGTGAAAGTCCCAGAAAAGTAGGTTCCAAGTCCACTGAGGACATGTTTGCACGCCAGACGTTGTAGCAGCGGAAATCAAAGTGTTTAAAATATAACAGGGCCGTGCTTGGATGTGATTTTTCAGAAGGTGATGACAGCATTATTGTAACAGAGTGACAGGTGGCAGGAAGTTTCCATGGTCGGAATATCCTTCTCCCTTCCCCCGGGCCCCCTTCTCTAGCCCACCACCGCCCTCTCCTTATCTGAGAAATCCCAGGAATATCTGAAATACAGGACAATTAAGCGCCCCAACTTTCTCTAGCTGTCTGACCATAAGACTAGGGGACACCAACGTGCTTACCGGAAATCACATACAAGAAAACTGTAAGGGAAGAAAAATACAAGAGCAAGATTTGCCTATGCAGCTTCAGTTTTTTTTTTGTTTTTGCTTTTTTTTTTCAGATGTCTTTCTTTTGGGTCCTTGGTTCACAAGGGCTGGAGCTGAGACTGTGCTGTCCAGGCACCCTCCCGCATGGCCTCTGTCTCCCACTGTCCCCGGCTGCACTGTTCAACTGAGATTTCACTTTCTTCTGTTTCCCTCTCCCTAAGGCCTTTTCCCATCTCCCGTTTGCATATTGCTCACTGTTTATAATATAGCTTTTCTATTATTCACATAGGGTGAGGCCAGCCGGCCAGGAGATGCTTGCTTTTGGACAGATAGCTTGTTATGGTTCCCGGGAGGAGGCGGAACGTCGTGCCACAGGCTGGAGGCAAGGATAGGTCCCGAGGAAGCCGCAGAAATCTGTCAGGAGACAGAAAGGATAAAGGGAAACCACAGACATGCACATTTACTGTGGTTCCTGCCAGGAGAAATGGGTGGGGCAGGGTGAGCAAGTTTAGGATGTTGAATCATTTCAAGCTCTGGGGCAGATGGACTGTCCCCAGCTGTTTGGCACCCGCCTGTCTTCATCAGTTTGGGCTGCTAGAACATGATACCATAGACCGGGTGGCTAAAACCAACACAGCTTTCTCCCAGTCCTGGAGGCTGGCTATCTGGGATCAGGGTGCCAGCAGGATTGGGTTCCGGTGAGAGCCTCTTCCAGGCAAAGACTGCAACTTCTCATTGTATCCTCACAGAGCAGAAAGGGAGCAAGCTAGCTCTCTGGCTCTTCTTCGAAGGGCACCAATCTCATTCATGAGGGCCTCACCCTTATGACCTCATTACTTCTCCCTCACCCTTATGACTTCATTAAGTCCCTCCAGATACTATCCCATTGGGATTAGAATTTCGGCAGATGAGTTTTGTGAGGACACAAACATTTAGTCCGTGGAACCGATCATAGGAAGGCAAGGGGAAGCAGATGGTGGCCTGGAGTGTGACTGCCCCGTAGAGGATGTGGGTGGGGGTGTGGGCTCTTGACTGGTTGGTTTGCACACACAAGGTGTGCTTGCTTGTGGGTAAGTTGTTTACTATCTGTAGGAATTGGCTGATGCTGGGAGGATCAGCCCCTCCAGCCCAGCAAGGCCCCAAGATGTCAATAAAAACCACCAGAATGAAAAGACATGATGACTACACTCATATACGTAATGGAAGGCAAAGACTTAGAGAACAGAATTTTTGTTCACTCGACACCATTTACACACCCCTTTATGTGCCACGGTCTTTCCCTTTCTGCATGTCTCTCCCTTACTGGTCACAAAGTTAATTCTCTTTTAAGCATTTTTTCATCTGACTCATGCCCTCCTCCTCCATGCTACCCCTTCTGTGGAATGTCTTACGTGACAAGAGAACCAGGGTGCTGAGGGTCTAGTGATCCCACCACACCCCACCACACCCATCACACTGCCTCAGGTCAAGAGATTTCACTTCCTTTCGGCCATAACCTCACCCTCCACTCAGATGACCGGCCTCTGTCACCAAGTCTTTGCACTGGTCAGAACACAAGACAGTGTTAAGGTTTCTGTCTTCGCGAAGAATGGAATGTGTGTGCAAGAAAGTTGATTTGTAAAAATTAACCATAATGCATACAACATGGTATCAAAATTCTTAAGCAACTACCCTTTTCTTTAGGCAGGAAATGTCCTTAGATCTTGAAAATGGAAGTCTACTATAGCCTATGTATACAGATCCTATGTATACAGATCACGTAAAAGACACATCTGTCTTTAATTCCTAAAGGTATTAGAAACATATATTTCCTTTAGTTTACAGCGTCTCCTGTATTGTTGTTGTTGTTTTTCTACCAATGTAAATTTCATTCCTTTCCTCTAATTGTAAGGCCTCTTACCCTTCTTTCCAGTGCTCACGCTCCGCCAGAAGCCCTTTTTTTGGACTAACTCCCTAAGACTCAGTTCACGGAGCGATGCCCGCGTCCTGTGGCCAAATGTTTTCTTTTCTCCTTTTCTGAGTTGTAAGTCTTAATGCTCAAGCTTATGTCTAAGACTTTTATCCCACCGTAGAAAGTTGAGGAGCTGATTTCGGCTTTTAGTCCCTTGTATTTACACCCCAGACCACTCAGGTTTCTTCTCGCTTTCTTCTTAGATGCTTCTTGAAACAGGGATCATTTCTGGGGCTTTGGTTGAAACACCCGGGGCCCAGTTAAGAGCAGTTCTCTGCACAGAATGAGTATTCAGTAAATATTAACTGACTCGTGGTGACAAAACAAATGAAGATGCCCTCGTAGTCGATAGAAACACGAAACTGTGGTTCTCTTCTCGACTTTTTCTCGATATGGGAGCCCTAATTGAGGTTATTTTTTCTTTCCCGAGTTACATTAGTTATTTTCTAGGAATCTTCCCTTAGGCCATATATTTCACAGCTTAGATATTTTCTTCAGATGTTGGGAGTTATTGGACATGTAAAAACATATATGACCCTGATCCAGTTAAACAGCCTCTTAGAATAAGAAGCCAATTATTCTGCCCAATACCGATGCATATTAATGTTGTATTATGTGCAAATATTTAGGTATAGGTCCGTGTACACATACATCCATTAAGCAATAAAATACCTAAATTAAAAATGGCAAGCTGAAAAAAATTCTGAGGGCAAAGGTGTGATTGCTTTGGAACAGGCAATTTAGAAAAAGGGTTTGGTCCTTAATTGGCCAAGTTAAACAAGGCACAATTACTACTAACTTGGTCCCCAAAGATTGCTGTAATAGTGTCATGTTTAACTTGGCTGGTTAAATTACAAATAGTGTTCTCCTTTTCTGATTTGGTTCATTTGGCTAATATAATGCCTTTCTATGGCTGACTTTTTCTTTCCCGACTTAGCCCCTTCTGTGAATAGAAAATCCATGGATTAGGAAATATGTGTACCTAATTTCTTTTTAACAGCAAAATGTACACATGGTTGTTTTTTAACGAGTTTCTGATGCAACTTTATAAGCACAGAGTTGCGCAAATGTCAATGGTTCATCATAAAATTAGTGAATTTGTACCAACACTCCTTCTAACCCTTAAAACAGTCTTACCGATTTTTGTTTTGTTTTACGTTTCAGGTGACGAAAAAGAATGTTCTTTCTGTACTAACTTCAACCTCTTCTGTTGCTGGGAGATGAGTAGCTGAACTTACACATTCAGTGTTCAATTAGCCAGCTCACAAATCCCACCCAGATCCACAACGGCACAGGGAAGGGTGGTTAAATATTTATCTCCATTTCTCTCTAAGTGCATCGGAATTCAGAAAAGGCCAATTTCTTTGTTCAGGATGGTCAGTCCCAATGCATAGCAGATGAAACAGGCATCTCATTTCATACGTAATGCCACGGAATCTGACTCAACATAATAGTCAGTTTCTCTGGTAGAGAAACGTACATACACATGTGCTTGCATTAAGCATTAATTTATTTACTCAGAAACAGTAAACACTTAAGGAGGGATTACAATGTGTCAGGTTCTATATTAGGCTCTAGATACGTAGAAGTTAATAAGACGCAATCTTTGCCTGTAAGAAGCCTGTGACGTATGCTCTGTGCCTTTGTTGGGTTAGTTCGAAGCACGCAAATCAGAAGCAAGATGGCTTGACTCCGAATCTTAGTGCTTCATTCCTTTATTTTGTTTAAATTCATAACACAGTCTCAATTTGTCTTCGGCAACTCTCTCCTGCAGATCACCAGCCGGTTCTGTCTGGCCTCCCTCTGGAATAACAGCTCCTCTCCCAACTCAGTTTACACTGCTTTCATGGTGTCTCCAACCTCAGAATGAACTCTTAGGATAGAGCTAATTAGTCTATCGTGTTATAGCAAATCACGTCATAAGAACTGTCTGGGTTACCTCTCCCTTGGTTGTTTGTCTTGAGTCAGAGCCAGCAAAACCAAATGCATAAATGAGAGATGATTTTCAGATACCTTCACCTGTGTTATTCACTTAAGCATAAGCTAGAAACGTCAAGTCATTTTTTTTTATCTGAATTTGCTTCTTAAATTTTCATACTTCCCATATTTTCTATTCTCCCAAGCCAGGACCTGCTTTCAGGCCGAAAGGTGTGTTGGGGATGTGGCAGTGTGGGGAAAAAAGATGCCCATGATATTCTATTCGGGTCTACAATTTGAAGATAGAGATGGTCCAATCTGTACATTTATTATCAGAAGTAATATCTTGATGTGGCTTTCTCTGATGTGTTATTCTGAACGAGCCAAGCTTATGACCTAAAGTGATAAATTCTCTGAACCAACGTATTGCTCCATTGTGACATGTTGACTTTCATTAATGCATAAACAATGAACCTGTATTTAAATGTCTGTTAACCATCTTCATCATTAAACATACAAGCGAGCCAACAAATAAAAACAAATAAAAAAACAAATAAAAACTGCATAATGAATGGGGCGTGTGGACCAGAGAGCCCAAAGTTTCGGAAGTGTCAGGAGTATAGACTCTATACCATGAAGAATAATTTTACAGTTAAAAGAGGATATTTCCTCCTGGGATTCAGGAGAAGGCATCTATGGGATATGCTGAGGGGTATGACAGGAAGACCCAATACCACAGATATTATCTGTTGTTTTTCCAAAAAATAATCTTACCAGAAGCCCAATATATAAGTAGGTAAAGACGAAAGTAATCTTGTCAAAATGGGAGAAGAAGATGCCTGGCCTCTCTCACACTCATCCACACGTGGGAACAGGAGCCACACACTCACTTATATGCAGACACTCGCATGAGCTTGATTTGCCACATGACCCCTGAGGAGGATTCGTGGGGCGTAGTCAGAAAATCTCTCCCTACATTTACCCTGATAGAGCCTGGAGCAATAATAGTTGGACCTGGCTTGGTGCCTAAACTGTAAATTTGTAATTAGTTCCAGAAAAAAATGATACTCAAATCAAGATTGAGCTTGGGAGAGAGAAAGGAATCTGATTTGGAATGTCTGCACGGGCTTATGAAATTATATGTGAAATACCGGGAATGTTGAATCCTGGGTTTTAGCTCTGGCTAACAACTAATCTGATTACCTTGAACAAGTTCCTTAAGCTCTCTGTCCCGAAGTTTTCTTATACTCATAATGATGAAGTGCAGTAAAAGATTTCTGTCTTCAGTCCTCTTATGCAGATGCTGTGTGCTACCATATGTAGGAAAACGCATTCCAAAGACAAATACTAGGATGCCTACAAATTCTTTCCCATGAACATTCAGTTTATTGAGCAATAAATAAAAGAAGAAAACAAGATTATTCTGCAAAATATAGCCTGACATTCTGAAAGACCCTGACCCATCTTTCATCAAGCATTTCCTTCTGGTGGTGGAACTAATTCTTGGATTTAGGAAAAAAACTCACAACATGATGCTTCAACTTCATCCAATGTCTTAAACCACCATCCATGTGGACAAAAGATCCAGGAATGGAACCAACCACAGCCTGATGCTACAAATTCCGGACAATCACTGCAGGCACAGGACTTCATCCCATCCATTTTCTGGATTTCCAAGAGAGTCAACCATACAGCATGAGCCAAGGTATTGTTGGACAAGAGGAACATGCCATTGGAGTGGGCCAAAGCTGAGTGGTGATTTTAGAATTCCATGTACCTGCTCTGGCATTCATGACACTTCCGAAACATTTCTGAAGCACAGAAATCCTTAGAAAGGCCACAAAATATATTCTCTTGCCTTCTGCCCAAAGTTATCTTCTCCATCTTCTGCTAAAGCTCTTCACTTTCTGCTCTCCTCTTTGTTTGGCTACGGTTTTTTTGGTCTGTTTGTTTATTTGTTTTTGTTTTTTAACCCAGGGCTTTATTTACCCCCCAATAGAAACAAAAAGTTCCAGAATTATAATCTGGTCACTGCAGAAAGTATTGGCTCTAAATTCTGAATGTTGTGGTCAGCCTAGTGAAACTGAAGTCATACAAAAGACACACAGTGAACAGTCACATTGAGACATGCTTCAAGATGACTCCAAGTATGTTTGTATACAATTCAACTCATTCTCAACCACACCATCCCTTTTGGAAAAGATCTTTAAAAACACACTATTATGACAATTAAGGTACTACAATTTTTAAAATTATTTATTTATTCATTTATTTGAAGAGAGGGAGAGCATGAGTAAGAGAGAGAGACAGCATGGGCAGGGAGAGAGGCAGAGCGAAAAGGGGAAGCAGGTTCCCCGCTGAGCAGGAAACCAGATGGAGGGCTCAATCCCAGGACCCCAGGATGACAATCTGTGCCGAAGGCAGACCTTTAACCTACTGAGCCACCCAAGCACCCCAACAAATTTCTGAAATTATTTAAGAATCAACCTTCCTTAATGAGCTTGGCTAACTGAAATGTTGTATAAAAGCTTAAGACTATTTCAGCTTGACATTGGTGTTTATTGATTGTATAGGTTCTACTGAATAACCAGGACAGTTCATGTAATTTAAGATCATATACCTGAAGAAGGAAAACACAAGGTTTTCTTTCTTTAAAACAATATTAGAACTGATCCATTCATTTATTCACTATTTATATAACAACTATATGCCCGTTATTGTGCTGAGCACTGAGGAGGCAGGAAGGAGTAAATAATTACTCTCGTGAATCTTCTTTGTATGGCTATTTCGGGAATTGGCAGTGGGTTGTGGAGAAGGACAGATTTGAGAAGCTATATTTAGTCATGCCTTTGCCAAGTTGTCCTGTCCCTGCAAGTGTATGGAATGGACTCTGCTTTATCACAAATTACTGGTACAACAAAAATGGGTCAAAAAATTTAAAAAGCGGAAGAAAATTGTCTAGATTTAAAAAATTCCTACGATACTGGTTATCTTTACACTGCAAATTCTCTCCTGAATTTACATTTTTGTGACAAAGAAATGTTATCTAATAAAATAATCAAATTGAAGTTACATGCTCTGAGAAAGAGGATAATACAATAGATAAGGTAACAGTTCTTACCTCTAGCTCTGGGCATGCAGAATTATCCCTGATCCTCAGTGAACCTGGGTTTTCTCAATAAAATGGACGAAAGAACCTGGGTTTTCTCAGTAAAATGGACGAAAGAACCTGGGTTTTCTCAGTAAAATGGACGAAAGACACTGCTGTTCTGCTTTGGAAATAATTAACATTCATAATTGCTGTCTTCTTCCAAAACACACTATAGTTGGGAGGGCAGAGACCATGCCCATTTGTCCCCACCATGTTGTCCCCAGTTACAAAGCTGACGAGGCACACAGAAATATTTGTTTAAAGATAGCACGCAGTTCTTAAAGATTCTTGTGAAGGAGACACGAGAACGCATTTGACAAATTATTTGAGCATGGTGAAACATTATTTTAAGTTAAAGAACTCACTTGGAGAGTTTGCAGTTTGGGTAAATGCTTGACCTCTCTGTGGGAATAACTAAGTTGCTTACCAGGAATATTTCTGGGCCCGGACTTTGAAGGCAAAATCTGGCTCGGTAGCTAATGGTCCCAGCAGTTTCCAGCTCCTTTCTGAGATGATCTATCATTCTCTAGGCACTTCAAAACAAGTTTTCAAAGGGAAACTTCATCCAAGTCTTGGAAAGCATCTTCTTCCATTGGCTCCAACATAGGATTTTACGATGTCCAGTGGCCGAGGTCCACGCCCCGGGGGTTTTGCCGAGGCTGACTTAGAAACATACCATCTCTAAGTAACGGATGGCCAGGATGGAAATCCATGTGAACTCGAACTAAGAAAAGCTCTGGACAGCTTCCTAAGAACACAATTGCAGTAAATCACGTAGCTTTAACTAGTAGTCAGTGCTGCCCCATGGCTCCTGAAGAGGGACCAAACTCTTCCCCAGCAAGCAGGCGCAGCATTTCATCACCCGAGTCCACTGCACCTGCTTTCCTCCCCGTCGGGTATCCATCAACATCCCCTTGCCGGCCTCCAGCCAGGCCCGGTCAAACAGTCGCAGCTCTAAGTGAACTTAGCATTTCAAGGAAAAACCTTTTCTTGAAAGGTCCCTTGGAAACCACTGCTGCTCTCACAAATTACTATGACTTCCCCGGCCTCCTGATGTCTCTCTTCCTCTCCCATCCCAGATGGCGTGTCCTGTCTGTGAGCCCCATGTCACAGTTACAGGACACCTAGTTACCATGGGCCAGTAGGCTTTTGCCTCTAGACTTAGCCACTTCCCAGACATGACCGTCTCTCTACCACCCTTGAGATCCTGCCAATTCCATCCCAAGCCAAATGTTGTCCAGACAGTGACTCGTGGAGGGTCCCTCTGAGCTCTCATCACTGAGTACCGGAGGGCTGACTCCTGACACTTCGAGTCACTGCCCAAGTGAAACCATGAAGAACAGCAGTGTGACAATGACCACATAGTCTGGCATCATGTCTGAAGTGCTTCATTGGTTTCCCTTCAGGAACATCAATATATATTTTTCCTACCTTCAGTGGAGGACCTACTGAAAACCCTAAGGAGAGACAACTGATTATGAAGAACATTTACCAGCAGGATGTAAATTCCAAGGGTTTATGATGTGTTGGACAGCACCAGACACGGGCATCTTATACTGGGCATTTATAATTTCCCAGAAAACCAGCACTGCCTCACTCCCACCTAGAGCCCTGACAGGTGTTCCTGACTGGCAATGGTCCCCAGATGTCACACTTAACCAGTGATGTTCGGTTTCCTTTTTTTCTTTCGGGAGGTAAAGGATTTGCTGGGAGGGTCATGGTTCCCCAGGGGAGCAACAGTAAAGCCGAAGGATCTGGGTGGTGGGTGAGTAATGGGAGACCAATATGGGAGATGTCTTCAGTGTGTGTGTGTGTGTGTGTGTGTGTGTGTGTGTGTGAGAGAGAGAGAGAGAGAGAGAAAGTGGGAAGTGGGGGGCAGGGTACATTCTGAATTCTAGTAGGGAAGAATTAATTTTTCTGAAGTGCTAGGGAACCCAGGAGAAGAAATATTTGATAGTAATGGTTAGGTTAATGGTTAGTGATGGGTAGGGTTAGAATTTTTTTTAGAAAGATTTTGTTTTTTTGTCAGAGAGAGTGCATGAGCAGGGGAAGCTGCAGAGGGAGAGGGAGAAGCAGGCTCCCCACTGAGCAGGAAGCCCAGTGCAGGGCTGGATCCCAGGGCCCTGGGGTCATGTTCTGAGCCAGAGGCAGGCACTTAACCAACTGGGCCACCCAGGTGTCCCTGGTTAGAAGTTAAAAAAAAAAAAAAAAAGACACTTTAAACAACAACAACAACAACAACAACAAAACTTTAAAAAGCAAGTTCTGAGGGTTGACAGGTTGCTCCTGGAAAAAGAGGTAAAAGCTGAGATGTTCCCCTTCCCTTCCAGCTTACCTCCTTCCTTCAACATCCTGGTGGGGTCCTTACTGGAAGGGAGCAGAGATCTCCTTGGCATCCACCAGCCCAGGGCAGCCTCTTGTCCCCACGGTCCTGGGAGAGGATATGAGGAGCCCCCTGGCTTCCTGAGTCAGGACCATGGATGCCTCCAGCCTTGACAAACCACGACTGCCCACGTGGACACCAAGGGAAGGCCTCCAGATGCTCTCAGGGCCTGGGACGAGGCCAGTGCTGACACACGCCAAGCCACTAGAGGAGCAACAGTGGGACTCAGGAAGTGAGCTGAGTCACCTTTATGAAGAAGTCGAGTCTGACACCTAGCTGGGACAAAATGACATTTTATCAACTATTGGGAAAACGGGCCACTACTGTTGGTCCTGAGGGATTTGTGCAGTGTTTATTTTTAGTCTTAAATAATTCCAGACTTAGAGAAAATTTGCAGTAGAACAAAAACTCCCCATAACAGTTTCACTTGGCTTCTCCAAAGGTTACTATTTTGTCTTTACCGTGGTTGTTTTGTCATCCCCTCTGGATGGATAGATAGATGAATAGAGACAAACACATATATGCATGTGTATGTATATATAAATCTTTAATAATATATCTAATAAGATATATAATTTTCTGTTCTGAACTAAGATTACATTGTAGGAATAGTGTCTTTTTACCCCTAAATCACTTAAATAATATCTCTTTGAGAGACCTTGTTCACTTCTCTTCAAGTGCCCTAAGAATATTGTTTGTAGGTAAATACAAGAATTGTTTTTTTCTGGTTCAGGGTTCAATCAGGGACAACATGCTGCACCTAATTGTCCTGTTCCTTTACCCTCCACAAAAATGGAACAGTTCCAGAGTCTTTCTTTGTCTTCCGTGAACTTGATACTTTTGTAGAATGTCCTTCAATTTGGGTTTGTCTCACGTCTGCCCATAATGATATCCCAATTTCATTACTTTGGGCAGGAATGTCCCAGAAGGGATGTGTCCCCTTCATACATTGTATCAGGAGACACTGGTATCAATTTGTCCGACTAACAGTGAGTCTCATAACTTCAATCACTTGGCTAAAGTTCAGTCTGCTGGGCTTCTCCACTATATAAAGTTGGTGTTTCCTTCCTTGTCATTACTATTAATTTGGGGGGAGATATTTGGCAGTTAAGTCAGTATCCTGTTTGTAGTGAAGCTCATACCCATGAGGTTTAACGTCCATTGACGTTTCTTGCCTGTATTAGTTGTGTTTGTGATGTCTGCCAGATGATAATTTCATAATTTCATCATTCTTTCCACATTTCTTAGTTGGCATTCCACTTTCCTTTCTCTCCCATTAAAAAAAAAAATTTATATCAGCGTGGACTGGTGGATTCTCATTCAATAGGTCATATTCTGTTAAGGTGAAATTTATTTTTATACACTGATAGTAATACATTAGTATCAGAGAAAGCCATATAGAAGTATAACTTGACTTTTTCAAAGGTCCCTGAGATACATTTTCTTAGAAAATACTGAGAAATGGAAACTGTTGTTAGTGAGATGTTGGTTTGGACTGTGGTCACACACAACTACCCAGTCTGCGGTTATCCATAGTAGGGGGTGATAAGAAATAATGTCTCAGGGTGCCTGAGTGGCTCAGTGGGTTAAGCCTTTGCCTTCGGCTCAGGTCATGATCTCAGTGTCTTGGGATCGAGTCCCACATCGGGCTGTTTGCTCAGCGGGGAACCTGCTTCTTCCTCTCTCTCTGCCTGCCTCTCTGCCTACTTGTGGTCTCTCTCTCTGTCAAATAAATAAAAAAAAAGAAAGAAAAGAAATAATGTCTCCCCAAAATATCCAACATTTGGGATGGTTTCTATGACTAACGAAGGAATTTAGACGTATTGGGTTGAATGTACTTGCCAACTAGATGGCCCTATAGTTCAAGTCCATAAAAACTTGACTAATTTTAGAACTCATTTGACCTGCATAAAAGGCAGTTCATTGTTTATGGAACTATGAATTGAAGATTACCAAAGGTCAGGGATGAGGAGCCTTCTGAGTTGACTTTTGTTGGCATTCTAGATTCTAGAACTCTGTCCTCCTTTCCCCCTTCCCCTGGCTTTCTCTTTGATCTGCCTCCTGCTGATCTCTTCCTTCTCATCATCTCTAAGTTTTGCTACTTTTTCCTTACTCATCGGCTTGTGCCTCAGGCACCCAAGGGCATAGCTTTACCTGGAGGGTTGGATCTCAGCTCTGAAGAACTCTTCTTAGAACTTAGACCAGGCTCACTTGTAAATTATGATTTGGAAGAACTGTGGAGGATGTGGTATTGCTCAGAACTTTCTGTTGGCAAGCAACAAAAATCAACTCAAGCTCATTTAAACACAAGAAGATGTTTATGATAGATATAAAGCATCAGAACAAACTCAAGAGCAGAAATGTCAACAGGTTTTGGAGAGGGCTTAAATCACACTGAAGGGCTGTCCAGATCTGTGTTTGTCATCTTTGTCCCTGTTTTGACGTCAGCTTCATTATTTGCTCTTCTTTCTGCAGACTGACCTTCTCTGCCTCTATGGTTCACATGGAAGAATATGGCTTCCTCTTGGAATCCATAGTCTACAGATAGATGATAGTGACCAGGAAAGTCCAGAAAAGAGGAAATTTTGTGTATTAGGCAAATACCCAATCAATGTCCCCTAGACTTATTATCCCAGATTTTCTTTCACTATGTATCAAATTCATTATTAAAGAATCATTCCTTTGTGTTAGAATTCCTTCTTTGGACATACCTAATAAGATGTTAAGCAATGTAAAAGTAATTTTTAGAAAAAGAAAAAAGTAAAATCCATAACTAATCTATCACCCAGTGATACTGCTGAAAATTTTGTGACATATCATCTTCTATCCTTAACTCTTTGAGTGTGTGACTGTTTGTGTTTATTAATAACATGGGTACAGTATGATATATATGTTGCTTCATCACTTAATTAATTAATTAAGTTGCTTTCCCACTTGATTAATTATTCACATGTTGCCTTGCCATTAGCATTTGTTCTAAAACACAATAATTTAATAGTTGTACAGTCTTCCTTCCTATGGCCAGAGCATAATTTAACCAATTCTCAGTATATTAGACATTGTTTGGGGTGTCCCTTCGGTCCACAGTCCAACCCAGAGAATTAATTGCCTTTGTTCCATGGCTATGATACAGGTTTGATGCTATCCCTCTGGTCAAAATGTATCAACCTAGGATGGACCCATGATCTAAGCTCAACCTAGAAGATTCTCTCTCCCAGAAGTGGAATTGGGGCCTATAGATTACCAGTTTTATGTGGAGTTGTGCACAATTATTGGCAGCTGGGGGGCAACCATACCTTCCCATGGGGTAAGAGAGCAGAAACAGTTGACTAAGACAAACAGTTAACTAAAACACAGATGAATGGAACAGACTTTTAGAGAGAAGCAATGTCAGAGATGAAAAAAAAAAAAAGAGTAACTTCTTAGATTCTCTGTGATTTTTCAATTTCCATTTCTTTTTCCTATCTCAGTTCTCAGTTTCCATTTTTAGTGCTGTAGTGGGCTGAACAATGTCCCCCTAAAACTTCTGTCCATTCAGAACCTTGGAATACAGCCTTACAATAGAGTCTTTGCAGATGTAATTAGTTAAAGATCTCAAGATGAAATCACTCTGGATTTAAGATGGGCCCTAAACCCAGTGATTTATATCCTCATCAGAAACGGAGGGACACAGAGACAGGAAAAAGCCATGTGAAGTCAGATGTAACAATGACAGTTGTGCTGACGTAAGCCAAGGGGACACCTTGAGGTTCCCAGGAGCTGTAAAGGCAAACAAGTTTTCTCCTTTAGAGCCCCCAAAATTAGTATGGCGCTACTGACACATGGATTACAAACTTCTGGTTTCCAGAACTGGGAAAGAATAAATCTTTTGCTTCAAGCCATCTAGTTTGTGGTACTTCGTTATGACAGCCATGGGAAACCGAACACAAGTCCTTTCCTGAGGTTCCCCCAAGAGAGAACCCCTGCCTTGAGCCTCCTGCCATGGAGTTCCCTGCCTTGGGATCTCTTCTCCATCTCTCTTCCAGCCAAATCCTCCCCATGGAGGTCAGGAGATGTGCCCATCTGAAACCCATACTCTCTTCTGGACTGTACTTGGGGTAACCAGGATTCCTGAATTCCCAGCACAAATGGTCCAGCCCACTCAAGGATCTGTGTGGACCCCCTCCCTGGTCTGTCCTCTCAAAGACATGTCATCTTGCTGGTATATGCACTCCTATATCCAAAAAGTAGGCAAGAATGATTGTTTGCAGGGACTAAGGATGGACTTGAACGGGTGGGTTGGTAAATCCACACATGCGTGATGTGTAAGCAGGGTCCCTCAAGATGCAGGGCAGACCAGGAGGTGAAAAGAGAATCAGGGAAAGTCAGGGCCAGGGACCAAGGGACCTGGGACTAGAGTCTGGCTCTCCACGTGCAGCATTTTCTGGCACAAAACTCTGAGAAGTCTAGCACTCCAGGTTGTTTTGAGGGCATATTTGCCAAGGTAGGATGTCAAAACATTATGTCTGCTTGGTGTATAACTCTTAAATAATCAGACATCTGGAATGTGGACCTTCATTTGTCCCCTTGTCCCAGGCCACAGATATCAAAGGCAAGGCTCCCCGACTGTGTTCCAAACCTCAGTTCCACAAGACATGTTTATGTCACCAACCCCCACTCCTTTGCTTAGGCTGGCTTGTCTTGGCTTCTGTTTCTTGACTCTATAAAATCTTAGTGTACTTTTTTTTTTTAATTTATGTTATGTTTGGTTTGTGGCCATTATAAATTACACTACAGTGAATCCAAGTGCACACAATTTTGTACATATCCCCAATTATTTCATTAAGATAAAGTCCTAGAAAGGGAATTAGTAAGTCAAGGGACTAACAGATTAAGACTTTAATACACCAAATTCTCCCCCACAGGCAGTCTAAAAGAGAATGCTTCTTCTTCCCATCCCTGCCAACGATTAAGCCTATCATTCAAGGATTTTCTTTTTTTCTTTTAACTTCAAATGCTTTAAATTCTTCATGTGAATGAGGTAATCCGGTCACTCTTTTGCTCAATGGAACATTCTAGAAAATATTGGGCTCTCAGATTGGGGATATGCAAGACTTGCTACAAAGGCTTGAAAGGTGTGGCCTGAAGAGGTCGCTAAGACATCTCTCATTTCTCTGCTTGGTTCAGGGGCCAGCACTGCCTTTCAATCTTGAGGATGCTGGAAATATTTACATGTAACCAAAGGTACCTTTCAAGCAGAGCACTTTGGAGGGAGAATCCCAGGGTCCTCTCTCTGTGACCTGGTACATCTTATTCTTCTTTTCTGGAGAGGTGGATGGGATATGGGTGGTAAAATGATGGAAAGGCACCAATATCTTTCTGCTTCTGGATGTCAGGAGTTGCTTGTCTTGTCACCCCATTGCAAGAAAAAGAAGGTGAGTGTGAGGAGGAAGAGCGCCAGAAGTGTCGCCAGCATGGGGGAGGGGACTTTTTCCGAAAGGGGTTGACAAGGGCTATAAAAGCATGCAGGTTAACAGGGGGAAGAGTCCTTATTTCAAAACTAAGAAGAGTTGAAAGACCAAAGGTATTAATCCTTAAGTCCTTTCTGGGCAGTTAAGTTCAGTTAAAACTCACCCTTCTATTCTCCCCCAAATTGTCTGACACCTGCACCCTCACACCCACCCACAGGCTGCACACCACTCTCCAGTGTCTGCCTATGGAAACAAAAATCAATATTGTGTTGTCCATAAAGCACCTATTTAACTTAAAATTGCATTTTATAGTCCATTTACTCCACCAGAGTAGCCCAAAGTCAGTGGCATCTTTCTATTCATTTACAAGCTGCCACCCACTTTCCATTGTTCTCCCCATCGGTGGTAAACCCTGAAGGGGGCTTTGAAACACACAGGAAAAGCTCCAAGCCCAGAAACTGCAGCTCCCAGACCCTGGCAGGAAACAGAGCACGCACACGCACACTCCAGCACACACACTCATAGCTCCAAGACGACCTGGATGCCTTAACTTTTTTGTCCTTCCAGGTCAAAATGGCATGAAGGAATGAAGGAAGAGAAAGAGATCGTGGCCTCAGAAGAGGTGCAGGGGTATGTGTGTGTGGCTGTGTGCCCTCTGTCCCCCATTCTGTGTTGGGCACACGGGTTGCGAGGTCAGGACTGCAGACATAGAATCAAAGTCACATCCATAAAGTCTACTGTCTGCCTTAGGGGCCTGTGTTTTACCCGAGTAATCTTCTGTGCCTTGGTCAATTGATTCAGCCCATGTGTGGTGTATCACAGTATAATTCCTTCTTTTTGTAAGGAAAAGAACACTTTCACAGAACAGTGATTATACAGAGCTAAAACAGGTCTCACAAACACCTGTCATGCGAAGCCTCCAAGTAGAGAGTTCAGAGGTTTCTAGAAGATCTCGCTTATAGTCACAACACACTCGACCTGTCAATGCATGTGGGTAAGAAATTTAATTTCCTCTTTTCCCCTTGAACTCTATTTCTACTCTGACCCTCCAACTGTCCAGGTAGTTGGAATGTATTCCAACTATTAGGGTCCCCTCTTTCTCCCGAAGGCTGCATGTAAATTGCAGGATGACTCTGTCCTACCAAGATGGCAGGCAGGGTGTGGGTCTCTGTTGCTCTGTGTTTGCAGTGGCATGTACTGAGGTGTCCATTGCCTGACCTGATCCCCCTATACCCATCCACACAGATGACCACAACCTCCCGTGACCCAGTCATTCTGCCCTCTCCCATTCGCGGGGTTGTTCTACAACTCCTACCCAGCCTGGGACATTAAGCACTCTGGAAAACCCCACTGCCTCCTTACCTTTCCCAGGTCTATGAGATTCTTCAGGGGCTCCCACTCTGAAAGCACCCCCTACACAGCCTTCTCTGTTCCAGAGTCTACCTTCCATGCAAGGCTCCCCTGAGAGTCAGGTGTCCACTCCCCATCCCCTCAGACACAGCTGAGGCTCCATGCCCTCTTAGCAGATGCTTTTCCTGGTGACCCTGTCTCTCTCCTGACTCAGCATTCCCTCAGCTTGTGGAATCCCTTCAGGTCTACAGAAGTTGTCATGGCTACCTTGGGTGCCTCAACCTGATCACGAAGATCCTTCGACTGTCCCTTTGGACACATCCCCTGCCTCTGCGTGCCTTTGTTTTTAATGGCCTGCCCCTGTGACCCCCTTTGAGTCTCACCCTGGGATGGTTGGAGCTGTTCTGTCTGAGCTCGCACACATTCAGAGCGGCTGCCATGTCTAGGAGTTTATACCCAAACCTCCCCCTCCCAGCCATGCTCTTTAAACAAGACTGATAGGTGAGGGAATATGAAAGCCCAGCTCTCTTATCTCAAGTTGGCAGAAACTCTGAGGCATAATTTGTGCTCAGAGCTCCCTTGTGGGATCAGGCTGAGGCAAGCAATCCCACTCTTGCTGGGCTTCTTCTTCCATGCAGTGGACACTGTAGTACTGCCCACACCCCCTTTGGGACTTATCCACCAGCTACTGGGGGGTAGTGCTGCCAACTGCCAGCCCTGTGCTGGTGGCCTCGTGGGATTTGCCGTGGCTGAAGAGTTGTCTCTTCAGGGCAACCCAAAGCCATGCCCCAACTCAGGGCAGCCTTCACCCAATGACTGGTTGATGCTGAACTATAAAGATCCAAATGTCTTCCCCCAGCTCTGCATGATGCTGATGGGCCCCTTCACCTTTGGAGCTCCTCCTGCAGGCAGCTGAGGTCTTCAGAGACTCCCCTCAGTGCACTTCTTCTCCTCCCCAATCTTGCAGAAGTCCCTCCCTTCACAGGTGATGACACTGAGTGCGTTTTCCCCAGAACATCCTGCCCCAGGAAGGAGCAGACCCATCTAGGGGTTAGGAACATAGCTCTGGAGACACACCGGTGTATGAGGGAGCCGGCTCGGCCACATGGCAGGTGTGGGTCTATTCGGGCTACTATAGCAACATAGGTCTGGAGGCTGGGAAGTCCTTGACCATGGAGGCTACAGATCTCAGTGTCTGGTGAAGGCTCGTTTCTTAGTTGGGCACTTTTTTGTTGTTGTTTTGTTTTGTTTGCTGTAAGCTCACCTGGCAGAAGGAGTGAGAGATCTCCCTTCATTGACTTTTACAAGGGCCCTAATCCTCATCATGAAGGCTCTACTCTCATGAGCTGATCACTTCCCAGAGACCCCACTTCCTAATACCATCACGGAGGTAGAGGGAGGTGTGTGTTAGAACTTCAACATTGAATTTGGTGGGGACAAAAACACTTAGCCTTAGAGCACCAGAGGTGCCATTTTGGGCAAAATACTTCATTTCTCTATACCTCTGTTTTGTATAAAATAGAGACGGTTAACAGTACCTATCTTACTGGGTTATAATGAAAAGAAAGAGAGAAAAACATGCTTTAAATAGTACCTGGCACATAGAAAGTTTCCAGTAAATGCTAGTTACTTCATTATGCATATAAAGTCTTTGCATTTTTTTTTCTGAGGGCAAGACTTTGAACATTCAGCAGCCTGGAAAGTGCTCCTAAGTCTCACCTATGTCATTGCTTCTTGAGAATGAACCAGGTAAAGGGAAGAAGAGGTTAGGGTTGGGGGGGCTGGCAGGGGGGAAAAAAGGCAGGAAATGGTTAATATTTCCAAGTCCTTTCTTGCTATCTGTACTTAGAACCTGTCATCTTAGAATAAGAAAAAAAAAGAAAAAGTCATCTGCTTATCCTGAGAGAAGCTTTAAAAAATAATCAGAAATCATAATGTTTAGTGACCATTTTCAGATCTTTAACGTGGTTTTTCCTGTCCTGTTCAGTCCAACTTGAAACTCCGACCAGCATAATTTTGACCTGGATCACAGGACAATGATACCATCAAATTAGTCAAAACTGTGTAGAAATAGCTTTCGTTGGGGGGAGAGGAAGAGAAAGCAGAGGGTAGTTCTCTGTTAATTTATATCTGACAGTGAATCCTCCCCAAAACAGTGTGGTTTCAGATTCTGCAGATGTGGACAAAGAGGCCATTTTCTCCCATGGTGGGTGTGCGAGCAATGCTTAGCCCCAGATTCACGAGAAACCGTTCTTTCCAGTGAAAACAACAGCTACAGGGACTGTCTGCTGATTGAAAAACTGGTCTGAGACACTCGCCCCTCACAACCTCCTTAGCTGTGAGAATTGTGCAATTCTAAAGCCAGCAACTTTGGGGGGACCCCTTATGGACAATGGTGGTGGGAGAAGTGTGGCTTGGATTTGGAATAAAATATTTATAATCCCTCTCTGGGGGCAATGAGCTTAGCACAATGAATCCATGGGCTTTGGCTCTCCTGAGGTATTTTCCTCATTCTCCCTGGCACGGATAAAATCTAAACTGTACTTAAGAAACGGTGTTAAATGTGTTAGTTGACTGAATCTGGCATTTATAATGCAATTTAGCAAAGTTTTATATTGACAGCATGACATTTTTAAAGGGCCCTTTCTGATTAACAAGGTTCAGAATCACTCCCTTGATTATGCTTGCAGAGTGAGTATAAAACACTACAGGCTCTGGAAGCAATGAATTGGGGCTCTGTTAGCGTTAGACACATTTTGCTTTCTTGGTGACCATTTCGAGGGAGGATCGGGCCGGGGCTATATTTTCTGGGACAGAAGAAAATCTGTTTTCTCACTTTGGGGGGACTCTGCAAGAAAAAGGCCTCCATGGGCAAAAAAGAGACTAGATTCCAAGCCAAAGACGAAACAAGTGGTCCTCACGGAGGCTCAGACGTCACCTTCCACTTCCTCATCTGGACGAAGCGGGGTCTAAAATACCCAGCCTGGGGCGGGTGGGCGGGAGGGCCGCAGAGTCTCCAAAGAGCACGTTTGAGAAAGCTCTGAATTTATTTTTGCTCCCTCGCCGTTGTTGTTCCATTCAACAGTTCTCTGCGTGGCCGCTGGATATCCGATGGTCTCCTCTGGACTTCATGGAGGAAGGAGGGGAGGCATGTCAGTGATCTGTCACCCGTGGAGCCACTGTCCAAGCTGGGTCAGAGTGGAGTCCGGTGCAGGTGTTCACTTTCCCAAAGACAATGACCTCAGCAACCGTCTGCTGACCAGCCCGCGTGCTAGATACCCTG
This sequence comes from Enhydra lutris kenyoni, assembly GCF_002288905.1. NCBI lineage: Eukaryota > Metazoa > Chordata > Mammalia > Carnivora > Mustelidae > Enhydra > Enhydra lutris. The sequence goes on along the minus strand of NW_019154132.1, from coordinate 13,917,320 downwards.
TGCGCCCCCATCACTTCATCGTATTGTGGCGGAATAGACATAACATTTTCCGTTTCCAGTGGATGGCTCAGAAGTACTAAGCGCATTCACACTGTTGTGCACCCATCACCGCCATCCATCCTCAGGACTCTCTTCCTCTCGCAAAATGGAAATCCTTCACTCCTTAAACAATAGCCCCTGATTCACCTTCTCCCCCAGCTCCCTGGCAACCACCACTCGACTTTCTTTATCTGTCAATGTGACTCCTCCGGAGATCTCAGACTCCCCTGAAGTCATACAAGACTTGTCCCTTTGTATGCGGCTTTTTTGGGTCAGCTGACCGCCCGCAAAGTTCATCCCTGCTGTCGCGGGTGTCAGAACGACCTTCCTTTTCAAGGCAGAGCAGTACACCCTTGTCCGGATGGACCACGTTTTGTTTATCCGTTCTTCCAGGGACAGTCATTGGTGTTACTCCAGCTTTTGGCTGCAGCGATTACTGCTGTTGTGGGCATAGATGTGCAAGCCTGGGTCACCTAATTTACCCCTGATTCCCAGGGTTACCCTGCAGCAGAGACGTTGTCCCCACTTTACAGGGAATGAAGCTGATCTTCGGAGAAGTGACCTGCAGAAAGCTGTGCTCCTCGTGAGTGGGGATGTGGCCCATGAAGTCATGGCCACCGCCAGCCTCCCCGCCTCCATCCCGGGGTTCAGTGCAGCCCACGTGCTACTTGCACTCGGTATCGGTACGTGTGTCAGACGGCAAGTGTCTTTCGGGGCTGCCTGTCTCCTTCACTGTCAGTCATGATGTGCTTCCCTTTTCACGGATGGGCTGGAAGCTGTCAAGAATCCAGTAGCAGACACTTGGGGGGTTAGGAGATGCCCGATGCCCCGACCTTCCTCTCTGCATGCAGGGAGGAGGTGATGAGTGCGAGCTGGTACGCCGAGGTCTGTCTTGGCAGAAGAGTGACAGAGCTTCCACACTCAAAGCCAGATGATCCAGAGAGAACAGCCCAGCCCCGGGACATGGCCCCAGCATCCAGACTCACTGTTGCACTGCAGGGCAGCAAAGACTCAGGGAAAGGGGTGTTGAGACGGTGGGGGCGGGGGGGCTGTAGGGGGGAGATGTTCCTGATACCTAAGGTGACATTTCAACCTCTCTGGGCCTTGGACTCCCTCCTGATGTTTCAAGCAATGCACCATTCAACCTCAACAGAGAGTTTAACCTGTCTCATTTCTTGTGAATGATGATCTGAATTGTTGAACCTGAATGATCCGAACTGTGGAATCTGACTTGCAGAGGTTTTGTTTGAACCTACAGAGGCAGAGGAAGGAGGACAGCAGGTACCCAAGGGACAGAGAATGGGCATGCGAGCGGACCTCTGCCTGAACCCCCCTTCCACGGAGTGATTTCAGGCAGCTGCTTAAGGCAGGAAGCTGCCAGTCAGTTGGGGCGTTTAATTCTCAGCTGTGAGCTCGCTGGAGGGGACTGTTCTGGTGGAGAGGCATGCGGCACCCTGCCTGCGATCCAGGGCCCCAGATGATTGCAAGGAGGTTCCCCTCTTGGACCCCAAGCCCATGCCTCAGGGAGCACTGGGAGATGCAGACATTTTCCAGGAAGCACGGGACAATGGCAGTGGGTAGGGGCCAAAGACGGTCACCAAGTGGAGGTGACTGCAGAGGAACAAGACGGCAGGTGCTTCATGAGGCAGATGAGGCCTGGGGTGAGACCGTTGGTGGCCCAGCGTGAGCAAGTGAGACAAGACACAGAAGTCAGGGCCTCCACGGTGCTCCTCTGGACCCCTCCGGTCCCCACAGCCTGCGTCAGGCTCTCAGAAATTAGATGACCTTTGACATTCCTCCCTCCACATCCTCCCACCTGAAGTTGCAACACTCATGAGCTCCACAGAGCAAAGCCCCCAGGAGGAACTCCCCGGGGAGGCAGGAAGTCAGTCCGAGCACACACCAAAAGCACCATGACAATATCAGCTCCTTGAAAACCAGTTTTTTAACATGTTGTTTTGGACAAGCCCGGGACACATGGCTTCGTGCCATCAATGACAGCACGGACGTGAGACCCCCTGTGCCCAAGCATAGCATCTGAGCTCAGCAACCCCTTCCCATCCCGTCATCCTGACGTGTGGCGTCCGGTCCCCCAGCCACCGCGTCTCGCCATGTCAACGCAGCGTCTGGCAGCATGTCACAATTAAAGAACCCATCAGCGTTTCCATCCGAAACGTCCCCTTTGGAAGGATTTATTATTTGTCCATTAAAATAAACCGGAGGCTTGCTGTAAGATGGGACCTCAGCATGTCAGTGGTTTGGTGGAGGGATTTTATTTGGGGGAGTGTGTGTATGTAAGCCTACGTTCAAAACGGACTTCCTTGTAAGCTAACAACGCACACCATCGAAGGGGGAAATGTGACAATCAATACACACTTTCTTTCCTTAGCAACAAGAGCGAGTGACAATAAAAGAGTAAAAATCTAACCTAGAAAGAACCATCAAACAAATACCTCTTCTTCTTCCCAAATACCAATGCCATGCTCTCTTGGTGGCTCAGGCCCAGCAAACTGACCGATTGGTTGGTTATCTAAATGACAGAGCGGCAGGCAGATGGTGCCTGTCCCAGGCCCCTTCTCAGGAGCCTTCCAAGGGTGGGCTAATGCCCTCCCCACTCAAAGGGTAGTACCCCAATACCCAAGCCACTGTTAGCAGAAACTTCTTTATCAGAAACTCCTGCCAGCAATGACCCCTTCTCTTCTGTGATTATTACTGGGGAGGAGGACCGAGACCCAAACCATACATCACCTCTGACACCAGCAACCACGTTTTTCATGTCTGTATTTCTGAATGATTTCGGTGGGGAGGCTTGGACTGTTTTTGAAACTGAGAAATCTGACTTTCCTAACTCAGAGCTGGGAAAGAGACTCTCACTAGGAATTTCCAGGTTGTTGTCAGTCCGTTTTCTTAGCCTAAGTTGGCGGGACGGAGAGGTGAGACGGGAGGAGAAGAAATCCCAGCAGAAATGGAGCCAGAGGCTGACCCCAAGATGGCTTGATGAGGTGACAAGAGCTAATGATAGTCCCTTGTCCTGGTAGGCGTCAGACCCCATTCTAGGAGCTTCTTTTGTATGTCACAGTGATCCTGACCAAAACCTTGTGACCCAGAACCACTACTACTCCATTTTCACTAAAAGGACCCGAAGGCCCCATGAGATTGGGTGGCTCACCAAAGACACACAGATGGGACGGGTTGGAGCAAGGGTATGGACCCAGGCACTTGAGCACCACGCTTGGCAGCCGGCGAGCCCTGGCCCACTCCCCTTCCACTGCCACAGACGGGCCCCAAAGAAAAGGTAACCTGAGCAGATTCTAAGGAAAGAGCAGTCTGAAAAGAAGTTTGTCCACTGACTTGGGCACTAACAAGAAGGGCGTGTGTTGGGGTGTGACGGCACAAGGAGGGAATGTGTCATAGGCCTGCCTGTCCCTCATGCTTAACGTCACGGCCTTTAGAACTGAAGAGGTAAGACTGGGAAGAACTCGTCTGGTCCAGAAGCACGAGGTGACCTGTCCACAGTTTATGTCACACAGCCTATTGGTGACAAAGTGGGGCCTACTGCCCAGCTGTACTACCTCAGCACAGAGCTCTCCTGACTACAGAGAGACACAGGTGTGCCTCTGGTAGGAAGGGAAGTGGAGGCGGTGTTTGCCTAAGTGTGAGGGAAGACCAGAGGACACCACTCACGTGGGGAATTCCCATTAGCGGATAGTCTCCGGCCCTGTGGCTGTCCGGTCTTCCAGCACATTCTTATCCTCATATAGGAAACACATGTGTTACTTTTGGCAGATGGGAGGAACATCAAGGGGACGTTATGCTTCCTTTGACTTGAGCATCCCATCGTGACCTAGGATGGACCACCCATGCTCCTGGACAAGTCCCTATAGCTTACAACCTTCTTGTTTTTGTTTTTTAAAGATTCCATTTATTCATCTGAGAGACAGAGAAAGAGAGAGAGAGAGCAAGAGAGAGCAGGAGCTGGGAGGAGAGGGAGAAGCCGGCTCCCTGTGAGCAGGGAGCCTGACGCAGGGCTCGATGCCAGGACCCTGGGATCACGACCTGAACCAAAGGCAGACGCTTAACTGACTAAGCCACCCAGGCGCCCTGCAAACATCCTCATCTTTAAAAGAGGTTTAATTAGGAGAGAGTGACGTCAACAGATATCGTCTAGGCACTGCTCCAATGTGCCCGGAAGTCCCACTCCTTCCAAGCGCCCGGGAGTCTTAAGATTAAATATATGCTTGCCCCACCCCCACCCCTGGGGTCACCCCTAGTCCCTGGAGAGGGAGCAGAGGAACTTCTCTGCCTCAGGACCCAAGACTTCTGACGTTTGGATAAATCTCAAAGCTTCAGGAGTAAATATCTTCCCTTGGTTAATTTTCTTAGTTATTCTTGAATACCCACAACTGCTGTTTTTAACTCCTGCTGTCTGGTGGGGAAACCCATCCCATATTGCATTAGAGACGAGTAGCACCCCACACATTTTTAAAGCTGAGAAAGGGGAGTCTGCCTCCTGCAGGGTTCGCCTCTCCCATCTCTCTCTGTTTCCTATGCAAAGTCTAGTCACGTGTGTCCCTTTGGGGGAACCGCCACCCCCATAGGAGTTCTGCTTCATCCTGAGAGAGCCAGGTGGAGGAGGGCAGGACAGCTGCTCACCATTCTTCCTTCTAGAGCCCCTTACCCCAGTGAGGAGGCTCAGAAGGCATCATGGCTGGGTGTGAGAGGGCCAGGGTCCAAATCCCCACTTAGCGACTAGAATCTATGCGGACAGGAGGACTAAGGGCTGCTCAGCTTCCTCATTGGTGAATTAGTATCCTAATGTCCACTCCATAAGGTCTGCTGTGAGCATCAAAGGAAATGACGTATGGAACTTGCGTGGCACCTAACAGGTCCTCAGGAAATGTTAGTTCTACTCATAGCCTACGGCAGAGCCGGGGCCAAGACTGATTTCAGGATTTAGGATGCCCGTCATTCTCTCTTTCTCTCTGTTTCCATCGGAGACACAACAAATGACTTTTCTTGCCCCAAGAAGAAACTGAGGGCCATTGCTCCCACCATTTCCTACTTCACTCAACTTGCAAGAGCCACTGACCACCTCCATTTTTGGACTCAAAGGGCTAAGTAACTGGCACCCCCAGTTGTCACAGGTGAAGAGAGACAGCAGACTAACATGAACGCCTCTAGAGAGCAACAGACTCGGGAGGACTTATGGGCAGATGTTTTGAGCAAGCACATGAGGGCATTCTAGGCTCCCTTCCTGAATCACACAGTTTTCACGAAAAGCTTGAAACACAGGTTTCCATGAGACGGAGATCTTTGCCTGGTCATGTCACCCATGTATATATTGGGCGTATTGGATATTCTTATATATATATAATCATAGATAGATGTAGATATAGATAGATATAGATATATTGATATACAATTATATAGAGAATGTCTAGAAAAATGCCTGGCAGATGGTGGGTAGATAAGTTGCTGACTGACTGGCTACTTAGGGGCAGGATGGCTTCAAAGGCAAACAGCCTCAGATTGGATCTCCACCTCCACGACTTCTAGCCCTGAGGATTCTTAGAAATCAGTTACCCTACTCCACCCTCTTCCCTCCTGCCCAAAGAAGAGAAAATCCCATTAACATGGAGGAGTGTCTTACAGATCAGGAACAGTACACATGAAACATGGAGCCAGCGGAGAAGAATCTGGAGCAGTACCCTTCCATAGTATGCCTGGGGACCTGGAGTCAGGAAGATCTAGCCCGCTCTCTGGGGAGACAAACGTCATCCCGATGCTAATGATGTTGGGGGCTTATGCACTTTCAACCCGCCCAAGGCACAGAAGGAAGCCTCCACGTCCATCAGTCTTGGCTCCAACTAAAGTTTCTCAAGGAAGATCAGGTTCTTGTAATGAAACGACTCATCTTCCTACCTAGTGGCCCTTGCAACAGATGATCCTTATTGTGAAGTCCATGTCCTCATCATTGCTTGCCTTGTCCTCCCAACCAGTTCCCTAGACATCTCCTCCCCTCTTAGTTCTCCTCTCCCTTTCCAGCTTGGGTGGTTCAAGGCCAGAGCTGCCAAGGGGGGGATGACCCCCAAGGTGTGGAGGACCCGCTGTGGGGGCTGCTTGACTACATTACGGACTCTAAATGTACAAAGCAATTTACTCAACTCTATCCCGATAGGATATCCCACTTTTAGAAATACCCTGCCTTGCAAAATCAAAATATTCCCACCATATCAACATTCACAGTCTGTTTGCACTAGTATGGCTTCGATAGAACTTGTATCGGTATAAATATTACTTTAGCTTTTAACTGCTAATTATATCCACATAAACTTAATTTATAGTGATAATCACAGTCGTAATGTGTTGCTGCCAAACATCACCACGGATGCTTTGAGGCATCGTGCAAACTCAGCCGTTAGCAATCATGTAAATGCTCCCATTACTCACGATGCTACTGGCGAAAGAAGTTCTCTAATTGACTTCTTCCCCAAGTCCACAGTAGGCAAGAACAACAGAAGCCGAGACCGTGTAGATCAACGTATCACAACGAACTCCTCTCTTACAATAGCCCCGGCTGGTTAACCAGAAAGTTGCAGAGGAGGACCTCAATCTGGCATGAGCGTGTTCTCAGTTTTGAACTTGGTTTTGGTCACATTATAGCACTTGAATCATAACACTCTCACTCAGACAAATGCCAAGTAACACTTAGTTCATGCAGCATGCTACTTCCCTCTCCCTAAGTCAGGATATATAAAAGAAAATTTGCTGCTTCTGAACCTCCTACTGCTTTTTAAATTCACGATTCCCAGGCTTCATTGATCTCAACTGTTGCTCCTTTTCTGGGAGAGTTTGGTGATTATTTTGTTGTTTGGGCCACCTGGAATCCACTTTTGCTCGGGGAACGCCCTCAGCCTGCACTCTCTACCCATGGTGTTCTCCTAAAGAAAACCCCACCTCGGGCTCCAGGAGGGAAGCATGCAATCTAGGATCATCCAATCAGCGTGTCTGCCCATACCGTGTTCACAGTGATTCATTCAGAGGTGGGCCTGGGAGCCCGGGCTGGCCCAGGGAGCACAAGGAGACTCGAGAGGAGGAAGCACAAAAATTCTTCTCTCTGTTGAGTGTGAAGCTCAGAGGAAGGCACAGTGGGGTCCCAGCCTTCATCTCCTGACCCCGAGAGAGAGCAGCTTAGCTGGTGTAGGAGAGAAGCAAGCGCTCTGGTTGTCCCAGCTTCAGAATCCCACCCTTTCTCTGAACTTCTCAACTAGAGGAGTCAGGAATCCCTTTTTTCCTTCCCCTGCTTGGGTTGTTTGCTATCACTTGTAGCCAGAATAATGCCAAGTGTTACAGGCAGCAGGTGAACGTTGGGTAGGGTTGTGTTCATTTCTAAGGTGAAGATATATGAGCATGAAGAAATAATGCCCAGTCAGCAGTGAGACCATGTAAATTAAACACAGAAGAGTGTGCAGATCCCAAATATTCCCAAACCAGAGCGCGCTGCAAATACAAAAACGTTTGAACAACATTTAAATATCAGGGGTTAGAGTCACAGGGACAAAAACCCCCATCTTTTCCTTTTCAGACATTCCCGATTCTCCACTTGGTTTGCTGCTAAAGGAAGCAAAATCTCCGGAGAGACAGACAGAAGCTTCAGGAGAGATGTAGGGGGCTCAAGGGGCCTCAGTGGGGGACGTGGGAGTATGGGGAAGTCAGGGAAATGATCAATTCCAAATTCAGAAAAGTTGGAGTGGGAATAAAGGAAAATTCAAGACACGAGAGACGAAAAGATTCTCTGTGGCTTGGGAAATCCAGTTTAGTGTGCAAGGCCAAGCAAGTGCAAGGAAAATCAAATCCTCGGGGCTTTTGAAGACGTGGTTTTTCATCTCTGAATCCATATTCCCAGCACCCCACCTACCGCTCTCTGCGTGCCGGTGTGGGGCGTGTTATCTGTCACGGTCCCCCCAATTAGCACTTTGAATCCAATCACAACAATGGAGACCATGCCCTCATCTGCCAGGGGCGGGCTGGTTTCTGCAATTAAGCTAAAGTTCAGGTTTTGGCTAATAACAGGAGAGGAATGTGACAGCAAAGGGAATGCTTACTCATTAGCTCATGCTAATGGGTGCTGTAACCAACCAGCCACCAGCCCGCTCATGTGAGCGCCAGGCATGCGGTGTCACTCTGATCTCAGAGTGTTTGCAGGTTTATTTCACAACATTACCGAGGTCTGGCAGTTATCTAATCGGGAGCGGTTTTAAGGGAAAAGAAAGGGGGCCCTCTTGTTTTAAGTGCCAGTCGTAGATCTCAATATTTCATGAAATAGTCATTAATTTTCAATACAGGGCTGATGGTGATATTATGAGGTTGGAATGTTTGCACAGAAAAATGCTCCCTGGCCATCCCTAAGAGTTGGGTGAGTGGAGGGAAAACAATTATCTCTTATTTATACAAGGCAAATGGTAATTATCACACCAGTCCTGGGTGTCTGAGGAGAGAGGTCACCGCAAAGTAAAGGACGGATGGAGTGTGACAGTGGGCAATTAAAAAAAAAAAGTGCAGAGCACGAAGGCGCTTTGCTTGTTGCAGAAACGGTAGAATCCATCCATCCGTTCTTCGTTCATTCTCTGGTTCCATGAACAGCAGGGGCTGGGAACCTACTAAGTGCCAGGAACCCGGAGAGCTGCTGTGCGTTCAGGAGCCAAGGGAGCCAGAAACAGCCTTGCCCTCTGAGAGTTTATACTCTTTTGGCCACAGAGAATTAGGTCTCAGGAGATCCAATTAGGTCTCGTAGGCAGGAAACGTGGTGCTGGAGCAACGGCAGCCACCCGACGGCTCTCTCACCGTCTCCCGCACTTGGTTCACCCCATTTTAGGCATTAGCGACCTAGAAAAGCATTGACTTTCATGTAAACATTATGTTTGAGCATTTGGGATTAACCTAAAGGCATTGATGCAGACTTTGTTCTTTTTAGGTCAGCCGGATCAAGCAGGCACGTCGACCCCATCCTCTTTTGTCCTGTTTAAGCCCTTCTCCTCTATCACGTCGTCACAGACCGCGTTTAACGCAAGCCGCGCTCAGCTGCCTTGCAGGTTGGCAATAGGAAACGCACAAAGGACGTGTGTGCACAAGACCATTTTTGTCATGACTAGACAATCAACAGCTTAGAACATATACTCAGAGCAGAAAGGGTCTTTTGTCCAAACTGATAATATCTGTGAAAACCCATTGAACAGTGTGAAGGATGACAGGAACCTAAGATGGGATCGGGGTCATCTGTCGCGGGGGTCATTTCGGTGGGGCTCTCTAATAAAGCAGCTGCAAATGTGTGTTTAAATCGAGGCTTCCGTGTTAGCTATTAATAACCGAAGGCAAGTCCCAACTTCCCTCTGGAGCACCATCTACTCAAAATTAATTTATTAAAAATGCATCCTAGTCATTAGTGTTAAGCAGATATATGAAAAGCAGACCATCCAGTATACATAAATGGGCAAGCCCCAGAGCTGATGTCTGTGTCGTGTTTTCTATCATTTATGTAGAATCCAGGCCCTGTGTGTCAATATTTGTAGAGTACCATGGGGAGGTTATTTATTTCTCTTGGTCCATTTCTCCTGGTGATGTACGTGGCTTTCCAGCCTGGTCCGACAGGTGGTCATTGGCACCAATCTATTACAACCTCAGTTCATGCTGAAAATATTGCACTAAGTGAAGGCAGTGTTCAGATTATGGTCTGGGTGTGTGTTGAATGCTAGGGAGAGTCTTAAAATTTCAGTCATGAGCATCCTGGCTTTTAATTTTTTGACATGTGTTTTTACTATTTTCTTTCCCTTCCTTCAGGTTGTCAGATAGATTTAGAGATAGCTGGTGGTGTCGGCCACCATATGCATTTTTGAAAGGAAGATATTTCGGTAGGACACAGGTAAAGACTTGTGTAGGAATTCTCTGGTAACCGTTTCATTAATGGGGGGATGGGTTGTGGTAGTGGGAAGGCGAAGAGAAAAAAACCCCAAGACCTTTTTGTTTCCAAAATAGTCATCCTACAAAGAGGTCATACGGGGAGGAGTACTGCAGCCAAAATTGTGTTTTCCTTGAAACTATAGAATCCCATGACTTGAGTATTAAGGAACATGTAAGCCAGGTTTCTAATTTCCAGAAGAAAATTGTGCTCCTCTGTCATTGAATTTTAGGGCTAAAAAGAGATCACGGACATCTCCCGCCCTGTTTGACACCTGAGCACACCGAGGACTGAGAAAGTTAAGTGGGCGGCTCGTGGTCCTATAGCTATTGTGATGTCACGCGTACTCAGAGCCGGATCGTTCCCTAATGTCCTGGCCTCCTACTTCCCTGCTTATCATTCTTTGTGAGTCTGAGCTTTCTCTTACCTTATCCTCCTGCTTATCAATGGGGAAGAGAGAAATGCAGAATTTTAGAGTTGGAAAGAACTCATTTACTGATCGATATCACATCAACATTTATTTAGCTAACCCTTGCGAAGTGCCAGACATAACATTAGATGTTGTGGAAGCTAACGTAACTAAGTCATTTCCTTGTTTCAAGTTCCATGATCTGGAGGGCACACGTGTGTGTGTGTGTGTGTGTGTGTGTGTGGTATTGGTGCAGGGGTGGGCTTAGAGGCGGGCAGGGGCAGTTGCCAAGGGAAAATGTCAATCTAGAACACTCACTGTTATAAAAGATATGCTACCAAGTCTGTCCTGCAGTAGTGGGAAGCCCGGCAGAGAATGGACTCTCCGCCCGTGTCTGTACCCCAGACTGCAGAATCATCCCGAAAGCCTTGTTTTTAAAAAATATAGCTCCCAGCGCACATTCCAGAGCCATTGCTTTGGGATTTCCAGAGCTGGAAACCCAAAGCTGCATTTTTAAAATGCTTTCTACATTGTTCGGCTGATCAGCCAAGTTTGGCACCCATTGTTCTATTTTACCCATTGATTTCTAAGCACGGAAATCTTGTGCTAAAACTTGAAGGCTGAAGAAGAATTTTCCAGACAGTCAGAGAGATCCTAGCTTAGTCCAAAGTTCCTTGGCCAGTTGTTGTCTCCCCCAGGCCATCTCTGAGATCCCTAGCAGAACAAAGGCTTATGGGTCACCGTACCCAACACCTAGGTGTTCAAGCTGCGGACTCCTTCAGTCAGACACCCAAGCATTAAGCAGACTGAGGCCTCTTGGGGCAGAGCTCCTGAGACCAAGGTGCGGGAGTGGTTACTGTTTTCCTAAAATATCGGAGATCTCACTGGGATCAGAAATAGGTCTCACTGGCATAAGAAACAGCAGCAATTCCAAAATCATTGTTTGCATTCCCTTGCTAACTCATGGTAAAATGAGAAATAAAGGACAAAGGTGACTTTTTCCTAAAGCCCCATTTACTCCATTTTTAAGGCTCTCAGCAAAAGGGTCTCTACTGTTTAGAGTATGCAAACTGATGGTAAATCGCATTTTCTAAATGTCCCTATTAGGAATAGGTTAAGAGTTGCCCATCAGACATCGGTGCCTGAAATTCATGAAAGGTTTTTATGGTCTCTGAAACGCATAAGTCTGGGAAGAACCACTCCACATATTCTAGAAAGAACTATGTTCTGCTCCACTCTTTGCCCTCATGATCCCTAAAAATCACACGGCAGATAACCCCGAACCTTTATGATCTGTGCCTTTTGGGGAGGTAGTGTCTTAATGAATTTTTATTTCTTTTCAATGAATTTGATTCACTATTACTGAATCAGGCAATCAATCCAAATGCAGGCATATGTGAAACGCTCTATTTGAACTTGCATTAGGAACATGACCATTTATTTGAACCCCTAAAATCACTACATCGAACTTCAGAGATTTTACAATTTCTTCTCATCAATGCACATAAAAAGTTGTTATTCTTTCTCCCCAAACCGGTTTCCTCTGGAGAACTCTTTTTTTTTTTTTTCCAGTCATAATATTCAATGTTATCCACCACTCCAGAATTCTAGATCAGCGAGGAGGACTTATCTCCCTCATGGCTAGGGGGCTCGATTTATGTGGATATGAATAAGATTTATGGTGTGTAATAAACATTACTAAAACGTGACAAAAGAGTGAAGATTTAAAGACACTTACTAATTTAAGATGACATTTTAAACATTCACAGCCTTTAGAGCAATACATATTTCAGGTCCTTATACAGGTTTCCAGGCAGAATGCCTATTAGGGAATGAAAATCATCTGTGTACCTCTCTCCCTCTTCACACGTCCCCCCACTCGCATTTATGGCTCTCCAGTAGCTACCCTATCCATCAGTGTTTAGTGGTGCCTTTATGCTCAGCACCTAGATGTTAAGCAAATTAGAATCTTAATATATGAGGTGTGACTATGAGGTCTAAAAGGAAATAGGGACGCAAAAACATAGTTAAAACAAAAAAGAAGAAGAAGGAAGAAGAAGAAAGACGGGCTGTGACTTTAGTTATGGATTCTCAGAGAACTCCAAGTTGTAAAGGGCTGAAATTGACATCGTGCCAGTCTTTTGGAAAATGCTGCCCGTGCTCTTTTTCCTCTTAGATGGGAAATTATACAAGTAAGTCTACCAAGAAAACATGTCATGGATTTGGAAAGTTGGTGCTTGGCCAATTTTCACACATCTGGTTCTCTGGGCAGTTTTCGCTCATCAGCTAATAAGGACTTACATGAACCCAGCTCAGTCCAGGGCCAGTCCCTTGATCCGCATTTGATCTCACCTGGATGCCAGCCCTCAGCTCTGGCCTGGCCCTCTCCATTCAGGCCTCTTTTATTTCCCACACAAAATGGTCTCGTGTTGTTAAATGGTCTCTAATTTTTCTAATAGTAGACAGTACAGTTTCTTGCTGGTTTTCAGTAAGCCTGCTTTATTTTGCCTCCCTAATTTGCTCCCAGTTGAATCTGATTGCATTTACTTGGGCAAAAGGGAGGGGCTGTGGCTACCCAGAAAGCCATGGACTTGAAGTAGTCCTAATGATCTCATGGGGTGTCGTGTGTAATGCAAACCGCAGGTCCCCTCCACTCTGTGTAGATACCAGTCTCCGTGACTGACACGTGCTTAAGCACACAGGGCTGTTTTTCAGTGTGTGATTTACTTTCTCCCTTTAATTACCCTGGAGATGGCAAGCCGAGAATATTTGAGGCTTAGTTTTCAGGGTAAAGCGTATTCCCTGGAACAGGTCAAAAACAGCACTTTGTCCCTTTGGGACCTGAGCTAATTCAGGGAGGAACTCCATGACAGGTTCCAAGATGGGCCTATCTCTGCATTGCTAGTAATTGCAAAAATGCATACCTAGGAGAGGAGTCACGGTAGTGAATTATGGTCAGCCGCAGAAGAGAATTTAACTCACACAGAGGCAGCCCATAATGTTCAACAACCCATATTATGGAAAGCTGTTTTTCTCTCTTCTCACTCAGTGGCATCCAGGACCCCACGCGCGGTGGGGCTCCGTGTAGCTCGCTTTCCTGCCTCAGTAGCACCTGCTTCAGGCAGGGTCCACCTCGCCTTTACGAAGGGAAAGCTGAGTTTGGACACCTCCTCTGATTCCCATCATCAACACGAGCACTGTCCAAACTTGGCAGCACAAGACACGGGTCAGGGCTACAGAGCCGGCAAAGGTGATTTCTTATAGCTGGGGGCTTTTGCATACCCCTATCCTTGAACTGTTCATCCTGAGGGAGCTTATTTTCTTCGCATTTTTAGATGCTGCCCCTTACCTGCCACCAGGTCAACACACACCTGCAATGGTTTTTCCACTAGAGGAGGAGCTGTAGCTTGTCTTTTTTTTTTTTTCCTCCCCAAGGCAGAGAGAGGCTCATACTTCCCAACTTCATCACAGTCCCCTCTCGCATGCAAGCCAAGCGTGCCACAAGGAGGGCCTTTTCCTTAAAAATGATCATTTTTCATAGTACAGGGAGTTCTGTCCTATGACCTAGTATGTATCTAGTACGAGTCTAATATGTATCGGTTATGAACGAAGGGAATGTTTTCCTGGAAAGAAATGTCAACAGTTAGAGGAGCTTAGGGCCAAGCTCACCGCTGGCCACATTCCCGGAAGGATCACTCCTCATCCCTTCACATCGTCATCAGTATTTAGAGGCAGCGTGGCAGAGTGAGGCTCAGGCTTGAGCACCGGAAAGCAAGCTGTGTGACCTTGAGAACATTGCTTAATATCTCTGGATTCACAGAACAACAAAGAGGGGAGGCCAAACAGTCTCCAGAGTTATTTTTGGTCCTACAAATCAGTGATCCAGCACTAACAATGGTTCTGGACATGTCGTACAAGGAACAGTATCTGTTTATCAGGATGTTTGGGAAATTTCCCTCATCTCATCTTTACTCAGTGACTTCAAGTTACACCTATTTTTTTTTTCCTTCTACTCATTCATGAGGTTGACTGGATCCTATTGCATTTCTCTCAAAGCAAATGAAGCTATTCAGGCTCATTGTTAAGCAGAGGTCCAAAAATGAGATCCTCAAGGCAAACATAATAAGAACTATTGAGAAGGACTTGTGAAAATCCGTACCCAGATTAATAGATTTAATTTAACTAAGCAGCAGGGCCATTGTGAAAATGCTCTAGGAACTAAGGCCCCCGCAGCTCAGGCAGAACGATGGTGAGGACTTAGGGAAGAAGCCAGCACATGCTGGGTCAGGTCCCCATCCCGGTACCTCTCTGCTGTCTGAAATGCTGACCTCCTCCAGGTAGAATGGAATCATAACTTATTAAATCATATTAAATCATTAAATCATATCTTATTAAACCAACGAACAAAAACACCACAGTGGAGGGGGACGAGAAATGAAATAGGAGTGGTACAATATTGATCACTGCTGAACCTGGGTGATGAGTACATGGGGTCCTTGTGCTTTTTACTCATATGTATGTTTAAAATTTTCCAATACAGAAAGTTAAAAAGAAAACCAGCCCTGTAGCAAGTCTCACTCCAGAACTAAATTAGAGGCTGCAGAAGGATGGTGGAGGCTCTGGAAATCAGTCTGGCCAAAGTCCCCAAAGGCACCAAGAGGAGAGGATGCTGAGTGTCCATCCTTCTTCCATTAACTGCTCTGGGAATCTCAGAGCAGCCCGTAATGATTTTACTAACATCAGTTCCTCCTTAGAGAAATGGAATCATTGAGGTATTATAGCTGAAGATAGACCATAAACCTTGATGAAATTGATTAGACAAGGCCCAGGAAATTCTTTTCTTCTGCTCCATAGAAGTGCACTTGACCTTGCCTTCTCCCACTGGGTGGTCATTTGTGGGGCATGTGTGTGTGTTGTGGGTTTTCCCATTGATGAGTCTAACGTGGATTCCAAAGATTCTCAGCAAAGTGAGATTAGGTGAAGAATGAAGACTCATTGCTAAATCCTCCTTGGAGTGTCTGTTTCCTTGAGGAACCTGTGAGCTTCTCATCCTCGTGTCCCCCAACCGAACATGGAGTCTGCTCCCTGGTAGGGACAGAAGGAATAGTGGCGAAAGGGGGCCATGATGACACTGCAGAATGAGGTTTACCAGATGTTCCTACAGGAATCAGACTGACTGAGGCTCAAATTCTCCCACTCCACTAGGGAGGCCAGTGACACTGGGTGTGTGATCTGGTCTCTGTGTCCCAGTGATGGTGTTCATACCTCTGCTGAGCTATGACACGTGGGCTGTCGTGTGACCATGAACCAGAATATGAACATACTTTGGGAAGGCAGGTACATTTAAATGCATTACCTGATTGTAAACCTTTGAAAGGATAAATGGAAGAGCAGTGCAGGTGTTTTAAATAAAGTAAGCAATTTGTTTCAAGGCAGCAAGTGTCCTGAGGTATTTTTTTTATCCCGAAGTCTTATAGCTTTTTAAGTCCAAAAACCTCAAAGTTGCTTAAAAGTAAAGATTAATTGACAGTTTCCTCCCACCCCAGTTTCAAAGAGAAAGGTTAGAGTCTACATTGGAAAGATGCATTTAGGAACCCACATGAGGACTGCAGAGTCTAATGGCGGAGGTCTAGTGGGTGCATGGATTGCAAGAGTAACCCAGTATTTCTTCTCCCCTTTTTCTGACTAGATGAGTATTTTTCTGATTCTAAGGGAAAGCTCTAGATGTCAGTCTTTTGTTAGAGAGGAAAAAATAAAGCAGGGTTGATTTCCTATTCTGTTTCCTTCCCAGGATTCCCTTAGGTCGATATCACCCCTCCAGGTGGCAGGAAGAGATCCTCCAGCCTTTGGATCAGCCTGACCTTTCAAGCCGTTGCCCTGGTCTGTGTACATCCAAAGCTCTAAGAGTCCCCCAGGCATTTGTGAGTTGTGGGTGTGATGGAAGTCTGTATAGAATGCAGTGGTGGTGGTTATCACCACACAAGACAGGGCCTTGGAGAGACCGAGCCTCTTGCCTCTTGTTCCCGTCTTTGCAATGAATGAGGCAGATCTGGGGTGATGTTGGCCATGAAGCAAGTTTGCTAAATGTTCTCTTTGCTGGAGAAATGATGATATAAAGAGAAAAGGAGGGTTGAGCTCCTAGCTATAACTGGCTGGCTGACCCTGGACATGGCTTGATGACTAAAGCCCCAAGCTGCTGCCTATCCCAGGCTGTATCCCTCAGCTTTAGTGGTAGGCTATCCCACTTTCAGCCCCGTATGCTTGATTCTGGAATCGTGACCCAGGCTGACAGCTCCAAGTCATTTGGAGAGAGGAGCACGGGGTTGTGAATGACCTTTTCCCACATTACCAATCTCCCAGACAGACCATCAAACCCCCACCTGAGCCCCCCACTTTTGAGTCCCAGAAAGTCCTAAAAACAGAGAGGGAAGTCCTACCCAAGTTTTAGCCTTCCCAGGTAGTCAGGAGTGCCTCCCCAGGAGCAGGCAGTCAACCCCTCTCTCAACTTCTTCCTGTTCTCCGTAGCCCATCATCGATGTCTAGAGGCATCTATTTTATCTGTGAAGTGTGAGAGAAAATCCACTGAACAAGGAGGAAAGAGTGCCTCTGCATGCTGTCCTCCCTTCATGGTTCCCCACCCCCACGTCACAGGGGGTTCCTGAGGACACAGGAAATGACAGCCGCATGGGGCCTCTTCCTGTTCCCACCTTAACCTTTCCTCTGTACAATGGGTCTAGTCTGCCCCAGCGACTTCCTCACAGCGTTCTTGCCAGGATTAGAGTTAATCTACATGGAGCGTTTAGAACAGCAGCGAAGACTGAGTCAGCATTTATGTAAACGCTCTCTGGTTTAACATGTCTGGGCAGCATACAGATGGCACCAAAAGTTTCACTGAAGAGTTATGAATGTCAGGACTATTTACAGAAGCAGTGGCTTGTTTCAGCGGCCCATGAGGGGTGGTAAAATCACCCAGGGGAGCGTGAGCCAGGGCCAGAGTGAGGCAGAGACCTTTCTCTCCTCCCACTCTGCTGTCCTGCCTGTGGCGCCATTACCCATCCTGGACCGGAAGCTGAGGGCAGGGACGGGCAATGGCGCCAATTAAGATCATTAACACGGGGAGGGCTGACCTTACGTTGCAAGGAGGTGTTCACTTCCCTGGTCTCATCTGGCCGGCTGCCACAAGGTCAAGAGCGACCAGAACCCAGAGGGATTGGAACATGGTCCTAATTTGGAATCTCAAGACGCTCCCCCTGCCTGGGGCGCCTCTCCCCTCCTTAGGAGCCTCGATTTCCCTTAACACGAAGAGGGAAAAAAAGGAGTTCTGACTCTTGCAGCAGAGTTGTGAAAAAGAAGACCCTGCCAGAACTGTGCAAATACAAGGAATTGGCAGATATAAAATTCTAAAAAATTTCTTAATAATATGCACGCGTTCTGACTTAACAAGCATGGCATATTGTGGCTATCCTGTTAAAAAAAAAATCCGCTGATCATTTTTCACAACTTATTTATTCTTGGTGTCTATTTCCTTTCCAAGGAAGGAAAGGGGATAAAAGAACTTTAACATCTTTTTTTTTTTTCTTTGCAGAGTGCTTTTTACATTATTCCCCAAATTCATTTGCACACCAATCTATTTAGGGATCTGCTTCCTGATTTTTTTTTTTAAAGCCAGATTATTTCCTATAGACTTTTTAGGCATTTTGTTCACCTAAATGTATATATTTCTGCTCTAATTGAAATTCCTAAATAGTCACTTTCTGAACCGTCAAAATTGTAAAGCTGTTGATGGGCGCAGTACTGGAGTTTCCATGGCAACTACTTTCATTGCCTAGGCGACGCTGGTCTGGTGATATCACCACTGAACTGGCTAACTCCTGAAACTTGGCGGCTCCCAAAAAATGTGCAAGCATGTCCTGAAAGTTTAACGGGCTTTTATTTTTAATGGCTGGCACCGAGCGTGGATCTGACAGCACTTGGGAAGCGGCAGCTCTGTGCTGAGGTTCATTGTGTAGGGGATGGGAGATTTGACAAGCATGCTAATACTATCAGATCTTATTTGGATGGTGACTTTTTATGTGACTCGCTCCTAAACAGCATTCCGTCAGTCACTGCGGCTGGGGTGGAAGTGGAGTTAAGTGACAGGATCTTAGTTCACTCATGAGATCACAAGATGCTTTTGAATCTAAGTCAAAATTAGAGACTGTCTCGAATTCTGATCCCCCCCCCTTTTTCCTATTCTTTCTTTCTTTCCTTCTTTCTTTCTTTCTTTCTTTCTTGCCTGAAGAGATAAGGGATTCAGGAAGCTGGAAACACCCTGAGCTGCCCACTTTTTTTTTTTTTTTTTAAGATTTTATTTATTTGACAGAGAGAGATCACAAGTAGGCTGAGAGGCAGACAGAGATAGAGGAGGGAGCAGGTTCCCTGCCGAGCAGAGAGCCCGATGCGGAACTCGATCCCAGGACCCTGAGATCATGACCCGAGCTGAAGGCAGAGGCTTAACCTACTGAGCCACCCAGGCGCCCCTTAGGGGTCTGTTCTAATGGGGCAGGGTGTTCTTTAACTACCGCCTGTTAAACTATTTGTGGGAAAGTTACATGAAACGTAAATCGCTTCTTGATAAGCAGTTTTCTTGGTGCGCGGCCAGAAATGACCCAGGGAAGAGGGAATTCACATAGTTGGTCTTTTTTATCCCCCCCTCTCTTTAGAACTCAAGTGTCTTCTAATTACATCCGGAGGATCATTTAAACAGGGTGGTCCATTTTGAAGCAGCCACATTTAAATCTACTTTGCATGAAATGAGCTTGCTTTTAGATGAGTCTGGCTGGCTCAAGGATACATCACGAAATGCAAATCTGGTGATAAATAAAGCTTTGGCTATATCATGGAAATGGGGAGCATTTCAAAACATGATGTTAGCGCCGACTGCTAAGTGAAATGGCATCCCTTGAACACCCCTCAGATTTTAAACATTTAAATGTATGCTACTGAATCAAAGACGTCCACTTGATATACGGTGATCTGTAAGTCACGCAAAATGGGAAGATGAGGTGCAGGCTTCCCCTCCCGAGTTAACACTGGTGGAACTATGAGGGTGGCAAAGGGCTGTTCGAAGTGAGAAAATGAGGAAATGGCTCTGCATACTTATCTAAGGAGTCATTTTGAAGTAAGTAGCAGGCAGAATGTGAATGGCTTCCTGCGTGCCAACGACTCCACATGTCCTTGGGACCTGAGGCTGTGGCGTTCTTACCCCTCTTTGACTTGGCTCTCTGGAGAAGAGAGCGGTAATAAAAAGGGTAGAGTATTAGGTAGAACTAAAAACAAAGCAAGGGGCTTTTTAAAAGATAATCAGACTTTATACACACACACACACACACACACACACACACACACACACACAAAAGGATTAGCCCCTTTCTAGTATGAGCCTTGTTGATAGCCCATCTAATTGTTACAAGGATGCTGCTATGGTTCAAATATTGGGTTTTGGGGTGGGGGGTTGAAATGTCAATTTTTTGCTTTTTGAGATTGTCTTCAAAGACTGCAATCCATCTGTGCCCCATATTTCTACTTATTTATCCAAACCCATTCCTTCTCCTATAGAAGTTTAGAAGCCCTGTGTGTGGTTTCCATAATAAAACAAAAATGACCCCTGGGCCCAGGACTACCTAGCTGGTGACTATTGGATTTGGCCATAAGACTAAGTTCTCAGTGGAACATGGAAGTGCTCTGGGTCATTTCCAGACTTCGAATTAAAACACTGCACACCAGTTCCTCTGTGGCTTTTCCCATCCTGAACCATTGGGAACCAGCACTGATCATACCCTAGCAAATGGCAGAGCACCAAAACAGAAGGACCTGGGTCCCTGAATGACTACATAGAGAAGCTCTGCCTGTCCAACGAGGTTCTCTCCCCTTGAACTTGCTTAGAGAAACATAAATGTCCTTCTTTGTTTGTTTTTAAAATACCACTGCATCATTGGGCCTGTGATTACAGGTTCTATTAAATATAAGCAATGAAAATGGTAACAGTAATGAGTAACAAGACCTTTTTGAGCCAGTAAGGCCTGTGCAGGAAGACATTTCATACGTTCATAGTTGGTCTTTTCGTTGGGCTCACGAAGGAAGTGAACCAGGAGGACACAGAAAAGTGCAGAAGGCAATGAAAGGAATCCAGATACAAGAAAAACTCAAGAAAGCACAGTCAACATGAATCGGGCTCCATATTATAATTTTTTTTAATGCAGGATGTGATTCTCTCCATTTTTCTTACAGTGAGCCTCGCTTTGGCACTCTTCTCTATGTAACAGAACACTGTGTGACTGAGATGCGTCTGGCAAGGGCATTTTGTGAGGTTCTGTTGCCAAAACTCTACACCATCAAAAGGGTCACAGTGGGTCCATGTTTCAGTTCTCTACTGCTGTATAACCAATAGCCCTAAACTTAATGGCTTAAAACTACAAGATCTGTGATTTCTCACAATGCTGGAAGTTGTCCAGCTGGGAGTTTCTTCCACCCCACCTGGTACAGCTGGGGTCACTGATGGGGCTCTATTCTGCCAGGAGATTGGCAGGAGCTGGAACATCCAAGACGGCCTCTCATCCTTCAGGGTCCCTCTCAATATAGTCTGGTCATTCAAACATCTCACCTGAGCTTTCTGAAAGCATGACTCTGACTTCCAAAGAGAGTGCTCCAAGAAAGAAAAAGTGATAGACCTTGACTCAGACACTTTGGAATGTCACTTTCTTGGCATTCTGTTTGTCCAAGCAAGTCACATGGTCAGCCCACATTCATGGGAAGGGAAGACAGATCCACTTTCTAAGGTTGGGGGCTGCTTGCACCTGCAAGGATGGGGTAGGGGGAATGGTGGTGGTGGGCAGGTGTTGGGGGTGGCCCCAGTCGGAACCCACCTACTATAGGAATATCTTGAGTGATAAGAATGTCCTCTTGTTATGCATAATGAGCCCCTTTCTACCAGAAATGAATTTGTGCTAGCGAGATGACTCATTACAGGGCTGGCAGATAGCTTTGGGATCGGACTGTTGCTGGACAAACCAACAAGATGATTAGAGGGTTGGAATTTCAGGCCTGCCCTCTGACCTATGGGAATGGGAAAGAGACAGGAGATAGTGTTCAGTCACTTGGCCAATGGTTTAATTAACCATACCTACAGAATAAAAGCTGGATTTTTAAAAAAAGACAAAAAATTAAAACCAGGAGCCTTAGAGAGCTCCCTAGTTATGAATATATTGATGTACTCGGAGGGCAACACACCCAGACTCCTTGAGGAGAGGGTATAGAAGCTGAGTGGGCCCCAACCATTCCCCAAGACCTTGCCCTATGAACTCATCTGGATGCTCCTTTGTGTCCTTTATAAGAAAATGGTAATTGTTAAGCCTAGCACTTTCCTGAGTTCTGTGGGTCGTTCTAGTGAATTCCTGAATTCGCAGTCACTTGCAGCTAACATCCGAAGCAAAGGCAGTTTTGTTGGGTACCTTGCCGAATTACGGACACCCAGCTGGTGTTGGATCACAGGTCACCCTGTGGCTGAGACGGAGGTCCCAGGACACAGAGAGCTCTGGTTGAATGGCTTGTACTGGTGCTATCCACGTGGCTTTTCATAAAGATTTAGTTTTCTTATCCGTTAATGTTGGTAAAAGAATAATACCTATATTTAGGCCTAATCGGTAGTTTAAGCATATAGGAGAAACACTTTATGAACTGAGAAACACAAAGCAAATATTAGCTACTATTATGGCCCAGACTCTAATGCATAATCAAAAATCTTATTTATAACCCAACAAGAGCTTTGCGGCCAGATTTTTACCCTTTTTCAAGTCAAGTGAGAGAAATAATGTAGTTCCCCAAAGCTAAAGATATAAATTTGGTTCTATGTGTCTTTTGTGTGCATGTCTGAGATTTTTTTCAACCAAGTTTTTTCCATTCAGTTTCAGTCAGAAACTCGACAATTTCTTCTCATGAATCATTTTTCTATGGCACTATTCCACACCCGGCAGAAAAATTATGAGAGGCCATGGTCTTTTCTGGCCTGCACTCAAAGAAAACATGCAAAACTGAACTCCATGTGGTCTTTGAGTCATTCCTCAGATCCTGAATTCTCCCAGCCCTTGAATCTGAGTAGGGTTAGTGGGAATCCCAGCTGGGTGCCGTGGAGAGGTTGCTCTCAAGACTCAGCAGAAAGGATGGGTGATGGGGATTAGTTTGAGTAAATGGGGGGGGGTCTGCTCCCAGTGGCTGCTCCACCCACTCATGGAAATGGGACTCCATCCCCAAAACAAAAGCCAAATAAGTGTGTATATATATATACACACATATATATACATATATATTTTATATATATATATATAAATATATATATATATATTTTTTTTTTTTTAAATATGAAGGCTCTCCTTAGTAGGATGCTGCTTTTTCTGGTCCAACCCAATCCAAAGATGGTCAAGAACACATCATATTTTACAAAGCAGCAAGAATACATTGTGGATGGACTGTGTACCTAGGACCATCGTGATTATGAGAGGTGAGGAAAACACTGAACAACTGAATTCCAACATATATTGACCACCTTCTTTTCACCAGTGCAGGAGAGGCACAAAATAAAGTCTCTGGCTTCAAATTCTTTACATATGTGCACACACGTGTGTCAGGAGAGGCAATGTGTAATACGTAAGTGTATGCATACTCTACACTATTATCAGCAAGGTCTTACAAAGGAAAATCCAGGAATACTTCTTTAACATGCCATGCACTGCCTTCTTTTCATAGATCCTGGGACCTCAAACTCTTGGACTTACCTTGCCCACAACTCACCAAGTTTGAACTGGTGTGCCAAGAAAACCATTCCTCTCTTCTTAAATGACCTCGCCTCATCCTGAAACCGTAAAAAGTAAGCTTCCAGATCATTTGTCTCCATCTCAAAACTTTAAAAATGAGATAAAAAAAAAAGTTAAATTATTTTGGCCCATAAGTTTCAGATGGGGTTGTATATTTCCCTAAAGGGTCAAAAATAGAACATTTATTAAATGGCAAGTTATTAAAAAACCAGCACAGGCCCCAGTTGTCTTTCAAAAGCTCTGATTTACTGCATATTTCTCCCCTGAGAAAGGCCTTTTTTAAATGTTCATTTCCATTTTAAGAGACTCAGGGCTTTGATCTGTTGGGAGCATTCTTTTCCTTCCCCTGACTGGGGCCCGTCAACTACTCCAGGCAGAACCCTCAGAGCCTGGATTTTTCCATGGCCTTCCCTGGCAGCCACGCAGCCTCTCCCACACCCACAGTCATCCTAGCTAACTTGGAGGTGAAAACCGGTGAGTCCCTCCACCAGGAGACATGGTGTCACGTTTGTTCTTCACACTTTAACAAAGACCCTACTTCCAGGAGGTGAGACAAAGGCGGGATGGGCTTGGGACCCCCATACCCCACAGAGGCAGCCAGGGCATCCTTTAAATTATCCAGAATTTCAGAAGACATTTGATGATGTTACTGCAATACTGCCAAATCAAAGCCGTTGGAATACTAGAGTAAATGTTGTTTCTCAAGGGTTCACGTTGTTGATCTACTTGTTCATTTCCCTTGGTGGGGGGCGGGGGACACCAGTATGTGCAGAGAGCCTACTGGCCCCGCGTCTCTTTTGACAGGTAGGAAGATGGAGCAAGACGTGGGTCACTTTTAGTATCAAATCTGTAGCCCAGCTTTGTTTTCACATGACACCCTGCTTCTCCCCAGGGGACCACTCCGATACCCAGTGCACCTTAACACAAATGAGGGATAGTCCTGCACCTTGATGGGCAGGTGTAGGTTCCTGCTGGGGTATCCACCCTGGGGAGCCGCCTACTGCGGGCTTTTAGCTCCCACCACCTTACACCTGTAAGCACAGCCTGGACTCCCCTTTTGATCCCCCAAGTCACATTAGCCCCCCAAAGACACGTGCACGCATGCGCGCGCGCGCACACACACACACACACACACACACAGAGAGACGCGTGCGCACGTGCAGGCGCTGACTTGGAAATCACCCGACTAGTGCCGTGTTTCTTTCAGAGCTAAACCTTTCATTAGACTGCCACCTCTTCCCTTCTTTCTCTCCTTTCTCTTCTCCTTTTTCCTCCTCTTCCTCCTCCTTTCTTTCTCCCACTCCTTCTCTTCCGCAATAATACGGTGAACATGTATATTAGCTTTATTTAAATCCAGCCAAAGTGAAGGTTCACCTCCAACAGCTTAGGTCTGGGCCGCCCTGAGAGGTCACTGGCGCTCAGCATTTTATCACTGAGCTGTTCCCTGCGAGACTATTCCGTATGCTAAGCGGTTGTTAGTAGAAATAGAATCGGGGTGGGGTGAGGGGATGGAGACAGAATGAGCAATTGATGGAGCCAGGCCCACCTGCTGCGGGCTCCCGCTGCCATCCTTCACAGGTAAATGACACATACAGGCTTAAAAAAACAACTCTCCCATTTTCTTGGAGCACATTTTTTTTTTTTGTTTGTTTGTCAGATTACATGTTCAATCAATTGTGACAACCTGCTGCACTATGCAAGGTATCACATAATACAGTGCAAACCCCGGGCTCCACGGGCAGAAAGGAAACCCATCCCCGCTGTTCTCTGCAGGCTGTTACCCACCGTGGCGGGAGAAGGCCGTCGCAAGGGGGTTTTTCCCAGCTAACATTCGATGGCAGGGAGGGAAAGAGACTGTGCTCCCCAAGAGAAAGTGGTTAATCTTGTATTATATTCTGCTAGGTTAGATTATGATTTTATTTTATTTTATTTTATTTTACTTTAGCAGCTGCAGGCAGTCTGTGGAAAAGTGGGTATTACAATCCTGGTACATCTATAATTAATAAGATCAATTGCCTCTGTATTTTCTTCTACAAACTCATTTAGATATGTCAGGCCTGCAATTATTTTGAGAATGATCTGGCTTTATGCTTATTCATCTTTCCTCTTCCTCAAGGAGAAAATAAAACTGTCAGCTTAAATGCCCTTTGAAGTCTGTTTTAGATCCTTGATTGAAAATTAAAAACAAAGTCTCTAGCCTAGTACCATTTACAGGGTCAAAGCTCTTGTCCTCACATTGGGCGGGGTGTGTACGCGTGTGCGTGTGTGTGGAAGTGTGTGAGTTCCATTCTTAAAAGGGCCACATGCTGGCTCTCTAATAACATGGCATGCCCCCTTTGCTTTAACGCCTTGGATCTATGAGAACTCAGGGATTTCCTATTATTTTGAAACCAAGAAGCACAGAGCACTCATTTGGCTTCTCTGGGGTTTTTCATCTGAGAGAAGGATATCTCTCCAAATGAACGCTGTAACTCTTGTCATAGACCTGGGGAATGGTTTAGGAAACCTCCCACACTGCTTCCAGGTCTCCTGCGATAATTCCCCACTGACTGAGGGTGCTGGAATCTGTCCCCACAGTTGGGGACCCAGCCGTCACCTCCCCGGGTGGGAAGAGCCGGTGCCCCCTTTTCAGACATCTCCCAGTCTGTGTGCGTGGCAGAAAGGCCGAGAATCACCACCTCCCCCCCCATCCCAGTCTGGTTGTTCCTCTCCCTTGAAGAAGCCTCCCACAGATGCAGATGAACCAACTCTGTCATCCCCGCAGCGCCAGAGGAATGCTTCTAACCTCCATCTGGGGACAATGAACCCAAACCGTTTCAGAGGAGATTGAAACCCTTTCTTGGAGAAGACGGAGAGGCTGGCACAAGGCTCGCAGCTCAAAGAAACTGCACTGGGAGCCAACGCCGCCACCTCTCCCAGGCCATACCCTGCCTGCCTCTCCCGCCCCGGCCTTCTGTCTGATTTGTCTTTAAGGTTTTAACATTATCCCTCTGTTGACAAATGAACACTTTTCTGGAAAATGAGGTATTTCCAGAAGCTGGCAGACACGGACTAGAGCACAGGAGAGCACTCAGCAGCGCTCCAACTCACTCGACTCATTATCTGGACAGGCGAGGCCTGGAGGTTTTGCGCTCGCATTACGTTCAAGGTGATGAAAAATGTAGTCTGGCCCAGGTGGTAATAAGGGGATTTCTAGCCAGGTCCTGTCTAGACCACGGTTTGTTAGGGAGTGAAAACTGTGAAGGGAGGGGGGCCAGCGGACCCCGCTCCTCCGAGAAATTGTCCTCTGGGAGCTCGAGGCACACTGCGAGCACAAACCTGCGTCCGGCCCCTCACTGGGGCTGCTGTAAATAACATTAGCCTGTCTTTCAGCGAGCTCGGGGAAGCTTATAAACTGAACATGGTTTTTGTTGTCCGTAGTTGTGCATGAAGCTCGGTACTGTCAGGTCTAATTATTCTCATTAAGGCCTGAAAGTTTTCGGGATTAATTAAGCAGAGAGCAAATGCTCAGGCAAAACAGCAATATTTTCCCCCTCAAGGATTAGCCCGTCCTTCTGGTGGGGTTTTCCTTGAGGGCTGCCCATTACTTTATAAGATAGCAAAGTGTGGCACTCACGTAATATGGAGTAGAAAGAGCCTACGTTTCGCATGTGCTATTCAGCCATGAAAACAAATCCAGGTCCTTGTGCCCAGAACCCAGAAGGCCCGCTAACAAGAACCAGGCAGTGGGGCTAATGAGAAATTCAATACGTGATGTCTCTCCTTCCCATTTCCTTTCCATTTCCTTTGTGCAGGATCCGATGTGTGTAGGGGTCTGAGTCGATGCTAGTGTTCTCTGTTCCTTGGTGGCGATCTTAGAAATGATCTCATTCTACCCCCCTCTTGCTATAGAGGTAGACACTGGAAATTCAGGAATCTGCTCCAAGGGCCATAGTGATTGACAAAGCTCCTTGAAGAGACCGTGGCGGGAAACTTCTGGAAGCATTGATGATTATCAAGTACTTTGGGATGGTGAGGGTCCTCAGCCCTTGGGCTTTGCTGTGACCCAAAACTCAGCAGAAATGAGATGATCCTGCAATAAAGAAGATGAGGGTGATAAGGACTTGATTTACATCTGGGTCCCAGGGAACTCTGGGACTTGACAAAGTGTCAGCAAAGGTCCTGTTTGCCATAGGATTTCGAGGCTTCCTCAAGAAACGAAGAAAAGGGGATGGATAGTTGGGCCCCGGACCTGCCAAAGGTTTTTAAAAAAAAAAAAAAAAAAAAAAACCTGGGAAACCACTCTTACCTTATCGCATTAGCTCAAGTCATAGCAAGACAGATGTGGGGAGGTATTTCTGCCGTTTATCTCTTACACTTCACCTAAAGGGACCACTCCTGTTCGAGGACTTGAAATGGAACCATTCCTGTCTTCTGTGTTCCCAAACCCATTCACTCCCTTATCTGCTGAGGTTGGCCTCTGGCGCATGCCCAGAACTCAGCTGGGCAGAACCCCTAGGGCTTACCTGTGCTGAGCACTGGTTTGCACTCAGTGGAGGAAGGAGCCCCACTGTTCCCTTGGAGCCTGCCATACCTTTCTGCCTCCTCCTTCAGCCCAGCATTCATCCACTAGTCCCACCCAAAGACTGCCCAGAATCCCAGAGGTGGCCGGAGAGATGCTATTTGAAATATAGCTGGGAGGAATGAGCTTGGCTGCCATATTGGTCAGATACCTCAATAGATCATCTTTTCTTGCTTCTGAGGGACTTATTTTGGCTCCTCAAAGAAGGCAGCTGTCCAGACTGAATTCACTGGGCCGAACTGTGCCCCAAGAGAACCAGTCGGTGAGGCTGAGTGTGACAGCAAGAATGGGAGCAGCAGCGGCCCAACAATGTTGACAAAGGGGATCAAGGGGGGGCAGCGGCCACCACCACCATCATCAGCGGGGTACCAGTGCCTTGAAGACGACCTGTTCTTCTAGCTCCTTTGCTCATGTAGAGCTATCATTCCTTCTACAGTTCTGCAGGGCCCTTTACTTTAATTTTTTTTGTTTTCTATTTTCTGTATTTGTCTGTATGTCACTTTATGAGCTATGAGTCCCAGGGGATCTCATTGCCTCGTTTATTTTTGCTTCCCTGTGGCCCGTGCTGTGGACCGAATGACTGTCTCCCTGCAAAATTCAGAAGCCCTGACCACCAATGTGTCGGCATTTGGAGGTGGGGCCTTTGGGACGTAATTCAGGTTAGATGAGGTCGTAAGAGTGGGGTCATGCCATTAGCAGCCTTATAAAGAAAGGGTAAGACAGGAAGTCTCTTCCTCTCTCCCTGCACTTGCCAAGGGAAGGCCGTGTGAGCGCATAAGCAAGAAGAAGGTCTCTCCTGCAACCAAATCAGCTGGCACCCTGATCCCAGACTGAGAGATATATGTAGATCATTTAAGCCACCTAGTCTCTGGTAATTTATGATGGCAACCCCAAATGAGTAAGACAGCCTGGCCCAGTGATTGTTACATAAAAGGTGCTTAGCAAACTTGGTGACTGACCAGCTGAAGTCTCTCTCCCCTGCAAATAAACAGTGGCCCAATAATTAGTCCATAAATACATTTTCAGCATCCTCTGTAGGAAACACAAGATGCTGAGCGATGTGAAACACTACGTTCTTCGCAGAACCAAGCCAAAGGCCCAAGTAGCTTGACACAATATTCGTGTTTTTCAAATGGCTAAGTGTCATTGTGCGTGCAAATCTAATTATATTTCCGGTGTATACATCGAATAACCTGAGAGAAGAAATCAAATACAGACATTCACCGTACTCAGGCTTGGAGGTCTTTGTATCTCAAGGGTTAGGCTTCAAAGCAGAACCATCCAGCATGAGGGATGCTAAGGTGGGAGGCATGTGGGCTTTTTAAATTTTGAAAAAACTGAATGGTAATACATACAGTAACTTGCATGTGTTAATAGGTTTCTTCTGTATCTTTTTGATGGTGAAAGTGAAAGAGAAATCTTTTTAAATAATACAACTAATTGACAGGTCTTTTGTTAATTCCAAATCTACTAACAGAGTCTGGTGACTTGGTCACTTCTGAAGCTGGTGTAAGGAGCATAATATAAAAGGACGCAATAGACGGTGAGGAATAAGTAATGTCAGTTTTCCTGTTCTTGTTAATTACGATAATGCCTTAGATGTCCGAAGCTGTGCCTTCCTGTCTTTTTTGTTTGTCTTCTTTCTTTAATCAGTTCTATACCGCGAGCCGCCTGGTTAACACGAGTGAGATGGGCTTAGTGCACTTAGCCATTGACACTGTAGGACTGACGGAGTAAGCAGAAACGGTGCTCTCTGGCCACTTTAAACTTCTACCATGTATGTGGAGAGTCACGTGCACCTAACGATACATTTTCCTTTCTCTTTTTAAACAGCATTTTCACGCAGCCATTTTCGACCACACGCCTTTAAGTTTGCTGTTGCTAGGGAGGCGGGATGTGACAAAGGCTCTGGAACTCGCAGCCAGTGGGAGTCTGGGCAGCTGAATGCCAGGGATGCTTTCTCTTCCTTGGTAAAGCCACATCTGGGACCCATGCTGGCTCCATCTCCCTCCCGCTCTATGCCCTCCTTCTCCTGCCTCCTTGAACTCAACCATTGACCAGACCAGTGGCTGGATGAGTGAGTGAAGCAGGAGGGAGGTGCTCGTCAAAGTGTTCAGTGAGTGGCTAATGCTTACACACATTATTGTCATGGGGAGGGAGACCCATCTCATCTTGCCATACTTTTTATATGATGCTAGCTATCTGGATTTTATGTGAAGGTGCTAATTCCTCAAGAACTGATGCTGATACAAGTTTTGGAAATACAGTGTACAAGTTAATAAAACGTGTCTGTGGGCTTCTAGGCTATACCTCTGGTTTCAAGGAAGCCCAGCATGTGTTCCTCTTTCTGCCCACCCCCCTGAAGCTTTCCACAGACTCACTCAATGCACATCTTTGGATGTCAACCACGGGCTAGGCACATTTTGCCTCCAGCATTCTGCAGGTGGCCTGCCCTTGACTGACCACATTCACTGAAGAAAGACAGATGGTAAATAAAATGAGTTAGGAAAAATACACAGTGTATTAGAAATACTTTAAAGGAAAAGAAAATAGAACAAAGACACTAGGGACTATGGGGTGGGATTGACTTCTTGAAAAGGGCAGCTGGGGAAAGCTTCAGTGAAAAGGGACCATGTCAGCAAAGACCTGGGGACATGAGTGAGACGTATATATTGGGTGGGGGGAGGGAGAACACTCTAGAGAGAGAGGAAACAGTGGGCGCATAGGCTCTAAGACATGTAGCAAAGGGGCTGAGCCACAGGATATGCGTAAGTCAGGAGAGGAGGCTAGAGAGATAGAGGTGAGGGCAGCCACTGAGCAGCCCCTGTGAGACACGAAGCCATGGAAGGCTAGGAGCACAGGAGAGACCTCTTCTTACATGTACTTCCAGGTCACCCACCCTGCGGATAGCAGACTGAAGGGGCACTGAGATAAAGGTCCAGGTGGGAGATGATGGTGGCTTACAGTAGAGGGCAGTGCTAAAGTAGAGTGAAATCTTGGAATGGTTGAAGGAGAATACTTGATAGGCCGTGCCCATAAAACACCAAGAGTGGAATGTTCTTACCTCCTGGGTTTTTTCCAGTCACCTGATAAAAACAAAATCATTTTTAAAAAATATTTTAAGTTGAAAAGACCCCAACTGTCCACTTAGCTGCCTTAAAACTCTTAACTGTCTTTATAGTTCGGCTCCTTCCTTATTTACAGAGAGGCTTGCTTAGGAGGCTGAGTTAAGCATATGCATCCTGTGAAATACATTAAGGGGAATGGACAGATCTGTAAGTAAGCCCTGGCTCGTGCACCCAGAACCTAAGACAAACCAAAGTAAGCTGCAGCTCCTTCTCGTTTATTTCTAAATATATTTGTGGTTTTGTTACTGTTATTGGTTGTTATTGGGTTTTTTTTTTTTTCCAAGCAAATTACAATGTTAGAGAGGGCAACCCGTCTGAGGAGGGAGGAGGAGGAGCAGAAGAAGGGAAAGAGAAGGAGGAAGATGAGGAGGAGGTGGAGGAGGTGGAGAAAGAGAAGGAGGAGGACCTACTGGAAACCAGAGCCTTGGGACTGCTCCCGTCTTGTGCCTCTGACTCCACAGGTCTGTGGATATGTAGAACAGGAATAGTAGATTGGGCCACTCAAAACCTCAAAATGTCTCTAATTAGTTACAGCTTTAACATTTGATATACACGCTATGTGCCACAGCATTTCCTGCAAATTAAAATTCATCCCATAACTCTGTGGGTAAGAGGATGTATTCTATATTCCAGATACTCCCAGGGGATGCTCGGTGTGTTAGTCTACTTGAGCTGCCGTAACAAAATGCCACAGACCGGGGGCTTAAACAACAAACACTGATTTTCTCACAGTTTCAGAGCCTGGAAGTCCACGATCAAGGTGCCTGCAAATTCAGTGTCTGGTAAGAGCTCTCCCCTTGGCTTGTAGATGGCCGCTGTGTCCTCACAGTGCCTTTTCTCTGTGTGTGCACAGAAGAAGAGAGTTTCTGGTGCTTTTCCTTCTTCTTAAAAGGTCACCAGCCCTGTCAGATTAGGAGCCCATGTTTTGACCTCATTTATCTATAATTATAATTACCTCTTCACAGGTCTTATCTCCAAACACGGTCACATTAAGGGTTAGAGCTTCAATATGAATGTTGGGGGACATACTTCAGTCCATAACAGGCAGGAGCGACAGCAGTCCTGCTTCTCCCTCTTCAGACCGGCGTGATGGGGCACATTATGCGGGCAGATGGGTACCTCCTCCCACCTAGAGCAGGGGCTGAGGCACCCCATTTAAAAAGGTGAGTGATCATCTTCTCTTAACTCGGGATTTCCCCAGGTTCCACTGCCGTTCTGATCCTCTTTGGGCTTTTACTCTGGCCTGACCTCACCAGCAGCATTGGGTTTTGTTCCTCTTACTTTGCCGAGATGCCCTTGGCTTTCCACCCATGACCCTACAGCATCCCTCTGTACTACCTGAGGCTACTTATTGTAAACTCGGTGAATCTGGGTTTGAGGGGTTTTCTTTTTGGTTTGTTTGTTTGTTTTATTTTGGGTTTTCGTTTTTGGTGTTTTTGGTTGTGGAATGCCTCCAGGTCCATGCAAGGAAACCCATAGTGCCAGAATGCCTCAAAACCCATCTGTCAATCGGCAATGAGCAGATGGTTGCTGGATAATGCCCGGCTTCCTTGCCCCTTGGTTGGAGTCAGTCTAAGGCATGTTCTAAAGAGTTTCCAGGTGGGATCAAGTTCCAGTTGCCCACAGAGACAAATGGCTTAATAAAGCCCCCTCATTGGCTTCCTTCCCTTCTGTCTTTCTTCCCACTCCCCCACCCAAACTTCCTGGCATCACTTCCTAAGTAAACCATTTGCTTCTGAAGTCTTGCCTCAGTGTCTGTGTCCCAGAGAACCTACACCAAGACACTATGACCCACCCATCCTCTGACTTGTGCTTCCCCAAGAGAAACTTCTCCCTGCCCCGTTCCCTGACTCTTCGCTGACCCTGCAGGGAGGTCCTTCCAGTTCAAGCAGGACTCCCAAGACAGCTCTCCAGCCCAGCCACACAGAAGCGTCTCTGCTTATCAAGGGGGCCCATGGGAACAGACATTGTTCCCTTAGCACACACGTGTCTCTGTCTGTTACAGCAGAGCGGTCCCCATAGCAATCTGTGGTTTCAACACCAGCTGTCACATGAAAGCCAGGAGAGACACTCCTGGGCCTCCTTTAGACTTCTGGCCTTGCCAGGCTCCCCACTGCTGGGATAAACAAGAAGCTCGGGACTGAAGAAGCCAAGATTCTTCCAAGGTCCTAGAGGCCCAAGAGCATCCTTGGTGAGCTGAGCTCCACATGCCACTGCTGAGCTCCACATGCCACTAGAAGAACAGAGAATAGAGCCCCAGATGTGGGTAGGGGCCCGTCAGGAATATCAAGGAGTCCCTGGTGGTCAGGGTTGATGCCGATCATAATTTGATGTCTATCGGAAAGGCCTTCTTAGGAGAGGATGGGCTGGTAGTGTCTGGGCCGGTTGTCTTCATTCAGAGCTGTTCTGGTTGGGCCTTACGTGGTTGCCATGGCAGCGCCTTTGATCCAAGGCTGACACAGGTGCATTTCAGAGCTGAGAGGTAGAGTTTGGGCCTTTCCATTAGAAGAGTTATCTGGAGTGGGAACCAAGGCATCTGGAGATTTCTGGAAACACCCTTGGGGTTTTGTTTGCTTGTTAAAGATTTATTTATTCATTTTAGGAAGAGATGGAGCCTGCGTGAGTGAGGGGAGGGACAGAGGGAGGGATGGAGCGGCAGACTCCCCGCTGAGTGCAGAGCCCCACAAGGGGCTTGATCTCATGACCCTGAGATCATGACCTCAGCCAAAATCAAGAATCTGGGTGACTATGCCACCCAGGTGCCCCTGTTTCTTTGTAGGGCCTCGTTCCTCACTCTTCCTCCCTGACAGCCCCTAACACCAACCTCAACCAACTAGGAGGCATCTGTGCACTGCAGGGAGAGTCCCCCACCTCTGTCCCTGAGGCCACGTTGAGTCTCTCTGGCCAGAACTGCTCCCTCCAGCCCTTTGGTTGGCATCAGCCTTTCTTTCCCAGTGGAGGAGGGGTGGGGGGGTGGGGGGAGGAAATCCCTCCAACCATGGGCTTGATTCTCGTAGACATGGGTCCACAGCAAAGTAAGTCCGAGGAGGGTTTTACATTCAGCCCTCAAACTCCAGGGCCTAGAACACTGACTGCACATAATGCACGCTGAGTACAATTTGCTGTCTAAATGAACGCATGAGGAGACTCCTTGCTAAGGCTCCCAGCAGGGGCCTGGCCAGCCTGAGGCCTAGCACCCCTGCCCTTCCCTGGTCTGGCTGGTACCCATCTCCTCCCAGGTACAGCAGGACCCCGGGGAAGCTGTGACATGAAAGGGACATGACAAGGATTTGGGGAAAGAAAGCCAGACCTGGCAAAATTGAGGAGGTTGAAGTGAACCAAGCAAGGATCAGAAGATAAGAGGGTGCCTTCGTTCATCCAGGGGAGGGAAGCAGTGACCACGATGGAGAGGTGTGACCTGGACAGGAGAGAGGAAGACAGGACTGGGGACCAAACAGTGTGGGGGAGGGGCGGGGGGAGGGAAAGGACAGAGTTAAGGATAGCTCCGGATTTCTCCAGCTTGAGACCGTGGGAGGACACCACTCACTGAAATCAGGAGCACGTCGAGAACAGATAAGAGCCCCCTCAGGCCTGAAGTTCAAGTCTCAGCAACCCACACAGCCTGACTCCCTCCACAGCAAGTCAGAAATATATCCCGGCCTCTGAGTAATCTGATTGAGACCTACAGATACATCTTTGCTAACTCAGCCCATGAAATGTACACCAACTGATATATAATTCATGAAACACATACCTTGAGCTCACCTTCCTTCTAGAAACATGTGTGACCTTTGTAAACACCCGGAATGCCCATGG
The DNA here is from genome assembly GCF_002288905.1 of Enhydra lutris kenyoni. Lineage (NCBI taxonomy): Eukaryota > Metazoa > Chordata > Mammalia > Carnivora > Mustelidae > Enhydra > Enhydra lutris. The sequence goes on along the minus strand of NW_019154132.1, from coordinate 13,882,564 downwards.
GCCAGAGGGGCTGAGCACGAGGTCACAGCAGGGTAAGGGTTGCTGTTTTCTGCGGGCTGCCACGGGGCCCAGAAAAGCCTCCTCTGGTCTGAAAGCAGCACTTGACATACTCGGCGTGGTTGCTTTTTAAAGACTCTGTACATTCAGCTTATTGTTCTATCCTATTTTCCATTCAGAGGCACAGCAAGAGGCGCCTGGCAGGCCTTGAAATAAAGCTGCACGTGTGCTAATCCCTTTGAGGGTGGGGCTCAGTCTTCCCCGGGCCCCCTCCCTGGCTCGCCCTCCCACCCTCCTGGGAGTCTTCCCACTTCCTTCCCCTTTTCATTTTGTTCCTGACTTGGACCGCATGGGTGTGGCTTTACGCAAAGCAAATCCTTCTCCTCCGAGGCGGGGCTCCACCCACAACATGTAGGGGACGTGGAAGAGATTCGTGGCGTCCAAACACAGATCCCCATCCCGATGCTGTAGAAGGATGAACGGAGAGGTGAGGAAATCTGGCAAGTCTAGAAAGATCTTCCAGACAAGCTCCTGTCTTCCAGACAAGCTGGCTGGGGGTGGCGCGAGGAACAAGGGAGCCCCAGCCCTCAGGCTGCTTAGAGCCCTGTGGGCCATGCTGTGCCTTGATGTCCCCTCCCTGAGGAGGCGGCGGTGCCCCCGCTGTGCTGGAGCTGAGCGAGTTCAGCGGGGAGCAGCTTCCACGTTCCCAGCATTCTCAGGTTCCCCGACTCTGCACACCCTTGATCACAACCGCCGGCTGGCCAGACAAGGGAGAATTCTATCAAAGATTTTGAATGATCCTCATAACCAACGAAGCAGGGGGAAAAAAACAATTTTTTTAAGAACCAGAAATCCAGTTTAATGCCAGTTTCTAGCTTCCCCTTATGTTCAACACTGCGGTTACAAAAGAGAGCTTAACGATTTAACCTGTTATCCAGTATCGCTTGTGATAAAGACTGGCTGTGACTGTGGGCTTTGAATTCTAAATAAACATCCTAGTAAGCCAACAGGGAGGATGGGAACTCCTAAACCGGATCAAAAATGCCGGATCTAACATCGTAGAAGGACTGTGGATTTAGAAAGGTTATCAGCCCCTCCTTTTGCCCACTACCTGCCTTGCCCGAGGTCCTGTGGTCCATTTTGATCACCCTGTGACCCCCATGCCACACTCCGGTCCCGGGAAGGCATGGTTGGCAACATTGTCAATAGGCTGTCCCAGAAGAACTTTCTCCAAATTCGCCCAGCAAGAAGAGCTCAGGCTACCCAGGGGAACACCTCTTTCCCCCCTTTCTTCTGCATGGTAAGGAGGCACCTTTGAAGTTCAAATGCATTTCCTTAAAACTAAAGAAATCCCAGCGCTGCTTCTGGGTGGCAAGAATGTGCAGGATGAGAGAGTCCGGTCTCCGGGCAGCGTGAACGGAGTCGAGTGTGAGCAGAACACACTGGGAAACCACGCCGCGGAGCACCCACTGCTCAGGGCCCGTGCGTGGGGTGTCAGCTCCTACCACCCGGCCCTGGGCCATTCCAGGAACGAGTGGCGGCTTTGATCAAAGGCAACATGCTGCCTGCACCCTGGAGAGGCAAGAGGCAAAGCCACAAGTAGCGACAGGTTCTACAGAAAGTGGAGTCACCCTGAGCCAGAGCAGAATCTTCCCAGGTCTGCCATCTGGGACAAAACCCAGGTGGCGTGTCCATTCAGCCTCACTCAGGCACTGGCAGAAGCTACAGAAAGGCAGGATCACTCCCTGCTCCATGCGGAAGAGAGCCAGGCTCCAGCTTAGAGTCGACCTGTAGGAAATGTCTGAGGAACAAGCCTTGAGCGAAGCAGGCGCAGGCGTCTAACTGTGTGGTCTTGGGCAAATCACTGACATTCTCTGACTCTCAGTTTCCCCACGAGCAACAACAACTGTGTTAAAGACACACTGTGAGAATGACAGAAGATCTCACACACACACACACACACACACACACACACACACAGAGCGTCTGGCGCATAGTAGGTGCTCAATAAATATCATTTTTCTTGTCACACCCTAGATCCTCCTTACACATTCGAGGCAAGCCCTTCCAGGCTGAAATTCCTTCCAGAGAGAATTTCATTCCTCGTTTAAATGTCCTAAGCCCAGGTCTGAATCCCACCCACTCATTCAGAAGCAAGGCTAGAAATAGTTAAGTCACAGACTTCCCAGATGTACACGCCCTTCACTGCAAAGGCACAGCTCTGCCCTCATGGGTTCCCACCCACATTCCCTCATGCCCTGTAGACCAGAGCCTCAGAGCTTTTAACGCTGTACTAAACAACCCACCCTACGCTCTTCTCGTAACTTCCACCAGCCCGCCATCGAAGACTCCCGTTCAGCCCCATTATTTTTTTGCATGTGTTCACCCCTCATTAGACCCTTCATTCCTGCCTCCCGGGGTCTAGACTCTTGCCTGGGTGTCCTTCTCGGTGATGTGGAAAACTTGCTCCTGCTCTCAACCAGTGCTCCTCCTCATAAACAAAAGCCCACGACCTGGCTCTCCTGGAGGGGATGGTTTCATTTATGTTTGCATGTGTATGCTGAGCCCACGGCAGCCTTGTCCTTTTCTTACCTTTCACTCTTTCCCAACTTTAATGTATGTGTCTGTGGGGGCCTCACTAAGCACCTTGGAAACCCTGGTAGCCATGCTCTGTGATTCCTTCTTATGTGGACTCTGCTTACCTGGAAGTGGGTCCTTAGAACAGGGAGAAGCTACACGTGAGTTATGGGGAAGAAGCTGTCAGATTCTCTTCACGGAAAATACGTGAGAAAAGCAGAGAGTCCTTCTCCCCGCCCCTCTCCCAGCTCTGCGGGCTCTGAGCTTCCAAGTGAGCTGTGCTCAGTGCTCACCTCCCTGAAATAAAGGATGGGAGGGTGTGGGGAAAGGGGGGGGGGACGTCCCGTTGAAGCCGGAGAAGACAGCTGGCAGGTCCACCTTCTCTACCCCTGACACCCAACTTGAAGGGCTCTATTTCTACTTAGCTCCAAGGGAAAGGAAGCTGTGTAAAAAGAAGCATGTCCTCCACGAGCCCCTCAGCTATCAGGGATTGAAGAGAAGGCGCTCCAAGACCTGGAAACTCTGCCCAAGGTGAGGCAACATCTAGCTCCCATCTGAGGAGATATGTCAGATAACCTAGCTGTGTCACTCCACAGTGAAACATGAAGTCAAGGGTCTCCCTCTGAGGGTGCCATGGTCCTGGCATGGGGCACACCCAATGGGAAGCGCCTTCATGTTACGTTGTGTCCTGTGATCTAGACCTAATATAGAAATGAGTGCATCACTCAGAAATGGCAAGTATGGCACCAACCATGGACCATGGATCTGCCACCATTAATACAATACACTGGTGACGCAGCACTGAGTCCCAACCATGGGTCCATCAAAGGGATTATTCTCCACTACTCCCAGCCCAGGCACAAAGGGGCACAGTGAGTTGAATGTGAGTCCCTAAATAAGATATGCCCATGTCGTAACTCCCAGAAGCTGTGAGTATGACCTTATTTGGAAACTAGGTCCTTGCAGTTGGAACTAAGGTCAGAATGTCAAGACCAGAGCTCTGTTTTCTGGTGACTGGTTGACTCAGGGGATGATGGTAGGCCGAGGACAGAGCCACATGGTTTTGGAACTTGGATTCCCTACCACCTGACTCTTAGTAGGGTTGCCCATCTCTTAGACTTGGATCTTAAAAATCTGATTTCCTTTCTTTATGGTACCCTAAAACTCCATATGCAGGCTCTTTTCTTTGCCTCTCCTCTCTTACTTAACACATCCCACATTTCTTAAACCTTCCCTTCTATCCTCGGATTCCCCTTAAGCATTTAACTTTTCGCTACATCACACCTTTACCATATTGAGAGTTACAAGCAGGGCCATGGAATGTTTTGATGGAAGGCATCATCAAATATCAACAATTTTCAATACACTCATTGTGTTTGCACACATGAAATGCAGGTAGACACAAACACACGAGCGACTTGTCAATTCCTCTCCCCCGACTCCACTGGAAAGATAGTCTGGAATTCCTGACACACTACATTTCAATGTACCGCAGAAGAGAATTGGTGACAACCACCTCGCCATGATGGAAGAACCAGGTTGTAAAAACACCTTATCGGTAAATAAGTATCTACTGCTCCCAGGGAGGGGCTATGTCCAGATCAAGGCATATATTTGCGATGAGACTTAATTGTAGTGTAAAAATTCTGCAACCTGTCATTTTCTCAGCTGCGCTTGTGCTGCGTCCCCATAAGACAGTCAGCACAGAATGGCACAGAAGCACCGAAGTCTGGTGGGAAAGCAATTAGGGTAAAGAAAAAAAAGGAAAAAATCAAAATAGTCTGGAAAAGATAACATCATACCACACAGAACAGGTAGCGTTTCGGGATGATGTTAAGAGGCTTAGAAAAAGGGAATGTTTAGACACTTCAGGAGAGATGGTAAGCGTGTCTTATCTAATTCAAATGTTTAGAAAGTCAGCCATTTGCATACTGCACCTATATTAATCAGATACTTGATTGAGTAGAAGCTTCTCAGTCCTTTCTTCCATCAAACTGCCTGTCATGACACTGGAGGAATTCACTCTCATTCAAATCAGTGTAGCAGAGAGGACGGTCCAAAGCTACCACTTGGAATAATTTGGCGCTCTTATTAGGAAACCATCATATTTACCAAAGGAAAATCTCATTTGGACTGCAAACACAGTAAAATCAAATAATTTCAAAGGCTGCATGGGAAATCTTGGTTGCACGCATAATCTGTCCCCAAAGAAAGACAAACTGAGCTGGTAATTCCAACTCCAGACTATTCAGAGTGGTAGGTGGATTATGCAACCTGGTTGCTTTAATCTGTCATTCTGAATGAGTGTCTCATGGCACTGTTGGCTGGCGATGCAAAAGCTATTCTGAGCTACCAAATACCCACGTTCCGCTGTCCTTTGTATATAGAAGTACCAGTAGGACTTGGTTTAGAGACGCAAGGAAGTTTACTGAAGATAAGGGTTGGCGTAGGGGAGGGTTTTCTTCCTAAAAATAGAGACAGGCAAGGGGAAAACGTGAGCTATCCTATCTTTTCCCTTTGTTTCCATCCTGTACATGGTTTTGATGTATGAGTTGAAATAGCCATTTTGCAACCTCAAAGTGGCAAGGACAAGGGACGGAAAGCTAGTAACTAAGGATGCCAAAAAAAAACATCTGGCTACTTTGAAGATTCAGCTGAGCTATTGAACATACCCCAATCTCCACCTCCCTCTAGATTTTTTAAAAGATTTTATTTACTTATTTGAGAGAGAGAGAGAGAGCACACACACAAGTGGGGGGTGGGCAGAGGGAGAAGCAGACTCCCCATGGAGCAAGGAGCCCGACTCAGGGCTTGATCCCAAGACCTGAGCCTAAGTCAGACACTTGACCAACAGAGCCAGCCAGGCACCCCCGCCCCCCCACACTAGATTTCTCTCTCTCTTTTTTTTTTAAGATTTTATTTATTTATTTATTTATTTGACAGAGAAATAGGAAGCCCAAGTAGGCAGAGCAGTAGGCAGAGGGAGAGGGAGAAGCAAGGTCTCCGATGAGCAGGGAGCCCAATGCAGGACTCGATCCCAGGACGCATGGACCACGAGCTGAGCCGAAGGCAGCGGCTCAACTGACCATGCCACCTAGGCGCCCCACACTAGGTTTCTTAAGTTGAAAGTAAGTGCCTATAGATTTCAAGCACTGTTTGCAGTTTCTGTTACTTGTAGCCCAAAGCATTCCTAGCAAACACACGAGGCGGCAGAGGTCCTGATGCGCCTAATGTAGGTGGTAGAAACTGAGTGTCCAATGAAGTAGTGTTGCAAGTAAACTGTAAGCATCTGTTTGTACTTTGAAGTTAATCACTGGTGTCTACGAGCAAAGGCAGAGATGGAAGGAGTGGTAGGGGGTCTGTGACTTTGGTCTATGGGGAGATGCCAGCAGGCAGAAGGAGTACTTAGAAAGCCAAGGGGCTTTGTGAGAATTAGGGATGTGAGCAGAACTGCTTTGGGGTCTCAGTTACAAAGTAGAGCACATGACGCTGGGAGGGCCCTGCTCCGCATGTCTGTGAGGAACACAGCTTGGTTCTGGCCAATTAAGACAGTAGGAAATGCAGCACTCTGGGGTTGGTGGGAGGGCTTGCAGTTTTGCAAGTCCCAACAGATGGCACCCTCAGCAGAGAATGCCCACAATGAGGAACTGCTG